>NW_022280046.1:3017453-3209953 GCF_004355925.1 Anarrhichthys ocellatus
CACACACACACACACACACACACACACACACACACACACACACACACGCACACACACACACACACACACACACACACGGTAATAGTCACCTCCTGTGCTCCGCTACCCTCCGTAGACATAAGCTGATTACTCTGAAAATTGAAAGCTCATATGCAGACGGTGATTCATATGCTGATATACTGTTGTAGATGCACACATGTAGCGACACAAACACACTCACAAACAGGAATATGTTTTGCTGACAGAGACACGGACTCATACGTAATGTGTATTTGCAAAACTCCTCATACTTCTCTTACACACAGACACACACGTTATGTCATTCAGGCTGAAGATGAAAGACATTAAATTAAAAGGCTCTGCATGAGTCTTCCATCTCTCCTCACATCTTTCTTTCCCCCTTTCTCTGTCTAGCCTGACTATCACAGTCTCCAACTCAGAGATGGCGATGCGAATTGTGGAGAAATATATAATGGTCTCCTAATAAGATAGCACTCAACAATAGTTATAGTTATTCTTAAGGTTCCACTAAGCAATTTCACAGGTTGGTGGCCTCAAATGACAGCAGGGAGATTAATGTTTAGGACTCCAATACCCTAGAAATATGTGCCAAGTCAATAAACTCTTCTGGGTAGCAGAACTGCTTTGTGATACAGACACAATGATGGATTTTGTGATTGGCCAATAATAGAGGCAACTCTCACATATATGAAGGAAACTCAAGGTACAAGCTTCCCCGACTAAGACGATTTCAAAATGATCACTGAAGATTTATTATTACTTTTCGTTTTCAAAGTCAAAATTTGAGTTTGTGCAATTCTTTATTTTATGACCAAATACCTTTCCCATCAGCCTCAACTGTACTTTGTGTTTAGCCCCAATTCGCAAATGTTAGCATGCTATAAACTAAAATGCTGATTATACTAAAAGTTAGCATGTTGTCATTGTAATCGTGAGCATGTTAGCATGCTGATGTTAGCGTTTAGCACAGTACAGCCTCATAGAGCTGCTAGCATGGCTTTAGAGTAAATCAGACCAGTAACTCAGGCATAGTTTCTTATCTTACTCTTTATTAGCCACATAGCCCCAGTGTGGAATGATAGATGTCATAGATTAGCCCTTAGGGCGTGCTATTGTATAAAATCTCCCAATGCAGGCCAGAATGCCAAATTATGTGGAATTCTAACTAATTCAAGTTGCTGATCTTGGTGAATACTCCACTGAAAATGTATACGCCCGTGTATTACATGGTGCATAATTAAGAAGACATATTCAAAGTATTTCATAGGTGCCAAAGGAACAAGAGAATGAGAAAAAAGCGTGTGGCCATTACTGCTAGCAGCTTTATATTATTATAGTCCCAGAGCTACTTCTAGGACTATAACATACCGGTGCCATTGGATACAGCTGTTGCATTTCTTAACACTCACTAACAACTGTGAGCTATGGCTATAATTAGTACATTGATGGACCCCTGCTGCTGAGTTATGACCATGGCTATACTTAATATTCTCATTACCTGCCTTGGACTTTGAATGTGTCTTTACCGTTTTTAAATAATTCTCACTGGCTTCAGAGCGCTATGCTACACCATGCAGGCTTCACAAGACAATGGCTTTGAGCTTCAGGGCACGCTAAAACAATAATAATATAAATGCCACAAAATGTTAAGAGCACGATGCCACTGCTGATTTACATCTATGATGGATTTTCATTGTAATTAAGTGTGTGTTCATGTTCCTACATCACTCATTCCTGTGCTCACTTCAATGGCTTCAATAAAAAGATGACAAGTCGAAAGAGACGGATGAGAGTTGGTGATTTTTCAATCCAGCATTTAGTCAGTAAAACCCACCCACTGTATCGGACCAAACAGATGCAGAAAGAAAAGATGCAATCTTACTCTCCATGTTTGCTGCTTGTTTCCCTTCTTTCCTCTTCGCTATCCTCGTCCCAATCTTTTTTCTCAGCTTGCTACACACCTATCTGTTTGAGTTATCAGTTGGGCTGCTAATGACTGCCAGGCTGTCTGCTGTGATAATGGGCTAAACATATGAGATAATGAGCTAACAGTGGACTCCTACACAACTGGGCTGAGTGCAGTGTGCTGTATGGACGTGTGTGTAAGAGGAAGAGAAAAAGATGTATGTGGTTAAATTGGGGATTAAGGGCTCAGCCCTGGCACAAAGACTTGCAGACATCATCACAAAAATAATTTACTTATATTTCTATTGCGGAAAAAACACATTACTTGAATCCCAGTCCTTAAAATCAATGGTTACTTAGCCTAACTCTTTACCTTTTTTTTTTCCTCCTGACACTCACCACCTACTCTGCACATTTTCAAAACACAATGATGTGAATGAAGTGTGTGAACAAGCACAGGAGTGTGAAGTGCCAGCCAGACAGACAGACATCGTCAATTGTGCCAAGGTGAACTAAATCAGCAAATTGGGCAAGTCTTTGCTTCTAAATGTTATTTAATATAATAATCTAATTAAACATAACAGTGCAGACCTTTGTGAGATCCGGGACTCAATAACGTGTCACATTTTAAATGTTGAAGGACCTGAAAGTCTTGGTTTCTGTGAATACCCAAATGAAAGCCATAGTTCTATTCAAAGTATTTGAATGCCTGAATATAACTATGGAGCAGTAACAGACCTTGCATGCCAACACCTGCACATAATTGCACTTTGCTCCTTCTTGCAGAGCTATATATTTATTTTTTTAATTAGAGCATGGGGACGCAAGCATAATTACTTTCCTGTTGCCCACTGCTAGCCACCACTCTTTCTTGTGTGAAAGAAACCACATTTCATCCAGATCGACGTGGCATGAGCACAGACTCAAAAGAACCATTCAGTGCTGAGCGATGGCAGAAGGACTGATGAGTAACTCAACTAAGTGACTCCTTCAGTGATTGCAATCTTAATGTAAATAACATAACTAATTGATTATGTTGTAAACATGACAGTTGCCAGATGATGACTCTAATTAATGTTGACTTTGTATACAATTAATTGATCATACACTCACTTGTGAATACACTGTTATAAAACTCCTATAACATAAATCCTAATAGAATAATTTGGGATCTTGGATGTGCAGTCTTGCATAAAAAGTACTGTTGAAACCAATTATATCAGATAATGAAAAACCTATTGTATTTTGTGTCAGCTTCTCAGTCATTGGGAACTACAGCAAGTGATCCTTCTCTATGCTGTTTCCCCCTGCTGCTATTCCGTCAAGCTGTCAGAGCTAGCACGGAGCCCACACTGTCACTAACTGCACTCCCTGAATACATATCGTTTAATTTTAGTAAAGATGGCAATTCAACTTCAGAGAAAAGAAGACGGACGAGTCTGTAATATGCATTTGAAGAATATATCCAGGATTCAGCAGCAAAAAACAGGTTGAAAAGATAAAGATAGAAGCTAAAGCCTCCAGATCACAGTGTAAAAGAGAACCACAACATCACCTGCCGATCGAGACAGCTACGGTAGTTAATGATTCTCTGCTAATGTTAGCTCCACAGTTTTTTTTTTACGTAGAAACGTAACGTTTTAGAAACGTATATTTCCTCCCAACCTCTCCGGGTAACGAGTCTCAATATTACTCGTGGCCCAGGCACAACATTTAATGACTAGCTCGAAAATGCACAAAACCAGCCGTGGTCGGAGCAGGCCACTTTTATTCTATAATTGCAAAGACTGTGTTCAAGAGGAGGGACTTAGGGAAGGGTCAACTGTGTTTTGAACTTTGTCCTAATATCATGTTACCCTCCAATTTTATTCATATACCTTGCCTTCACGGCTGTACAATGAAATGATTAAAAATATGTTGATGCAATATTTATGTGGCAGCAATATAAATGGTTAATCTGACTGATGTGGTGGATCAAAATACTAATATTTAATATGGCTGTCAGATTGCAACTGACTCATTAGATGTTTTGAGCATTATCTCAATTCTGTCAGCCCTGTTCAGCCATATAATCTAATAAAGCAAAGATACCATGAAATATTGGATGATAAAAATAATTTTCCAAACCGAGCCGAAAGGAAATCACTATGCGAGTGCTACAATGTCAGCTGACAATGACAGAAACCGAAAGCACGAGCAGAGAATTACAGACACGGCCAATCTATGCAGAATATCAATGCTTTGTTTTTGGCTCTGGCTCTGAAGCTGCAGCATATCGTCCACAACTGTTCCTGCACAAATTTGAGTGCTGTGAATACAAAGGTGCCTCACTGGACTATAGACAAACCTGTTTTATTTCAAGGGGGAGTTAGCTGACGGGAGCACGGTTTATGATTGGTAGCAGTACAAAGAAGAGAAAGAAAGTTGAACCCAACCAGGAGGGAGGCAAATGCATACACGCTTGTGTGCATGTGCATGTAAACCGTATGCATGTATGTTGGCTCTCCTGATGTCTGAAATGATGTGCATATTCATATTCTGCACACACAAACCAGCTTATAGCAGATTATTGTTGAATCAGCCCTGATAGCTTGTGTGAATCCCCACAGACAGACAATGTTTCACTGCCTCCCCCTCTGCTGTCTAACACTATAGGCTATGCTTTCTCAGGTGGTCATGAATCCATATTATCCTATCGTGGGACACCTACAAAAAAATCCTTCTCTCTGTAACAGAGCCTCTGCTCTTTGGGAATCATACACTTGACTTTCTTCTTTCACCACCTGTAGGCACAAAAGGTGGCTCTAAAAAGTTTGTGTGCTGTTTCTTGTGGAAGACGGAAGCTGTTCGCAGCTTGGATTCACGGCAGTTGAAAATGAATCCAACAGTGAAACATAGTCACATGATCCAATCCACAGGAAGCCCTTCTGCAGCATTACCTACTTTTCTTCTGTTGATCGTCATGTTTAGTATATTTTAAATAATCCTCTTTTTTTCCAATAGATTAACTAAATGCACTGCTTCTGTCGGAGCTTTTGAGATATATATGCAGGCGATGGCGTGAGAAGGTAGTAATGCATTCAGCTGTAGTATGCAGAGGCCCGGCTCTGCAGGTTCTGAACATGGGATAAACACCAGAGAGATGGATTATGTTGCAGGAGTGCTTCGGGAAGTTTCTATGGTTTTTACTGTTTTGATACGTTTTCGGAGTGACTCTGGGTAACCTTAGGAATTCATTATAATTAAGATAGAGTTGAGTTATATTTCCAGTGGAATATAATTGCAGTAGAACTGCATGAATTTAGAATGGATCCAATTAATGTAAAAATCAATCATGGATTTTCTGTACTTGGATTTTCTGTACTAGAATTGCTTAAAACAACATTTTATCATAAGTTTAATGGTATCGCAGTCTTTTACTGAGAAGACAGACGCGTTTGTTGTCAGTTAAAGGTCTCTCTAATCAGTTAGTTTACAAAATGTCTTTCCTTTGAGACACAATTGATCCAGAGAGCAAAATATTTCCGGCTTGAGGAAGAGTCCTCTAATCTACAGAACTGCATGGGGCTCAGATAAACGGATCTGATATGCAATAAACAAATGATGCTGAAAATCACAACATCAGCTCTGGAGTACCCAAATAATATGACCATGATCGGTTTTTAATGAACATGTGTATTTTCACCATAAGGGGTAAATAGTGTAGGTCCTGCACTTATAATCAGCTCATTTTCCCACCCGTTGCTTACCGTATTATAGCGGTATCAACATGGCGTCTATCAGACTTTATACGTCATTGTTCCTACCTCCAGGACAGATGTCTCTTGTTCCATTTGTTCTGGGGAGTCGGGCTTCGTTTCCTGCGGCCCACTGTCACCTCGGCCCCAGAGACATCTGGTAAAGAACATCTGGGCGTTGTCATTAGGCCCAGCGTGGCTTGGTCTAAAGAGGAGGGAAGACTATAGTTGGTGGTGTTCTTGATTGGATTGAATAATAATTATCATTATTACCCACATGATTCGCCTAAACAAACACAGCCACATACCTAAGACTCCGGTCTCCTTCAGCCCTCCGTACTTCTGCATGGCTTTGATGGCATTGGTCAGGGCCTCCTTGGTCTGAAGCTGACCAGTCACTGGGTCAGGGGGCGGGAGGTAGCCAAACTTGCTCAGCCAGTCCTGGAAGGGAAACCGTAGACACAGAGTTCAAGAGTCATCACAGGCATTTCAAGGACTCCGAGTATCCCAAAGCTGCTGAGAGGGTCTGACACCTGTTCATGTTTACTGTTTGTGAATACCGTGTGTGTATGCACATACATGTTGTGTGCTTGCATGTTGAGCTTTAGCAAAGAAGCAATTGTGAGTTGCCCAACTGAGCTGCAACTTGAACATTGCTCTTCTCTCTCTTGCCTTTTCTCTCCTAAGATCTTACTTTGTCTTGTTTTTCTCTTCCCTTCATCTGTCTCCACGCAACTAAAAGCCCCTTCATGATCTGGGAGCCAATAAGGTGGTGACACAGAGCAATAGCAAGGCATCCTTTCTGTATTGACAATGCCGGTGAAATGCCATTAACTGAATGATTTAGCTCCAGCATAGCTCTCTGTTGGCTGGTATTTGCCTCTTTATCCTTGGCTGGTTTAATGTGCTCTCTCCTCTTGGTTCTGGTTAATAGGCAAGCTGCAGAGCTTTGAATGAACTGAAGTTTCTCTGTTTTTTGGGGGGGAGGCCATTAAAATGTACATCACAGTAATCAAGTAGGCTTGAAATAAAGGCATGAATCAAGTTTTTCAGCATATATTTGATTTATAAATTGTTGCACTTTAACTGTGTTTCTAAATTCAATCGGGCTTGAAGTTTATAACCTGATCTAGGAAAACACCAATCAATGTATGATCAGATTTAATACAGGAAATTAATTTACCCAGATTATTAAACAGCATTTGGATGAGTAGGATTTCAGTTTTCAGCAACGTTTAACTTTAAGAAATGATTCCTCATCCATTTATTTATTTACAAACCTAGTTATGGAGTTAATAGCTACAGCATAACGTCGTTCAGCAAAGATGTACAGTTGCGTGTCATCTGCATAACTATGGAAACATAGTCGGGTTCTCTAATGATGTCACCAAGTGGTTGTATATATACTGAGAATAATATTGGACCATAGCTCCCTTTTGAAACCCCAAAACAAAATGTAATGTAAAACTTTCTTTCTGTATTGTATGTTTTGAAACAGTTTAACACACAGTCTGAAAGACCAACCAACTTTTGAAGACAATTCATTTAGATATCATCGTCAATTGTATCAAATGACGTAGGTACGTCGGAGAGGACAAGGATTGAGACCTTATTTTCATTTGAATTTAGTGCGAGGTTGCTGATTATTTTAGTAAGAGCTGTTTCAGTGCTGTGGTACGTTCTAAAGCCTGACTGAAATTCCTGTCAAAGTATTCAAATTAAGTATACTCCAGACAGTATGTTTACAAAATATGGTTGATTTTTGAGTGTGCTGTTGGACACTATTCCGCCACCATGCAATACAAAAAGAGCTCGAGAAAAATACTGTAAAATAAACAACAAAATAGGATTCAATCTTAAGAAAACATTTTGACGTCTCATTTTACAAAGTTGTTCTTTAGTCATTTTTGGTTATTTTAATATGCATAATGTGGACATTCACATTGTTAATTAAATAATGACTCAATACATTTATAAAAACATACCATTGAAATTCATTCATTGGCTATATGCAACGTCAATTGAGAAAATGTTTGTTGCATGAGCTCTCATCCATCCTACCTGCTAGTCATGGGTTTAACCTGCCAAACAGGAAGTGAGAGCTTCCAATGGGCTTTGTAGTAGAGGGAACTCAGACTGTACCATGTGTGGGGGGATACAAAAAGTACACCAAACAACTTATATTGTTAGTATTTATATGTTAGAGTAATGCTTTGAAATTATGCTGTTTTTACATAGGTTCCTTGATTAAGCACCAACTCAGGTTTGTCTGTTTAAAAGCGAGGGATAGAATTCAGTCGAGAGTAGTTCATTGTTGGCGTTGAAGTTGGTTCAGTTCAGGTTCAGAGCTGCTGGAAGCTTGCTGCTAGCTGCTAGCGGTCCAATAGCCATGGGCCTATCCTAACTTTTCCTTTTTGGAAATACATTTATTTTTGTTTCTATCTATTTTGGTTGTTTTGACAGTTCAAGGTTTTTGCCCAATCAGACTTTGTTGAAGCTGTGTCCCAGCGATTTCCTTGTGAGTTTGACGATATTGTGACAGATAAAAAATATGGCAAGAACCTTAAAAAATGAGACCCAAGTTGTAATAATATTAATAAACCAGAAATTTTCTTTAAATCAAAACAAATGTAACAAGCCTATACGTACGCCTGTGGGCACTGTGTGAATGTGCACTCGTCCATACAGACAACAAGACGTTTATGTTCTTCTTCTCTGTAAGCAAGGTGTGCTAGTGATGGATTACATCTGCCCCGTCTACACAACCGCAATGCCCTGTTTTCACACCCATAAACTTACCACATCAAACTTTTTTGTGGAGCCAGCAACTAATTTAAAGCCTGACATCGTAGCTCATAGGGAGGCAGCAGTAAATGCTGCCAACGAGTTCAGTAACATGCTGAACACTTCTAAATTATATATGTCACTGTGTTTAGGTGAGACTGTGGGTACTTTCAAAAGACTGCACACAAGTCATCGGAGTTCTAACCGTGAAAGAAAAAAAGATTCCTGGATAAGGAGAACAACAAACTTAAGCACACTTACAGTAAAATAGTAATAATTCCCTCTCACAGAGAAGACAGGCAGTGACAGCTCAAAGATACAATTATGATTGTAAGAAGGCAAATGATTTACAAGCATTTCAAATTTAGGGTGTTCACCCGAGGAAAAAAAATGATGCAGTTGGGAGAAAAACAGAAACTGGTCTGTACAACAAATGAATCCTCTGCAAGTCTCTGTCTGGCAATAAGAGCTCAGACGGCTGCACTTCTTTTATCACTCATTAAGATACACGAAGTACAAACACATACATATATACATACACACTCTGAATGCACAAAAAAATGATGTGTATCACTGTACCGCATCCCAAATGAGCTTTTTTTCAAGCCTTTGATGCTGCAGTGGCAACTTGTTTGACTCAACCATTGCGGCAATGTTTTGATTGCTGTGTTGTGGTCTGCATAAAATAAGAGTGTAGACTCTTACTTTCTTGTGCCAGAGTTGTAAAGCAGAACTAAAAGAACATTTTGATTGGCACAGTGTAAAGTGCAACCACTGCTTCAAGCAACATAAAAAAATGTATGCGTTTCTCTCTTTATGATAATTAATTCAGGAGGCTGAGTGTGTGAAGGAAAGATAGAGGAGAGCAGACAAATAAAAGTTTCCTGTCAAAAAATGATCAAGACTTTAAGGTCATCTCAAGAAAACAACCGGAGAGAAAGCATTCTCTTTAAGTTTGATGTCTTCTTTTTCTTCAGTCACACTTATATTACATTATATTAGCTTCTCGGATGGTTGCTGTTTCACTGGCTCTGGAGAAATGCGACACAATTCCAAAGTGATCTGTTGACAAAGCTTAATGCACATTAAAGTCCAGAGCAAATTTGAACCGTTTCTTTCATTTTGCACTTCAAATCTGTGTCTAATCAACTGATTCAATGATGGAACAACGTATGACGTGATTAACCTCGCTCTGAGCTCAGTTCAGTTCTGGAATTTGTGTATATTCAGCAAGCTCAAAGAGATCAAATGCAGTGATCTTCAATGAGATACATTAAAAACACTGTGGCTGCACATTAAAAGGTTATTGGGCATCCATTTCTAAAGAACAATATATAGAGAAAGGCATTCATTTTAAAAGAAAAAATGTAAAATTTAAAAGAGATGGATTGTATTCTAAATCAATGAATGCCACAATAAAGTGTGGGTTTAATGAGCACATAATCCCAACATTACATCCTCTCTCTGCTTACCAAATAGTCAGATAAAGTGTTAACATATTATCAAATCACCACCCATCATTTGTGAAACCTGTCCTTAAGACCATAAACAGGCTACATTTTCTCCTCTTTCTCTCTCCGTTGAAGAGCTGCAGTCCAACAACCCAGAAGCTGGTATTCAATGACTTCAGCAGGGCAAATTATTGCTGACGTGCGGGGCTTGACCTCATGTCCCAACTCAGGCCCAGGGGGTCCTCACCACTTAGCCTTCTTGCTGATAAAAATGACCTACACAGTCCTGGTAAATTAACATTCAGTTTTGATTGGTGTGGTGAAGCAATACCAAAGGAAATATGTTCATGTGAAGTCACATGCTGTTTTTTCTGAAGACTAACTAATGTGATATATGTGCCAGTGTTATAAAATACTGAGTTATATCAAGTTTAAAGGTGGGTTGACTCACGAATGTAAATACATTTTTAAAAGGTTTTTTTATGTTGAAGCAACTCTCATTTGCAAGCTGACTAAAATTCAATGAACATTGAACCCAAAACATAAGTAGCCTACTGTTCCAGTTTATTTGTGATTCTACATCAAAAACACAAAAAACAGGATGTTTCCTGGGTGAAAGCCACGAATCCTCTGTGTGAAATTAAAGTGCTGCCTGCTCTAACTCAACGACAAAAGTTTGGTGTGAAAGGAGAATTTTGACATTTTGGGAAATATGGTTATTTGTTTTCTTGCCAAGAGAAAGAGGAGAAGATCAATGCCACTCTCTGTAAATATGAAGGTGCCTCCAGCAGCCGGATAGCTTAGCATATATAGCACAAATACAGGGAACGTCCACTGATTTCTCATGATAAGACCCTGAAAACATTTCTTTAATCACCTTCTTGCTATCAGCAACTACGAGAAACATCCAATTGTATGCTTATGTTGGAACAATTTTGATTACTTCCTGTCAAACCAATCTGATCAAACCAATGAGGACATCAGCTGAGTGTTAATAAGTAATGCTCAGTCATTAATATTTCATGCTACAAAAAAAAAAGCCCCTTCATTTTTTTTTCGAGATTATTCTTTCAGCAACTCTTTTACAGTCATGCTTGAGAAAAATGTCATTAGCGCGGCAGAGGCCCTCCAGTGCTCTGCAAAACGACATACCCTTGTTTTCTTTCCTCTTTTCATTTGAATACTGGCAGCTGTGCTGCATTTCATCAATCTGAGCAGCACTTTTCATCAATGTCAAACAGCTGACATTTATCATTGGCTGTATAGTTCGTGGGGGACGGGGCTGCGCTGATGCACTTCACTGTGGTACAATAAGACAGCCTCCTACATCAAACTCGTCTGTTGATGTACCACCAACTGCAACAGCAGTCCATTTTCCTCAGTGTGTAACTCCGGCAGATTAAGCTCTTGGTCATCCTTTCTATCAAATCTGTTGATCAATGTGTGTTCCTACTTTCCCCATGTTCTGCACACCTCAAGTCCCTTGGTTGGCTGATATGATGATGTATACCATGAGACAAAAGATATCTGTCAGATGGCAGAGGTTTTACTGTTTGTATTGAGGTAGCTATATCTTCTTTGATAACTGGTTCAGCAATGTTGGAAATCAGCAAGCAGAGGCCCATTTCACCAAGTTTGCATTGGATTTTGGATATCCAGAATTTTTGAATTAATGTGATAAAGTACTTTGATCTCAGCTACTTACTACTTACTGGATTAGCCAGGACAGTATATTGAATTTTGAGGAAATATACAGTTTTTAACTCAAATTACCCGGATGCCACTAAACACCAGGGAATCTTAAAAAAACTGCCACTACAGACGGATAATACAGCCTAATCTTCTATCCAGATATAAATAATTTCTTATCTCAATAACAATATATAGAACAATAGAGCATGCTTTCTGGTAATTCATTTAATAAACAGTCCATGTGAAATAATCACATGGTAAAGCCTTTTTTTGTAAACTCCTTGTTTGACTATTTTCGAATTTTTCTACCATGTCCTTTTATTACATACTATTCATATTTACCAGCCGTGGGGACTGTTAAGAGTAAAGAGTGAGGAGTCAATTGGCGGAGGTGATAATAATTTTATAGAAAAAATAAATAAATATTTCCAGCTATAAACTGTTTGCAAGCATGCACACAATTACAGACTAATCAGTTTAAGACAATAGTGTGACTTAATTACACTGGGGTAATCCCATAAGCAGAATTCCTGAATCATAGGACCTGCAGGAGTTAAACCATAAAACTGAATGAATGGATCAATACAATTTTGCACACTGCTGTTGGAAAACACAATTTCTTTTAACTCACATTTGGGCTCCAAGAAGACATTTAAACATTCTCTGCCACCATTATTGAGCAGAAAGAACCCCGTCCTGAGCTGTATGCACTATTGTATTCTGGGACAATTGGAACTTAAAGGTTAGAGAAGCTTGTGACTGGAAGGTTGCCAGTTGGGACTCCAGTTTGTTAATCGCATTGAACGAATTGGTAATGTAAAGTGTTATGTAAAAACAAAACCACGATCCTCAAATGATGTTCCCGGAGACAATTTTCTGTGTTTTATTTCTCCAAAATGAAAACTGAGGACAACATCAATGTGAAGAACATGTGTTGTTCTGGGACTGGATGTAAAACCTTTTGGATAATACAAAAAATATATATTGCATATACTTTGATATTAAATTATGTTCATGTGACACACCAACTCTCTTCAAAGGATTTGTGACAATAAATTACCTTGAAATAATATACGGAGAGAAATCCTGCACCATATGGTCCTTCAGGACACAACTTTACAAACTCGTTTGCAAACAATCAATTTTGCAAATGTGTGTGAAAAGCATGAAGATAGTTGACTTCCCTAGAATACAGTATCTACATCTACAAGATGCAACTCATTAACACAAGTAAGAAAAACATACACACTTGTGTACTCACCCAAGAGCTCATGCGTACACATTACACAAACACATACTCAAATCTTTTACTTGTATCCAGACTTAAACAATAATTTGCACATTAACACACACATTCTGCTTTTCACTTTCTCACAAATACACACATAATTGAGGCGTTGAGTTGGTATTATGGGGTTTGACATACTCCCAGCCTGTGCTGCAGTATCTGGATGTGAAGGATAATTTATCTCTGTAATCCGGAGCCCTGCTCCCCGTAATCCTTTAATACAGTAAGGTCTGGAGTACAACATTCATAAAAAAAACAGAAGAAAGCTATAAAGAATAGCAGGGCCTGCAAATAGTCAGTGCATTTGGAGTCTATGGTATTTATAGTATGGTATGGTATGGTGTACTTATATTCATGCATAAGGCTGGTTAGCGATGGGAGGAAGCCCTGTTCGACAAAGACAATTACCCAGACTTTTTTTAATTAAATGATATTTTAAATGACTCGTTTCTCAATACAAATTTGTGTCTGTGGGCACAGCAAACTAAGTGAGTTAACTGTTCACCGCCTTTCTGCAACAAGCCCATGGATAAAATAGATTTGAGGTAGAAAGCCAAGTTTCATTTGTGTGAGACATTGATTAATGTGGGCGCAGATTTGAAGCGTTGCTGAAGTGCAGATACATCGGTGTAGTGTTTAAAATGGGACGGATGAGACGGTGAGGCAGCGTGTGGCTGTGTAGGCTTAAGGAAGGACAAGAGTGTTTGGCGATATATTTAATAAAATGTTCTAGGTGCTTTGTTAATAGAAAGATATTTTAAATGTCAACGTGTTTTTTTTATATATTGTTGATAGTTTTTGTAATTGGAAGGGAAGAATAAAAGGTCTTTGGGGGAAATGTTCCTTTCCAACGGGAGCAAGCGTGTCTGTGTTTGATTGATTAGCTCTGCTGCAGAACACTGGCAAAGGGAACAAGAGAAGACTTGCACTGCTTACTTACAAGCAATAGCTGGACAGCATGTTGTGAGCAGTGTTATGGAAGACTATGGAGCGATAGGGCGACCATTTCAGATAGGTTTGCATCCCTTTAATGTAGTTGAGCAGCTAATTAGCTATCTACGAAGAAAGAACAAAAAGAAGAAAGATGCTATTTAAAACAAGCTGAGACTGAGAGTAAACCCTCTGTCCCACTTCTTACCAGATGGTTGTGAGGCACATTGTTTCTTGTTTACCAACCGAACAGAAGATGCTGAAGAAAAAAAGGTAGCCGTTTTTCTATTGTTCTAGCATTTAGTGTGCACAGAGATCTGAAAGAAAAGTACCAGGGAACATGTGAACGCAAGTCACTTTGAAGAATTTGCTCAGCAACTTTATTGTAACTCCTCTTAAGACATTTTCACACTTGCACCAGCCTCTGCAAATATTCACTCATCTCTCAGCTGTTGAGTCGAAGAACGAGTTTCCTGTTTCTGTGTGCGGCTCTGGCAGACCCGCAGGTCAAAAGTCACTGTTGTTTAACTTTGACCTACAGATAGAAACAACTGCATCTTGTGTATGAAAATGGAGGAGTCATTATTCGAACAGAGTACTGTACCATCACCCAGTTTGCACAATATCACACTACAAACTGTAGCATCAGTCTCACATTATTCCATGATCAGCTCTGTCAGATCTGTGACTTTACATCCTTTTTCTGGTCCTTTAATGCAATTCTGTCAGATGGTACAAAACACACACACACACACACACACACACACACACACACACAAACGCACAATGAGTTCTGTGACGATAGTATCACCACGGAAACATCTCTCAAAAGCAGAATCTGTTCTTCCACCGTGGACATGGCTTCCCACAATACCTCCCTGTTTAGCCCTGATTAACAGCTGCTGAGTCCCTTCATCTTCAGCCTCAGTGACAGGAAATGAGTCACTGTGAGACATTCAACCTTGCGACCTCACTGACTCCCAAAAGGTCGTGAAGTAGCACAGACAATTATATTGTTGATATTTTTCCTCCCTACCTAAAAGATGAGGTCAGACCTGCGGCCGACATCCCGGTTATGAAGCTGCACTAGAGTAGAAGTAAAAGTTTGTAGAGGGAGTGGGGAAGCATTCAGAGCATCAAATACGCACAATGCACCTATTTCTAAATACATACTTGCAGCTACAGGTAGTAAGCTTAACAATTGTAATTTTCACCATCATACTACAAATGTTTAGGCTGAGACTGACACTTTGTGGTTCAGAGCAATGTATGTTTTTAATGACAACTCATGCAACAATGACAACAAATTTCCAGGCGGAAATTGCCACGGACAAATTTTGTTCCCTGTCTGACCCTGCATATGTTTCACATACGTGCCTGACAGCAATAGAATTATAGGGGTGATGTAGTTGACTCATCATATTCTTCTGACTATAAATCGCTTTGTGGAAACTACATCAGATGAGGTGGGTTGTATTATATCCCGGACTAGACATTTCCTCTCTCTCTCTCCGAATGCAGTAGGTATCCATCTCTGCACTGCAGAGTGAACCTGTTACATTAAGAGAGTGTTGCATTATGGGTTGTTTGCAGGCGTCAATGTTGCTAGGGTCTGCAAGTTTACCTCAATTCTGTTTACTGTGTGTGTCTCTTTAGAGTAAGTCAGCCCCAAAAGTGTTACACACAACATGTTTTAGTGCCACGGAGAATTTTCCGGTGCAAACCTGTCAAAAGCATATCTAGATATCTTTACTGCAGAAATGGAGTGGAAACCCGAACCATCAATCCAGCAGCAAAGAACTACTGTGGTCATGAAATATCATGATGATGACCTCAAAACAAGTCTGAAAAACGTGGTGTAAGTTTCTGCATTTGTATATGACTGTCAATGTATTTGTATTGGTATCTATGGCTGTATTGGAGTAAGCATCTTTTCCTGATAAAGCAACAGCTTTGACAACACAGAGAGCAAATATCTTATTCTTTAAAAAAAAACATATTTTCCATCTAAATAACATCCAAGGAAATATCCACACATGTAAATGTCTCACATCAAGCAATCTTTTGCTTCTTGTGTTGCGCTCGACTGAGGAGATTTCGCTCAACAGAATCTCATCAGAACCTCCTTGGGCACAAATATGCTATCATTATTCAAAGCAGTTGTAGCAGCTTCACATTTGATACCCCCAGCTTATTGAGAGAGGGATGGTTTACTTAAAGTGTTACACTGGGATGATGTAGGATTCAGGGAATGAAACCTCGCTGAAGTGTGTTTGAATGAGAAACCATTCCAATGGCACATCCTGAGTGCAAACACAATTCACTGAAGAAATGAAGGGTTTAGTCTCATTTGTGCAAACAGATAAGATCAAAGAGGGAGAATATAGGGGGATAGAAATAGAGGGAAATTGGGGTGGACGGACATGCAGCCTGAATGACACACTTAATCCAACAGAAAACTGATTGCCGAGCGGTAAAAGAGCGAGCATTAATCCATGCCTCCAAATCATCCCTCCACTCTGATGCATTTCCCTCACCTTTCCTCTCACTGCTTTTAACATGTTCATGCAAGTGTGTGTTCAGGGTTTACAGCTGCACTCTTTTTGCTAATTGTTTTACGATCCAATGGAGAGAAAAAAGGTGCCGCTTTTTTGACCTCTAGTCCCTGATTTATGTTTTCATTAATTGTCATATGTGGCCAATTATTAAAAATAATTACAATCTAAAACGGTTTAGGGACATCCACTGCTTGAATAAAGATAGCTATGTATCAAATTTGCGTCGATGAATAATTGAATACGATTAGTGCGTGCAAATGTGTGGATTGTTTTATTAAGAGAGAGAACAGACCTTTTATAACACACAGTAGCACAGCAGTAACAGACGTCTGTCCGTATTCATTCTTCCAAAGAACCTCACTTTCAAAAGCTGCACTCTGATCTGCAGGCAACACCACGGTCGTAAGCAAAAGATAATTGACTTGACCAATTAAGTCACCTCAACATAAATACAACCTGCAGAGAGAAATCCAACCTCGTTCTCAACAATCTTTGATTTCCTCAACAGCAGCAAAGTGTTTCAGGCCATAAGCCTCTTCCACTGATACATTATCAGTTATGCCATTAACAAGCACAGATACAATCATGTATTCACAGAAATACAATGAAAATATAGTATTTAATATCTCATTCTGCATAAACAACTTATTTCACAAGACGATCTATGCGCGATAACCCCTCATCATATTTACCATTTTTACGGCTTGTAAAATGATATGATTCACACGATGTTGACCAAGTGAAGGCTCAACATAACAGATGGTGTTTGAAATGTTCCTGCCTCTGAAGAGTAGATGTTGATCCTACACAGTGTCCAGCCTGTAGACTGCTCACACTGGTTATCAACTAGAAATTCTTGGCAGGCAGCAGCAGACTCATTTGTGCTTCTGTTATCGATTCATAAACTGCCTATTGCTTCAAGTATTTATTGAAGTTATGGGTCATGATTTTAAGTGAATAACTGGCTAATGGAAAATGATGACTTTATTCTGTTATGTAAAATCAAGAGAGAATATATTCATTTGAATTGGTAGTTTGTATGATGGTTGAAGAGTTCTCAATTAATGACATTTGAGTGTTATTAATAGTAAACCGGCAATCAGAAAAAACTTTATTCAATTGTAATTTACTTTATTTGTATTGTTTTACTATTTATTTATTTAACTATAACAAGCTGTGATAATTGATCATCAGTGATAAATGTGGTTGTCGCAGCAGGAAACCCAACTTTTGGATGCATGAGAGTATAAAAATCTGTTTGAATCCGTTCACTTCATTTAAAACAAATCTGGGTATTATTCAGGGAAAATAAAAACAATGAGCCTCATGTTACTGAATGGATCTACAGTACAGCCACACCATCGCTTTCTTTTTATACCTCCAATTATCCGGCCCAGTTTTTATATTTAGCACCATTTATATAAGATTTCCTGTTGATGCATAATGGACTTGGCAAATGGCATTGCCTCTGCTTAACAATAAAATATGTGACAAAGAGCCTCTGTAACAAGTGGGTGTAATATAGAATAATATATATATATACATATAACAAATAATCAGAAACACAATGGAACACATCTATGCTTCTTAGTGTTGGTTTCAGTGAGGTTAAAGAGTACTGATGTCACTCGGAGCAACAGCAGCAAAGAAGAGAAGTGCTCTCCTGCAAAATATCTCAACATTAGGTCTCAACATTATACAAATTCATCTTTAGCTCTTTATAAAACCAAAACAGATTTTGTCATCTTAAAAATCTTTACAACTTTTCAGTTCCAATCCAAACAGGAAATGAACCGTGCACAAGAGGACGCTGAAATTTGTACAGCTTGGTTTCGTTCCACTGACTTATTTCAAAAAGAGACTTTGTTTGCAATTAGAAGAGTTAAGTTATTTTAAGTTATTAACTATTTCCCTCAGATTGCATGCAGTGAACTGGGACTGCAGACAGCAGATTCACAGTCAGCAGTTAGATTCAACTAGATGCACTATGTTGCAAGCAGATGGCACACACGCCACCCTGCTGAAACAATCAATCACATCAGTTTTTCTCTCTCCTGCAGATACAATAAGCATATAATGGGACATGAGTCTGACTTCTTGAAATGATACCATACATTCTGATGGACGTGCTTATTCTGACACACAGTTCCCATCCAGTTAGGAGTGGATGTCATTTAGGAGACATATGGGAGGAAAATTTGTCCTAATTTGCATGTTTGCGTGTGTGAGAGCGTGGCATCAGGGATTACGATGCGACTGTAAGTGAATCATCTAATCCCGGGTTTAGGAACAGCTGGTTGTACAGAGAGCTGCGACTGAACTACTGTGCTCCTAGAGGCAGCAAGGAGGAAGGATGAGAGAAAGAAAAGTGACAAGAATACGAAGACAGAGGGACAGCGGGACAGAAAGAGGGTGGTAGAGGAAAAATAAAACATAGGGAGAGAGGAAGAAAAAATAATAAAAAGTAATACTGAAAGAGAGAATCTGAAAGGAGGTTGGGGAAAAGAAACCAGGTTATTGGGAGAAACCAGGTTGAAGCAGGACATTGCAGAATATATTTAGATGCACTGCAACAAGCTAGGGCCTTGTTAATCAAGTATTTGAAAGCAGTTCTATGAGTAAACTGTGCATTCTAAAATTGCCACACCAAGCCTCATCCATCAGTTTCTTCTTGTGTTTGACACTGTGTGTGTGCGTGTGTGTGTAAAAGCGTGTGTTTAGAAGCACTCCTGACAACAGAACGCAACAAAACAGAACCCTCTGCCTGAATTACACACACAAAACACACAATTATTCTTAAAGGGAATCACCATACTTGTTAGATTGATTGCAAAATGATAAAAAGGTGGACCGATGATGCAATGATGACTGGCCCTTCTGTCTCTGACAATATGTCAGCGGGTCTTTATAGAGACCTCAGGAACCTCTGCTGAGACTGTTAATCCCTGCCTTGTTTGACATGGGCAAGATTTGCTTCATCTGTGCCAGCAGCAACTCACCTCTATTTTTAAGAGGCCAGCTATATGGCATCCCTGTGCACATTTAAGTCCTATCAGCTCTGTATTTTTCCACTCCTGTGGCAAAATAATGCACAAAAGGCCTACACACACACATACAACCAATATAAAGATTTCTCTTTTAACAGACACAATCCTGTATCAGTATGCAATCTTGTATATGTCAGGCCATTAATCAACTCAAGAGAGAAGTTAGGATGCATGGATGGATGGATGGAGATTTCTGGGACTGAATGAAGGAGTGAGGGATGATATAAGGAGAAAAAAAAGAGAAAGAAGAATTAAAAGAAATGTCAGCCAGAGATTAAAGATAAACAATCTGATGGAGCCAATTAGGACTTCCTCCTGTAACTGGAGTTTAGTTTAACAGGCATACATTTCAGTGTCTCCAGTGAGGGAAAAAAAAACCAAAACCTTCTTAGAAGTTCTTCTCTCTGAGGGCGGTCATTCACTGCTCCAAATACAATAGACACAAAAATTGAATACAACTTTCCAAGTGTCCCCTGATGGTGCAGATAGCGGAGAAAGCGGAGAAGAGTGTAAAGCAGATACACAAACCTACAGACACCTGACAGATTATGACAATCCCAGTCAATCTTCATTTATGTTCTCTTATCGGCTTACCGCTTTACCGTGCATTAACCGGCGTGTGCTTCTGCGTATGGAAAAGTCATACATTTGGGCACAAAGTCAAAGAAGTTTTAGGCGAACAAAAATGTCCATCATACTTGTTTTAGAGGGATTATACTTGTATACTAAAAGCAAGTTGGAGATGTGCAGGTACAAAACTCTGAATGCAACTTGCTCTTTTTCATTGCAAAGTCTTTGTGAAATCTCAAACTACATCACAACGAAAATGTCATTCACCATTACATAATTATTGTTCTGCCAAAAACTCATTTAGATGTGTTTAATCTCTGTGGCCTTTACAGATATGAAAAAAATGTCAATCAAATACACTCCGGAAACCAAGGACAGTATACTGTACATCATATAGTGGGTATTTTATTACAATTTGTACGTTGACTTTAACAGTGAAAATAATTATCTGTAGCTCAGAAACTGTCATTGTGCCGTCATGTGAAGGTATGCTATCCATCTTTGTAACTGTTTTCAAGATGGAATATGGACATGAGCATGTATTTACGGACTGTCCTTATATGCAGTTCTTAGAGCCCGTGAAATAGCTGCCATGTGCTACTATAGCGACCCATACAAAGAAGACAATGTCCCTCTAGTGTTAGCTGAGGAATTCCAGCAACTGGCATGTCTGCAGTGAGCATGCACATGCACAAATACCCACACATACTATGTACATGTGTGCGTTCGTCTCTATATGTGTGCTTCTCTATTTTTAAACTAATCCCTCAAAGAGCATGGCTCTATGCAGCTAGGTTTACCCAAGTCCAGACTGCAATTCACACAATCACGAGTAGCACTTCAAATTCAGCAGACTGTTAGTGGCTCATTATATTCACTTGATCGCAAGTCGAGTATCAACACTGGACTAACAGTAGAAGTGGGCTTAATTGCCAGTGACAGTTGAATGGAGACATATCTTATCCCTGCCACCCACTCAATCTCTCTCGGTCTTCCCTCCCCCTGCTGTCTAATTCTCTTCATTTCACTTGGACCTTCACACAACGGTCTCGACGTTGACTCCGCAGATGATGAGCGATCGTCCTCGTCCATTCCCCTTTGCTTTTTGTCTGTCATCATCCGCTCCGCTATGCATCATGTTTTATAGCGACACACAAGAAGAAAGTGACACACGTACACACACACAAAACCACATTTTTTATAATTCCGCCAATTTCTGCAAGCAATTTCAGAGTAGCTTTGTTGTTGCTTTCGGGTTTTCTTGATCGTACTATTAAAGCAGCCTATTGGCAGTTCAGTTGGCAGGGCTATAGATCATTGCAGGCTTCAGCATGCGTTGCCAGCGAAACACCAGAAACCACTGTGATTACAAGATCTGGACGGCCCTTTGAATAGCAATGGCAACCAAGCCCTTGATCTGGTCAAAGACAAGAAGGAGAGGCGGGGCTCCTCGGGTTAAAATAGAACTGTCCACATGGAGTTGATTTGAGGTTTTCTATAAGGGAAGCCCCAGAGTGAGTCTGCTCGGGGAATGAAGTTCAGTTCAAGCCATTGGAAAAAGTCTATCGCGTGCAACTCTGTTGTGGCATACAGCACTCACTTGCCCACAATATTAAATCCATGACTTCTGTAAAAATCAAAACATAAATAGGGGTACATCTAATCTCTGCGAATGAAAATTTTTAGATAGCCACACTTTTCTTTTGAAAATAAAAGCAAATATACTGATGAGAACTTAAAGTCCTTGAATCACAGCACATCATTGTACTATTAAACAAGGTAGCACAGCAGAGAGAATGAAGTTGTTTCTTTGTACATCACACGAAATGTACATACATACATTTCCCCAGAGCACCAGGGGGCGGTTTCACAAAGATAGATCTGGTCATCATAGACTGGTCTGTAGTGTTGGCTCAGTAGTAATGTAATGGAGCCTTTAGATAAGTCTGAAGCAAGTTTCACAAAAAAATATTTAAAAACAAAATACTACAAAAGTATTCTCTCTCAATCATCCCTTATCAATTAGAAGTGTGTGGCGGCGGTGTCTCTATCTGCAGGGACCTTGCCCTCTGCCTGTATTTTCTTATTTTGCTGCGTGTCGGGATGTTCCTCGGTGTCAGCCTTTGGGCACCGTGTGCGTAGTCCCCACGCATCTGCAAGCACGCATACGAGATGAAGAATACGGAAATTGAAGACAAAAAAAACGCAAAGATAGCAAGTGGACAAAGCTCGTTCCAACACGATAGCAAATCTGGGGTTGACTTTCATTTTTCACACATCCTCGGGCTGTAATAAAGACCCATGTTTCATTTGCCCACGAAAACTATCCTGAGCCTGACTGATGAGATGGTTGAAGCACTGATCCCTGCCACATTAAGAAGCCTCATCATATCAGCCCTGCTACAGGTCTGCACTGTGTTGAGCTTTTGTACAGTTAAACTGAGTTTTCCAAGTAAAAGGTACTTGTAGCTCTTTAATTCTTTAATAACAGTACGAGACAGGGATTTACGATTTTGGTCAAACACAAGGCCAGAAAAAAATGCAATGTTTATAAATGTACGACTTGCTACTTACAAAGTGTAACTGGCAGGCTTTCCCGTCTATATTATCGACTTTAAGTCACGAATTTACCAACATGTTTTTGGTGTTGTCATTGACTAAAAATGTCAAGCAGAAGTGTTGCAGCTGCCACGCACCAGTCCCACACCGCCACGCTGCAGCGGCAGCCAATAAAGATCTTTGTTGAAATGGCCTCTAAGGATATTATAAACTCTGACAATCTCCACAGAAACTTGCAACTACTTGGAGAACGGTTACACTTAGCAAAGCCACGATGACAGATTAGATAGGAGCGGATTGAAGGACTGGTTGGTTTCCACAGTATCTCCCTCTTCCTGAGAAGTTGTGAATGTGCTACATGCTGAACTGTGTCCTGTGCTCTCCGTCAATCATTACACAATGATACATTTTATACTGCTGTGCAGTCATCTGCCACTACACATCCATGAAAAGGTGTCCTTGCCCTGGATATAAGCCCCATGATACGGGCAGAAAGGTCACACGGCGTGATGGCAGTGGGACAGCGGAGTTAAAAGTATCCAAAAGAAAGATTTGAACTAGCATTTGGTACTCTTCTACTTATCTGCAGTCATGCCACAGTTGTTTACAACAATTATGTAAAATCATCTTACAGATATAACTAAATAAATAAAAGTGAACTCTCTCCCTAAAAAAGTATGCGGACACATTTAAAGCAGTCGCAATGATATATTCTCTTTCTTTTTATTTCAGACGTTTCCTTTCTTGACCCCTGACTGGTTGATTACTTATTTGAGCACAGCAAGTCCTTCATCGTACTCAAGTGTCACAGCATCCAGTTTTCTCTTTGAGCCCCCCTCCACCCCTGGGCCTCTGGATGTAATCAGAAGAACCCATGATGTGCCGGAGGAAGAAAGCCTCCCATCTGGATTGGAAGAGGAAAATTGAACGAAAGAGACTGAAAGACTGAAGGGGAAAAATATGATACTAGTGAAATGTGCACTCATGGGAGGCAAAGAGAGAGCTAACGACGGCTGGTGGTACTGGTGCCGGGCAGGCTAGCTGCATGTGAACTCAATATTATGAGGCCTAGCAGGAAGGGAGAGTAAGTAGGACTCGCGGTGGAAGTTGGCGGAGGAGGGTGGCGTCTACCAGGCTTTTCTTTTTTTTCTCTCTCTCTCTCTTCTATACAGTGCAGGCCAGATGGTGTTCCCATTGAAGAAATTATAAAGCAAAATGAGAATTAGAGGCAGACTGGCAGGGTGTGGTTGTCCCATCAGGCGGCACACTTGTTTTATTTCTTGCAATACATTAACAAAATGACAGAAATAAATTGTTCCTCACTGAAAGAGATTAAATGCCACACAGACATTCTTTAAGGTCAATTTCTACCGGATTAAATAGTATTTTAGCTTCTTTTATCAGCAGCAGATCTGGTTACCTCACTCTATCTTATGGCAGCCACTAAAGCAAGCAAAGCACTGCTTCTGAACTGTCCCGTAAAGGAGCTCAGTCGTTATGTGCTCGCGCAGAAAACAGCAAATCAGGAGTAAAATGATATGATGAGCGAAGTGCAGATTACATTATAGCTGTTATGCAGCAGTTATGTAGCAGTTCCCTAAAATGCTGCAATTCCAAATTGGTGCACAGCAGTAATATAGTAATATATAATATATAGTAATATATATATATATATATATATAACAGCAAAACTAGGAGCTTGATGCCTCAGAGCTGTGCTAAAGTTTTGTGGTTCAGCTAATTACAGTCACGGTGAACAGTAGTTACAAGGAGAGATAGATACATTTAGCGCTCAAGCTCGACTGAAAGCCACGCGATGCAGCACCGTGGCTCTGGAGTGAAATGGGGCCGGGGAGCAGCAGAGCTGGAGATCAGGACACGGGTCTGTGGGTAGAAGGTTGTTTTTGTGGTCCGAGTCCCAAATGTATAGCACTTATGAACACAACTGGGCTGAGATGGAAGAACCCACTCAAACCCTCAACAACCAATTATCCTGCTCTCACCAGCTGAGAGCAATTTCATCAAGGCAGGAGAAGTCTTATTTAAAAGTCAATCAGGCAGTCACGGGGGAGGAGTGCGTCTGTGGACGGCTGCTCATCTGTCCATCTGTCTGTCCAACTCCCTTGGTCCCCCTAAACCCCTTTTTACACTGAACCAACAACCGCAGAACAATCTGTGTCTGCCTTTGTTAACAAGATCAGTTATTGTTCTCCAGTCTTCTCCAGTGTTTGGATGTTCTGTTTTTTAACACTGTGAATTTAATATGTTGGGGTTTGAGCTTGTTGGCTAAAAAAAAAACATTTTGAGATGTCACTTGAGCATTGGGAAACTGTTGTGGCCATTTTATTTTGTTATGTTCTGAGATTTTATGGACAAAACAAAATTTCAGAAAAAAAAAAATCAAGAAATAATTGGCAGATTAATCAAACAATGACAATAAGCATTAGTCACCACCATACTTCTAACTATTGAATTCCACTCTTATTGGCGGTAAAAAGATGCTGAGACATAACATCTCTATTTTACAGCACATGAGCAGACTTACCCTCAAAAGATTTTACACATCCGTGTTTAAGATTCTTTCCAATTAATATTGAAAGTTTACAACTATGTTAACATGTATAAATGGAGTTTTTTATATGCTATAAGACAGGTCATGAGCGAAATAAGCAGCCAACGCCATAGTTAAGCATTTCTGCCTTCGAACTGCAATGCACCAATGACAGTCTCTTAATTCAGAATTAAGAGACTGTCATTGGTACGTTGGGTTGCATACGTCAAATACTTAAGAAACCAATTCTGTCATCTTGTAGGGTGGAGCTTCTCATATCATTAGCGTAACGCGAGGCGCAACAAGGCAAGTTTCACTCACTTCAAAACGATGGCACAGAATACACTCCAACAGCTGGATGCGCACTGCTCAACCTAGCACAAACAGCGCGGGTGGTGTGTGTGTGTGTGGCAGATTCAAAAGTTATCAATGGGGGAGAAACAGCATGTGCTTCTAGCCCCTTTTCAGAGGTGTTTGTACTTTTTAAGGTGGGAAAAAAACATTTTCATCAAAATATTAATCATAGCAAATATTTTTGAGAATGTTAAAACTGCTTGAAAAGTGAAAGCTATTCAGAATAAACTCAATAGCATTTAATTTTTCAATCTTACACCTAAAGAAGAAATCCTCTTAGTTTAAACTGGAGTAAACAATACTTGGATGTCAACACCAAATGCACTTTTCTCCAATAATATGTAAAAGGTTTGTTTGTGCTGCCAATCTCGTTGATAATACGGATTCAGCACTGAGCAGCTTTAAGCCCCTTTTCATTGTTTTGGTTTATAGTTTTATAAGAAAAAAAAGAACGTGAGCAGCTGCTCTCAGCAAAGGAGCTCAACCAGTTGTAGGCCTACAGCATGAAATGATGAAGGGCAGAAGTAAACAAATTGCTGATGAGCAGAGATGAATACCTCAAAAGCAAAAAAAAAAAAAGTTGTTTCCTCCAAAAGTTGGTGAACCAAACCAGGAACAAAACAGCAGTGAATGTCCCACTTACACTGGATGTGTTGTGGGGAAAAGAACTCCAGTGATGCCCACACTGCTCTGTTTCTGCTGGATGAACAAGAAGCCAAGTGTTTGCTCACACACTCAAACAAAGCTTGATAGAGGATAAGACGGTATCAAGGCAGCTTTAAGGATTGCCTGTCCAAACAGCATTCGCATCCAACAATAAACATGTTGAATCTCTAGTGTAAAAACAAGTTTAAAGCAACTGCTTGTATCAATGAAAGACTTGTAACAGTATTTAGCAGTGCTTTATGCATATCTACCTACAGCTGTGGACCCGTGTCTTTGATTCAACCATGGCAACCTTGTATTTGAACAAAAGTACAACAATGCTGTTTTTTAAAGACAAGTAATATGCTGTAAACCCCCTTTGATCACCCGGGGATATGTCCTCTCCCCTTGTTGTCTTCTACATCTGTACATCCTCACTATTACCCGATGGAATTTGCAGATGACACATAGCTCCACTCTGTGCACTCAAGTCCTAAACAACACCATGTGAGGGACGATTCACGTCTGCAGTTAAGAGTATCTAAGACCAAGGTTGTGTCCTGGCAGCACAGATACAGAGGGAGTTAGAGGAGGGGGGAGCAATAGAAATACCTCTCAGCAATGTCTTTACTAATAGAGGTTCATCATCAAGATTCTATAACCCCCCCCCCCCCCCCCCCCCCCCCCAAAAAAAGAGCCAAGAACAAGATACTGAAGAGCTAGAAGTTGAATGAACAGCATGAACATGAATCCATCCATCCTAATGAGAAATGCATGTTGGTATTAGAGGCATTAAAACAAACAATTAATTAGGATGTTGTCTCAAGAGCTACTAATTAGGAGATACTTGTTTTATCTGCAGGTGCTCATTAAAACTCCAAAGCTGAAATATACTGCGAGTCAACCCAATCAATGAAAATATCACTGCATAGCTTTAATTTGCTCGGATACAGTGCATTGGGGGTGATTCTACTTTGTTATCATAACATCGCCTGTTTTATTTAATTTGGTCAGCAGGAGCTGCTGCTCCACGACTTCTCATTTCAAACAACCCTATTTTGAATGCAGTAGCCTAATTGTTCAAACTTGGCATCAGGTGACAAGTCTTTTTGAAGGCATGACTGAGAAGAGGAAATAGACACCGTCTTATGGCTTGGTTTGTCACACTGCGCTGGAAGTGAGCCACTCATCAGTGCAGGATATATGTCAGCATGCTGTGGGGGAGGTCGATAATCTGCCAAGGCAAATACATTTGCATGTATTTATTGCAAACCCTTACAGAGATCTGCGTTGCTTTGGAGAAAAGGCTCCTGTTTTTATGTTCCATCACATCCAAACCGCAAGCCCCCCTCCCCCCCCCCCCCCCCCCCCCCCCCCCCCCCTAGCGCATGGAACTGCGAGGTGTTGAAATTCAGATCAAGTATGGAGAGGACAGCGTTTGCCTACGACATTCAAAAAGTAGGGCAAACTGCCCTCTACGAGAGAGGGGTCTGGTAACACACCACTATACTTTATGCTGTGTCAGTGGTGGTATCAAGTGCAAAAACTTCATGTGCATTCTTATTAGTAGCAAAAGTTCCTACCCCCGTGTAGAAAAGATTTTTTTTTAAAACTTACCACCCCAGTGTCCAGCTGCTCGTTAGTCAGAGAAGGAGCCGCTCCGGTCAGGGGTAAAAACCACAATATCTGCACCAACAGCAGCATCTCCGGTGAAATATTCCTCATCCACTTGTGAAGCGCCACAGCAATAATGATGCCCTATGACAGGCGGATCCTGCAGGGCTCAGACACCGACCCCGACAGCCGCATCCACGGGGGTAAATCACAACCCGACACTTGCGTAAAACGTGTCCGTCTACCTCACTGTTGAGCGCAAACACATGAAACACATTAAAACCGGCGGCGGTGAGATCGGTTAGGATTTACAAGTTGTTTCCCCCCCACAAAACGGCACTTGTAACTACTATACGTGGTAATTCTCAGATTTTAAAAATGGTGTATTCTTGTCCTATATGAAGTCCATCAGGGGTGATATCCCTTGCAGCAAAAAGCGCGAGCTCCCCCTCCAGCTCGTGCAGTCTCGAGCTCTGGAAAATGAAAGCAGCGGCGTGCGGTTTTGTCCCGAGCAGCGGCAGAGACGGCACGTTGACGCACACACGGTAAGAATGGGGTGTTCGGCTCCACGGATTCATGGAGACGAGGGAGGGGCAGAGGAGGGAAGTTCAGCGCCTTCTCAGCCCACTTGAACACTACCGGATTCATGACGCGCCTCGTGCGCAATTTGAGTGTCTCAGGGATTGAGACCAAAAGACATAATTTGTCTGTGTTGCTTTATCGTTGTTGTTTGACAAATGTCTAAGTGTCGAGTGTGTCTGACATGCCTTGGAGAAAGACCAGTTTTGAACTGACATTTTATTGCATCTTTATTGACACCCCCAACCCCCAAAATAGGCACTATGTGAGCAAAATATAAATATAAATAATGAAGGTATTAAGACTAGAGCTGTGTTCCAAATTGCATACTTTTTCTTTTTACTTTCATTAAATACCACAGATGCCTTTACAAAGTATGTAGGCTACAGTTGCATACAGTATGAATTCAATTGGGCCATACTACTTCGTCATAACATGGCATGTCGAACTTTGACTTTTATGACCACATACTTGCAAAACGAATGGCCTTTTTCTTATTGTTACTGTTTTGTGGTAATCCACAAAGTCTAGCATACTGAACCAAGATGGTGGACATTGTAAACGTAATGCCTTCTTAACATCAGCATGGTAGCATTTAGCTCTAAGCCTTGCAGGGAATAGCTGTCTGCTTTGACTTGTTATCATGATTCAATTTCACAAAGGTTTTATCCTGAAGTCCCCCTCATAGTCATTGTAAATGTCTGACAAGTAAAGCACAGATCGGATACATAACAAAGATCATTCAGTATAAAACAACAATCCAATACTATTTATATTTGTCCTGTATAAGATAAGATAAGATATGTTTTGTCCCGCAGGAAAATTTGTCTTGGGCTCCAAGTCGCTGCATCACACAATACACTTGCCAGCAGCACAGTCCACATGCACGCATAGAACATAGATCATACATGCATAAACATGCTTAATATACATGTCGACAATAGTTACGAATAATAAAGCCAAGTGTGTTCAACACAGATAATACATAATCAAGCCACAATATATTAATCCCCAATAAAATCATACTACTTGCTGCTATTTCATATTTTAATGGAGGATGGAATTAATTCATTGTTGTACCGATTTAGCCTGCAGATTGGCATTCTGAACCGTCTGCCTGAAGGCAACGTCTGGTATCTGCTCAAAGCTGTGACAGGGTTTCAATAGAAATGATTGAGATAAGGCAATGGCAAGGAATGTAAAAAGGAGTAAGTAGCCTATTTCTTTAGTCTTGAAACTCTGAATGCAGCCTTGAGTCAACTGACTGATTTGGGGTTTCTCAGAGAGAAATATTTAACTAGATCACTACATAATCATTTAACTATTTTCTTTCCAAACCTCAGTTAATCAATGCCATATGTATCATCTTTGTCATCTTTTCTGGACATGTGGCCAAAAGATGTCAATCAAATTCTTTTTTTAGAAAGCAGGTACAAATATTGCCACTACTATATCACTACGGACACTGTAATGATAATACAGACTTTGAATTAAGATGTTGACAGTAAGCATTCAAAGAGTTAAATTACACCAAATGAAATATACATATCAGCGGAAGCTAGGTCACTGAAGTATAGAAACATATGTTTCTGAAGTGCAAAGACGTTTTATTTTTCTACCCCTCATTACACTTCTATTTTCACCGTATTCAACGGAACATCAGAGGAAAGCACAAAACAATTTGCTGAGCTGCGGAGATAATTATTGCATGAAACAGTGGTATCATCCCACGGCTTTCTTCCTCTGAGAAAAGACTAATGTACTTATTTATTTCTTTTGTCTTGCATAATGTTAAAATCCACCAGCTAATAAGGAAACACACTGTGCTGACTAACAATCGCTAAGAGCTACATGCCCCTGTAGCATATTAACCATTTAATGGCACCAACTCGTGGTTGGTGCGCCAGTAAATGAAAGAATTCGAATAAAAATATGAACTGAGAGACTGTCGATTTTTCTAAATTCAACATGCTCTTGTTCTTGGTAACAACAGACACACATCTCCAATTCTTATTCAGATCCTTTACAGCAGTCATTCATCATTGGTCCAGAAGGGAAAGACATGAAAAATATGTGTTCTGCTCGGCAGCATGAAGTTCTGCTGTCTTAGAGCTGAAGGCTGAAAACTTCTCAAGTTTACTGCCTCTAGTCCCAGTTAGATTTGTCGTATAGCACCAATATTATGATAATTGTAGCAGCTGAATATTGTGTCTCATCTGTCTGCTGGCAAAAAGAAGCTTCAGTCATTCAGTTTACCGTTAACAGAAGGTTAAAACATCAATTTACTCATCTCAGTCTGCTGTCCACGTTTTACCTGAAGTGCGCTGAAGTCACTATCATCACACTAATTCCCAGAGCGCGTTAGCACATTTTCTTTGGTCAGATCATATAATTATTGGAAAACCCATTGCCCAGTGTGGACATGGATTGAATTAATCTGTTGCCTGCCATTATCGCACATGCATTTTAATATTTATTGCAGCATTTTGTGCCAAGTTGGCTGTAGGCCTTTTGCACTGCTGAGGTTAAAAGATAGATGAATATTGTCAAATATCTGTCTTCACCATTGCCTTCTGCCATGTAGTATCACTGAAGAGTGACGGGAATGTTTTTGTGTGGCTTAGTGGGATTTTGTGTGAACACGGAGACAGTGTTGTATAATTGTAAATATGAATAATGTGTAATGCATGAATTGTCTTTCATGTTATTCTTTGTGTTTACGCTGAATCATCAACATCTGGGTTGCAACACATTTTCACTCAATAACAATTTTATAAATAACAATATTTTTTGCGTAAGTTTCGTATGTAGCATTATTTAGTAAGTAAAAAAATCAGCTTTGTCTTTGTTTCATACAGTCTCCTGAATGAAAACCCTGTTTGTTTGACCTATCTACCTAAAGTGTCCACTTTATACCATGTCAGTGAAATGTGAATGCTGCCTCTGAATAGGGATGATTGAACACCTTGTCCTAGTAAAGTTAAATAGGCACATAGATCAAGCTCATTAATGTATGTATATATATGTATGTATGTATGTGCTCTGCATGGGTGCAAGATTAATGTGGAAAGCTACCACTATCAAAAGAGGTTCCCATCATATACATGCTAACAGAAAATATACTCTCTGGTGCCTCATAGCTTTTGTAAAACCATTACCAATCCATTTAAAAAAGGATAAACATACAGTATGCAAATGCAATATTTAGCAATATAGTATCATCAGTAAGAATCAACATGGCATGGCATTTCCCGATGCAAATATAATCCACCTAATCGTTTCGGAAATCATATTTGACCAATCATTTGGCAGAGTGACTCGAAAATTGGCATCTGTCTGCATTTCCTTCCATAAGCTATATCCATGTTATGCTATTTTAAGCATGTCCAGTCTGGTGCAGCAGTGACTAGTGAAAGATACAGTCCTTTTTCTGACCCCTAAACATTCTGTTTGTGGTGTTTAACATAGAGTTTTAGTTTCCCTTGGGATACGCCACCATGCATATACGAACCAAAATAAATATTTTTTTAGCCTGCCAGTGTGCATGAGGTGTAATGTAAATCATGTTTCCAATAACATTATTTAGTTTGGAAGACTTGTCAATATCACTCGGACGGTGAAATAAATGATGTCGCTGCCCCCAGCGCATCTCCTTCCACACCCACATCTCTCTCTTCTTCCTCGTTCTCTCAAAGTCTGTCTCACCCACTCTTTCTGTCACAGACTCACAGACTTTGATGTACAGTTCAAGTAAGTCGTCGGGACGGCGCCCCCATGAAATCCATAGTGTAAGCACAGGAGGCGTTTCCAAAACTTTATGCACACTTTCAGTGAGTGGGCCATGCTTGGGGAAATAATCCATAATGAATGATTGTGTCTTTTGAAAATGGGGACAGCAGAAGAAGCCAAGAAGTGTAAAAAAAGAACAAATAAGCACATTGGTAGACGCTTATTGGTTCTAGGGATAGAAAGGACGGGTCAGTCTGTCAGTGCACCGCTTTGGTTCGGACTGAGATATTTCAAGAACTATTAGATGGACTGCCATGAAATTTTGTACAGACATTCATGGTCCCCGGGGGAATGAAGTTGTGGGTTTCAGTTCCTCTTGTACTCTGTGGACAATTTTGCAACAATATTTTTTATTTCATCCAGAGAACAGTGGTTTGGATTAATTAGACTCACAACTCCTTATAAAGCATGCCATTACTTCTCTTCTCTTTAGTCCTCAGCAGTAAAAACATCACGTTGAATTCTCGCTGAAAGAACTCCGTGTTTACTTTGTTCTTCCACCACGTGAATATACAGTGGCTGAGGCTGGCTGCTGTGTGTTTGTCACCCAGGGGCGACTGATTGTGGCCACTGCACTTACAGTGACATCACATGTAAAGCCTCTTAACTGATCCCTGCTCACAAGCACTTCACTCTAAGTTACACGCTCAGCTGTGGAGGGCACTTCTTTTTTAGGGGGAGGGTATAAATAGGTAACCTGTGGGACATTATTGCCGCTCTCCTCCATAAGCAGGAAGCACAATCATAATGCATGAGTCAAGGCCAATGCATGCTCAGTCTGAGGGTTTCCATGGGTCTTTTGTCATGCTTTTGAGCGTCTGTATCTCGGTAGTCTAAGCAAATGTACTCGGTACAGTTTTTTAAATATTCGTACAACGCCTACTAACGCTCCGTTTTCCCCAAAGTTATTTGAAGGACATTCACCTGCCTGCTCATAAATCGCTGTCTCTCCTGTGGCGTCCCTGACGGTCACAGTGATTTAAAGCAACATTTTTGTCTGTGACCATGTGTTCACTGTCACCTGTAGCTATGAGGTCAGCCAGGATGTCTAAGGAAGGTGATGATTCGGTACACAAGAAAGCTCAGTATGACATTTCTTTAAGCCGGGCTCAGACTACAGGAGTTTATAAATCCTAACCTGCATCACATACACAGGGAGAAGCATATGTACTTCTCTCTAATTTCAAACATGCAAATACAACAATATTTGAACAGGGAAGATAGATGTAAACGAAATAGAGACTGACATGGTGCAACAATTTGCTGAAGTGATTCTTTGCAGTAAGAAAAAACCCCAAATCAGACGGCTAAATGGGTTTGGATTAGAAAATGTTGGGAGACGAGGTTGACACGGGTTGTATATTTGTCAGCGAGAACTGGAGGTGAAACTTTGACCGTCAGTTTTCATATCAGTTTCGAAATTATCAGGGCGGCCTCAGAGTCTGCAAACAGTCTGGGTATGATTTCTTTCCACCTTTGTCTTTATTTCCATCTCTATGGAACCTCAAAGTGTTGAACTAGATAAAATATATTCTGAAATAAATAATAATATGAATAAATTATGTAAAATATATAAACAAAGAGCATATTGAAGAGTTTGGCCTTCCATAAATCTCCAATCTTCCTGTTTGACCTCTGTTCCCTCTGCACTAGTCCTGTTTTCTACTCAGTGTGTGACAGCAGGGAGTATATCAGGATTATATTTTTTTGCAATGTAATGTAAGATTTGATAATTGCAGTTGTGACTGTAATCAAAAGTTGATTTGAATGCTAAGTCATACTCAACCACGATGTCATTTTTCATTACATTTTGACTTCCCTGTTGATAAAACATATTTGATAAAACATGTTCATAAGGCATACTTTACTGTCGAAATTCAAGATAGAGGTGACTTTTTGAGCAGGTTTTTGTTTACGTCACACGGCAGCTGGATTCTCGTTATATCAGAGATCATACAAAAGTCCATCTTGTCAGGCTTCAAGTAATGAGTTTGTATCCAGACAGCAAGTTGCAGGACCAATCAGTATCCTGAGAGGAGCTACTGGCAGCTACAGCTGTGGCTTAATAAGTGTGTGTGATGCAACAAAAAGTGGCGACTGTTGGTTCAATCAAAACAACAATGCTCCTAAAGAGGCTAGAGTAGATGCTGCTATTGCATCAGTTTTTATCAGAACTGGAGAGTATTTGTTCGTTTAAAGAAGAGCAAAGAACTCTTTTCATCTGTTCTCCCGACTGACTTCGGCAAGAGTTTGATTGACAGATGGTTCATCCGATCACCTGCCAAGTATCTTTGAACGAGCATGCCCATTCAAACAGTTTAAAGTGACGCCTTTTCAGATGGTTTTGTGTGACAAACCATCTGGTTAGATTTTTGTACCCCATTGGACAGTTCCGTTCTGCTCAGGGATTTGACGGATGATTAATGAGGTTCCGCAGAGTGAGGCAATTTATGTTACTTGGTGACCTCACTTTGGTGACGAGAAAGACAACAACAAGTGTCTGTAGGTATCATACATTAAACAAAACCCACACCCTCCTTCCATTCCACTAAGATGTGATCTGAACCTTTAAGTAACCCTTGTTGTCAGCAGTCATACACAATTTTCTTTTCAGACAATAAAAGGCAGACACAACATAAAACTGCACAAATGGGTGCATCATGTCAAAGAACAACAAAGGGGAGGAAGCTGAGCTTGAGAAGTGTCACTTCAGTATGTGGAGTACTGTACTCCTCTTCCCATCCCTCTATCTATAATCACTGACTTCCCATCAGCCCCTACTCTTTTCCACAGTTTCATTCAAAGCTAAACTCATCAATTGTACTTTAGCCTGATCTTACTGTGTGTTGGTCCCTGGGAGGTCTCTACCTTGTCTTCAAATGTGATGAGGTAGATTTATGAGTGACCTAAAGTCATGCGGTGGCTCTACAAAGCAGAAGTTCCCAGTAGCGAACATGGTGTTCCCTCAATCATCCTCCCTTTAATTAATGGCCAAATGAATCCAATTAGGGACCTGAAGTGGATTTATAGCATTGTGATGAATTATTCATTACAGGTTACAAATGATGTAAAAGAACAGAGGAGGTTGTACAACTATGATAGTCATGTTTAATTTATAGCTCGCTCAGCTTGATTTCATACAAGATGCAGCACACTCGGCTCACTGTTTGCTGCCAAAAAGGTTCTGCATGTGTGAAACGCACATTGATCTAAAGATGTGTTTGTGATTAGTGCCAATAGTATGATTAGACCTTTGATTAAATCTGTAACAGCCGAGCTGCAGCACAGCATAATGAAATCTGATATCCTGGCTGAGAGAGGGCTGTATGCAGACGAGCCACATTACTGCTGTAAAATAGATGAATGTCCGGAGAATCTCCTCGATATTGGATGGTGAAGTGAGAAAGGCCAAAAGGTTGCGCATGCAATAGATATTCACCTTTCTTCTGTTCTTGTTAATCAGACTAGAGAGTAATCCCGATGGCTCTTCCTGCCCAGCGGCTATGTGAGAGTTGTGTCCTAGATTGGAAGTGGTTCTTTGAAACTGTGCCGGGGGCTCACATGCCCAGAGGTAATCTTTTTCTTCTCAGCTTCCATGTCCTTCCAGCTGCACAAAATGGCAGTAAACACAGCGTGGAAAAAAACTAGTTGATTTCTTTCGACAAGTTAATATTTGTGTTTCTGTGGGTCAGGGCATGGCTGTGATTTGTTTAACTCTAAACAAAGTGCTACTCTGTACTACCTGTACTACATACGGATAGGCTCCTACTGTCCATATGTTGAAGTGTCCTTGAATGAAACACCGAACATCAAGTGGCTCCCCGGGCACTTTAAAACAGCTCACTGCTTCTAAAATGCTTAGGATGGCTTAAATGTAGAGGTCACTTTACGACAAATTTAATAAAGTTTAAAGTTTGCGTTTTAAGTTTAACTCCAGCATTGCTTTCCCTTTTACTTATACAGTATGTGTGGGCGTATAGGGTGCAGCTAATTGACTTAATTTCTCAAATGTTAATACGTGTCAGCACAGGAAGGACTAGTTCATATTGCCTGTTGTCCCACAGTTCAATGGTGCTGTGACCCTGACAGATAATAAAGAGCTGAACAATAGGGGATGCAGCCAAGTGATGCATTGTGGAAACAATGCTCTAGTCATTCTGCTCTTCTCCTTTTTCCTTTTTCTTCAGCTTTTCCATCTCCTCCCCACACATCATCCTCCTCACACATCACATGACATTCAGTTGTTCTGTCTTCTGCTAAAAGAGGGCATTCACCATTATTGTGGGTTCAGTAAACAAGTTTGTCTTGAAATGAGCACAGCTCAGAAAAAAATGCATGAATGGGAAGCCAAACAATTTGGAGAGAACACAGATGAACTGCTGATTATACACCAGACTCCCTTCAGTAATTAATAAAGACTGGTTGTGTTGCCAATGCTATTTTTAAAATGTTATACTTTTGTATTATTCATTTCTGTTTCATTTTGTCATTAATATGTAAAATGCACACATTATTCATTTCCAGATTTGATGAATGAAACCTGAAGATGATGAGCCCAGATTTAAGCTAGTCTGTGAAAGTTAGTCATAAAGAGAACCAGGCAAAGGAAGTGCATTGGCGTGTTGAGAGACCTGAGATTCTGCCAAGTAATGACATAATCTCTCACAATACTGTGTTTCCTTCCTGGAAGATTTCATCAATCCCTTGACAGAGTGTAGGATGTAAAACAATATTCAACAACTATGGAAAAAAGTTGAAAATCATCTCAAATTAACATATCAGCTGTGGTCAAGCCATGCTTAGACCTTTACCCTAAAAAATCTCAGGTTTGAAGTCTGCTTTGATAATAGTAGCAGCCTATTCTGGGCCCAGAATGAGAGAACAAGCACAAACTTAGAGTATCCTTAGCCTCGCTTTGCCAAACTAAAGCTTGTCAGAAAAATAATTATGGTCCCAGCTATTAATAATATGGAGCACCATGATAAATATAAGCTGTATTAATATGTTGCTACTGGACCGCATTTAAGACCTGGAAGTTTGCCAAGTTTACTAATCGCTTTGTATCTCATTCTCTCTCTTTCTGTATTGTTTTCACGTCAGTTGATGTACATTTGTGTGGGTGTATTTGTCTATTGTGCCCGTACATCAAATCAATTGTGAATTGTGAAGCAATTATGTAAAAAGCGTATTTGAAAGAGCAAACCCATAATATTGTTCTTCTCTGAGAAACACAGTATTTTCAGCATCACAGATTTACCTTCTTATGAACAAAAACTGCAGTTACAATGCAGCAAAATAAAACCACCAAGGCGCTAATAGTCTACATAACACCATCCTTCCATTTGGAGGATTAGTCTTTATGACTTGGGATTTCATTCTTGCATTAATCTTCCTTGAGTAATTATAGGGAGACTTGGATGCAAAGACCTCAGTTCATAAAACAACTTTCAGCTATTTTTATTTGGGGTCTACAACCAAACACAATAGACTTAGTGCCCAAAACTTCTGGTGTCAGTAAGCCTCTCTCTGATGATACAGAGTTCACTCACAATTTTTGCTTTCAGACATTCCAGGTCCCTCCAGGCAGAACAATAATGAATGAATAAGCATATTAAAAGAGCTTATGAGCACAGTTCTTACAGTATACAGTAATGTAATGTAAAGCCCTGCATTATCATGATGTGGCCTGCATAACAATGGTTATGTATTGTGACTATAGCTCCATGAAATAGGTGGAACCTGCTAATTGGGCACCTTAACCGTGATCATTTATTTTCACAGATCACATTGTGCATTGGTGGACCCGTCGGCAAATCAAGGATGAGCTTGCTTAAAATGTGCAGACAAGTGAGCCAGTGGGGATAATGGACTCCACCTGAACTCTAGATTAGGTGGGTAACAGAGTGGACTTTTTCTATGACATTCCTGCTTTCCACTTTCATGGGGGGAAGTAGGATTGTCAAAGAGTTCTCATGTTTTCCATGTTCTCAAGGAAAAAAACATATACTCTCATATTTAAATTGTTGTGGCTAAGGTCATTTGCTAAGTGTTTGTTACTTACATACATACATACATACACACAATTGTCAAAGAGTCCAAACTGAAGCAGTTGTTTATCACTTGCAGCCCCCACCAACGGGTAAGAGTAGTGATTAGTCAGCAGTCAATGACAATATAGAACAGTCAATAAAATGGACATGCACAAACACGACCTAATAGCCTACATAATCTCCTGGTGGAGATAACAAATAGTGATATGTGCATTTTAAAAAAGTTAAAGAGAACCATATCATGTTTTAGTTTGGGTATATAATCCCAAAAAATGCATGTTGTATCATTGTCTGTTCCAGGGCTACCAGCGTGGCCTTCGGTTCCTCCTGCTTTAGTCTTGTGGACAGCTCAGGGTTCACTTAGAGGACAGAGACATTTCAGCCATGTTATGTTGACAGACACATTTCAGGCTACGTTGTCAGCCGTGGAATTTTGTAGGCAAAGTCTGTGAATTGGTCCGAGGGAGTGGAGAATGCTGCATCTGATGTCCAAAACCAGTGGTTCTTTGTGGCTTCACAAATGCAGGCTGAACACACGAAAAAAATGTCTTGCATCCTGCATCCTTGCCTCCTGTTGCAAGACCTCTGCTGTCAGTTCCAGTAGGTCCTGATTCTCCTCTGAGGCTCCCACTCTACCTGCTGTCTTTGACTTTCGAATATGTCCCCAGAGTATAAAAGGGCCTGTTCGGGATCCTTCCCTGATAATTGAATCTTATGATGATTGGTGAAGGAATGGTTTCCAGCTGGTGTTTTGGGACCAGCATCACAATGATGTATGCCCAGGAGCTACTAAAACATAAAAGTATAAGCATTTTAAGCGTACAATGGTGAAACCCTAATCCATCTGGATCAGTTCCAACAGCCTGTTCACATTAAGGAATTGCCAGAAACCAGTTGACATGGGTTTTATTTCCCCGGTTTTCTTTTGTACCAAGAAATACCTGGATTAGCATCCTCCTCCAGTATTTTACCAGACTCTATAGAAATAGCATTCCTGTTTTTTGAATGGAGAAGACAGCTGACCTTTTGGCTTGAGGACACCCATTTTGAATGTTATTGGCCCATTCAGTTGTTATCACCACCATTCTAATGCTTCATACGAGGCAAACTGCATCTATGTGAAACTAACGCAGTTTTAAACATGTAGTTTACATTGTGTGGTTCAGGAAAAGTAAAACAAATCATGTTTTTGGAGTTAAAATAAGTACATACTGTACGTAACCTCACTTGCTCCTGCGCTCCCGTCATAATCACTATGGCCGGTGCCTAATTTTCTCCTCTTGTATTCATATCGTTGATCAACCATGTCAATAGATGATAACGGCCTTCTGAACCCACTAGCAGGCCCCTTCTAACCCATTTCTATGAGGTTGATAACCACTTATATGCCCATTCAATCAGCTGATAACATTTGAAGCAGGTGTTGAATGAAAGGCTGAAGAGAAAAGGTTGAAGTGTCAACACAACAATTAGGGTTCAATTAGGGCCAATTTGGACAGTGTCGAAAGGTTAGATAGACCAATCAACCACCACCTCCCGTAATTAGGGACATTATCAGCTGGCGGGAGAAAAACATTAAATCACCAGTAAAAAAATATACAAAACCATGAAAATCCTGGATGAAGTATGAAACCCAGATAATAACAGTTTCATAGACAAACCATGATGCAGAATACTGTGGATTAGAGCCATAAGGATGCGCTGATCCTGAACCTACATGAAAAACAACGACTACAAATGACAGGCAGCTAGTGACTCATTCTAAGGCATTATATGAAGGCCGTTTCAGCTGGTTTGTGGCTTACTGCAGATAACGAGATTTAAGAGATGATGAAAGGCCCAAGAGATTGGAGAAAGACTCCGTGCCTGAACACATTGAGAATCCACATCCAACTGCATGCAGTGAGTTAAGATAATAATTGGGTGTAAACGTCAGGACCTACAATAGAATTAGATGACATTCAATTTTTATTGCAGATGACGCTTCTGGGAAAATATACTAGCACTAACACTAAGAATGTAGTTTAGTACCAAAGTCAGTAAAGTCAAATACAAGCAGTTTCACTCTCTTAAAGGTCTTAAAACACAGCACATACTTTCTATAATTTCACAAAATTGATTGTGAAATGATGTTATGGTTATTTACAGCTGTGAAGATACAGATTCAAGTCTTCAATGAGTTACATTGGGGTCGCCCTGGAATGAACGGATCTCATTTGATGTTATTGAACAAAAATAAATCTGCATAATTCCATACTTTTTTAGCCCTACTGCACATACTGTACAAAAGCTACAGGTAGGCCACACATTTCTAACAGTGGATTTGATTACTCAGATGTCAAATAAAGCAAGTAGAATAAGAGATTCATCCCAAGACTTTATTAATAACCGGCCTCAACATTTTCCCTGATTACTTATTCATAGGAACACAGTTCAAATAAATATGCTCTGCTTTGAGCTTTCGAAATACTGCATTTTGCCCTATGATTTGTCTGTTATATCAACACTAATGGAATCATCAGAGTGCAAGTAAACAAACTTCACAGCATTTCCCTGCTGCTTGAGAGGACTTCGCGCAGTTCTCGGTTTTTCTCCTGTTTATCCGTCACACTCCAGATTGTGCTAGAAATTGTCCATGTTGGTTGCCTCCTTTCGATCTATGACTTGAAAATCAGATTCTGTATTCCTCAGTCCTCTCTTCCTCCAACGACCACTTTGGAAGGCAATATTATTTATGTTAAGCCACAAGGTTCCTTTAGACAAAGCTTCTGTGCCCATCTTTAAAGACGGTGAGAGAACACTTTAGTTTTTTTTCTTCCAACAAAATTGTGCATTCGTTCAGTTTTTGTCATGTCACCTCATCCTACTTTTGTCATACATGGACTCTCAAAAGCCTACACAACCACGTAAACACATTGCCTCAGAAATTATTTTTCACGTCAGACCAAACTATAGATAATTTGAGAGCTTCATAGAGCTTTTTAGAAAGGATTTTTGTTTTTACATTTTGTTTGGAATTTTCTTGGTTCTGTTTTGGATTCTTAGAAATTCTGGATTATTTATTTCCCCCTTACATTGGGTTTATAGAATTCAGTCAAAAGTTCTTCTGTTCTTCGGGCATCCTTTTTGTAGGAAATGTAACACTCATTTGAAATAGACCTGACATAAATCAGCACAACAATCATTATTCGGCTGTGGCGGTTCACCTTCTGTCCATTTCTAACCATAATTGAGTTTTCATAAGTTGGACCTTGCACAGAATTCATTGTCAATAATTAGAGCTGCATCAGTTAATGAATCCTCTGGCACACAGTCGTGTTCCTGTGCCTCACACTGTTCATAAGGTGCTGGCTCCTCTTATTTTTTGTTCAAAATAAATAACAATATTTAAATGATGTCACTGAACTGTGGTTGATTCAATCCATTATAAACATGAACCTTAAACCTACGTATCTATCAAACACTGTGAAGCCAGACTGTGTGTGTCTTGATACTGGTAAGGGGAAGTAAAAGACGTTTTCTATGCAGGTGCAGTGTGTCACACGTCCTGGATCTAAAGAAAATAAAAAAAATGTATCGACATCCATTCAACAATTATGGTTGCTCAGAAAATGTATTACTGTACTGTTGGAAGTACACATTTTTTATGACCTTTTGCTTAACTGCGGGTCATATTTGTTATCTAGAGGTATATGGAATGGTAAATTCCCTACGAAGTGGTAAATCTAATTTGGATAATGGTTGACTAAATGGCATTTATACAGTGTTGGAGATTGGGGCAATGTGCAGGGAACTCTCACTCTGAGGATGGATGCACAGAAGGTCGGTGTTTGGGTCATTTCCCCTCAGGTCTGGACAGAAAGCTGTGTTAACGTATTGACCAGGGGGGTTGCTGGCAGACCTTTCCAACCTTTTTGTAATCAGACTCTGTGCTTGAGGATACTGTCTAGACTCTACGGGACAAAGAGGAATATTTCAAATGCAGCCGAAAGGATGGGTTTCCCATCAATGGGTTTGGCCAATCAGTGCATTCCGTGCAGCTTCCCCATATTGTTATTGATGGGAGCCTTCAGCCCTAAAATCTGTCTGGGTTTTTTTAAAGGGCTATTTAATTTGTCTTAAGTAAGTATTATTATACTTAAATTAATATTATTATACTTATGTAAGGATTTCCCTGCACAGATATAATTGTAGCCCCCTTTTATATAAATACAATGTCGGACATCTTTCCCCTTTCCCTTGCATTCCCATACACTACTTATTATATCACCTCAGCTTCATCTTTCAGTCAATTACATTTACTTGCGCCACCTAGAAATACACCATAACAATGGAGCAACTTATAACCACAACAACTATACTGATATAATGACAAATGAGAAGAGAAATATAATATCAGAAATTGGAAACTTTTGAAAGTGAGGGAATACAAAGAGAAATTTGATGAAATGATTGCAAGAGAATACAAATGCATCGCATTAAAAGATCTACCCGCATTGGCCTTTTATAATTTCCAGTATAGAGTAGCATATATTTAAAACATTTTCCCTTCATTACTTCCTCTATAGCCTGACTGAAGTGTACACATGGGCTTGATTTCGCTTCCTCTTGATTTTGTGTACAATACATCATCATATTACAGTACACATTTACAAAACCTCTTTGAGTCTGAGAGCTACTTAGAAGGAAGATGGATTAGAATTTGGGTTTGGTAGACATTGTGAAAGTGAATGAGAATAATGTGCTAAGGGCACTGCAGTTAATATTGTGCATGGGTGTGTGATGGTAGTGAATGTAGTCAATACTGTCTGCGCTTGTGCCAGTGTATGTGTGCATTCACTCATAACTCTGTTTCAAAATACATTATTTAATAGTTCCAGCAGACCTCAGTGTGCCATTCTCCATAGGATTAACCACAAACATTCTCTTATATAATTGCTTAGGGCCATTTATGTTCTCATTGGTATTATTTTGTATTATTGTCGTTCAGTATGCCAAAAGTATAACATCCCTCTCAACACAAGGCAATCTGTTCATAATTTACCGACTGAGGTCCCATTTGACCATTACTTTCCAAGAAAATGGATAAAACTCTTAATCTTCAGGGATGCCTAATTTGCAAATATTCAAGGAAGGGTTGTTTTCCTTCTCATTTCATCATTCACTTAGGCAGTACTTCACCACTGTGAAAGATGTCCGCTACTAATTATGTTGCCATCAACTTTTTGAAAAGATGAACAAGTGTACTTATGTTTTCCCTTTTATATTAATACCCCACTTTAAATTTGTTTCCCATTGAGATTAGCCTTAAGTTTTATTTGAAGTAATGAGCAAACATCTCAAAGATGCTGAGCGGACTGAGGGTATTTGTGTGCATCTGATGTTGCAGTGACGCCAGCTGACATTCTGTCATGGTTACCCAATCGCAAAGTTTGTTCCTGATTGCTGATGTGGTTGAAATGCTGATTGAGATGCACGATTTATTCATGCCGGCCAGGAGGATATTTGCTAGGATGCTGCTTAACACAAAACACAAATCACTGACTGCTGTCAATTGAACAGAGTGCCTTTATTTATTGAGTGTGTTTGCACTATTTAGAGTAGCACTGTGCATGCTCATTTGTGAATGTAAATCCTCATTCAAATATACATACAAAGCCTCTGCAAAATAATAATTTCCTAATAGGAAAAAGCGCAGTGAATGGGAGAACATTTTTTGCTAAAGAGTTAAATATATTCCGCAAAACACTGTTCTTCAAAAGTAACAAGGAAGATGAATCTAAATTTAAATATACGAGTTCTGTCTTTTGGTACCAAGCTGAAACCATGTTTATTTCTGCTGTAAAGTGGGGCATTTTAACATGGGGGTCTATGGAGGTTGACTTGCTTTTGGAGCCAGCCTCAAGTGGCCATTTCAAGAACTGCAGTTTTTGGCACCGCCTTGTTGGCTCCATTTTACAGTAGAGGAGTTTTCTGCTTGGTATAAAACCAAGCTTTAGGTAACCATTGTCATTTGTTACACACACATATATATATATATATACAGTATATTCTATATGGTACTTCAGCAGCTAGACCTTCCAGTTTCCTTACCAGCTAGTTGTTAACTTTGTCTGTCTGCCACACAGTATAGCTATAGTAGTAGGTTTATAAGAGCTTTTCTTTTTGCTGAAAACAGCTGCCTTCCATGGCTAAAATAATGCTCATGAGATTGGTGAGAGTGAACTAAAACCGTAAAGCTGAGGGCCTTAAAACCAAAACGATGAGCTGAAAGATGCTAAAATCGTCCATATAACTGAGTGAAAATGCAGATTTAGGTCATAATTCTGTGTGGGTAAGTCACTTCCATGGACGTCTTTAACATTATACATAACAATCTTGTACATTGGTAATTCAAAAATATCTATTATAGCAGCTTTGAGTTTTAATAAAACCCCACGCACAGCTGCTAAAACAGACATGACCCCAGTTGTATATCTACTTAACTGAACAGCTACCCTTGGCATCTTTACATTGCAGTTTGTAAGCTAGCTTTGAAGACAGTAAGAGACGGAGAGAACAGTGGGGGATCACAGCACAGCGATCAGAGCAACAGGAGGCAGGGTGAGTCAGAGTAATGCCAGCAGAACAAAAGCCAAAAGGAGAATAAAGACCGCTGAATTCCTCAGAGCCTGTGGGAGCGTACAGTAATGTCGGACCACTTCCTTCCAAGAGGAAAGTGTAGATCCAAAGATGATCCAAGTGTGTATGACGTGTATGCGATATATGTGTTAGTTAAACTATATTTAGTCTAATCATTATTATCTTACAGAGGACTAGATGTTCCTGTATATGAGTGTACAGTACACTGTGTATGCATGCATGCATGCAACTGTATGTGGCAGCGTTCCTTACATGCTCTTCCATCCCGAGTATATTCCACTGATTGCAACAAATGCTATCTGACTTCAAGGAATGTAGTGATGAGTAAATTCTTAGATTGCTCATTTTGTCCTCCAGTGGACCATTGTATCCTCATGTGAGCATGAAGCAGCCATCAACCGACCACCTACTCGTGCTAGATGCTGATAAAAAAAACAAGAATCCTCGACATTGAGGCCAGCGACGAAGCAAAACGGCCAACCGATGCTGAATAATTTGGGCACCCAGATGAGACACAGGGATGGAGAGATGTCAGACAGTGTTTGAAACATGCTCCATCACATAAGCATCTGAGTATAAACAGCAAAATTCATAGTTTTTTTGTACGTTTTTTGTTAGATCTTCTAACAGAGTAGACTTAACACAACTGTATATTTGCTTGGTGTAGGGACAGGTTTATCTCAGAAATCCTATCGACCCTTGGATGAATTCCAAGTCACCCAGTTCCTGAGGAAACGCTCCTACCTCCAATACCATGTCAGGGACCACTGAAGGCCAAGAAGGAATAACATGGATTCAGCATCTATTGAAAGGTGATGACTCTTTTCCTTTCTCCTCTTCGGCCGATTCAATCGTGCCAACGGAACCTGTGAGATGATGAGTGGTGGAAGCACCGGCCCATCACATCTATTATTCAGAAAACCATATGTGAGCAGCTGTTTCCAGGCTCATTAGACAGAGATCACACTGAAACTGATGATACAATGATTGATGCGCTCTCACCCTAACATGCTATCTGTGAGGATCAAGGCAGTTGCTTGGTAAGATAAAGCGAAGACAGAGAATTAATGATTGAAAATAAAAACAGATATGATGTAGCCAGTTACATTTCATACTGCTATTATATACTAGTATATTAGTAGTAAATATATATTATATTATCAATATATTATACTACAATTGAAAAATCCCTGTTTTAAAGGATTTATAGCAAATAAACATATTAAGTGTGTTGTATTTCAAAAGTGTAATTATTTTCAACAAAAATGAACCCAAAAACAGTCTACTTCCTACGCATTGATAGATGTAGAGAAGAAATACGTGGTTGGGAATTTTTCTGGAAGCTATTTATTGCGAGTCCTGAGAGAAAGTTTTGAGCTTCACTGCTCCATTCCCCATTGCATCTTTCCCCGATGCACGTGTTAGCGGTTGAGGGGGGAAAGCCTCTACCCCCGCAACTAGTCAATCCCATAATGCCCCACCCTGCCAGCTCGCTTAGATCTAGTTGCTAATTAAGGGAGTGCTATGGCAGGGTTACCCAGTTCATCCACAGGACACGTAAATCAAATTAGTTTTCTTTCTAGCTGCATAATTATCACAACAACTGTAAAGCGATCAAGTAAAAGCTTTCAGATCAGTGCACGGTTGCTTGTTTACCTAGTGGGCCTTAAAGTGTGCAAGTGTGCTTGTGCATTTGCATTTGCTTTATTGCATTTCTTTTAAGTGTGTCCTGTGTGTGTACATGCATGGACATGAGTATTGCGCTTCAGCGTGTTCCTGTTGGTGCACATTTGGGCATCTTAGTCGGTCCCATTCTGCCCAGTTGCACAAAAGCTCGGCCCATTATCTAGATTAATTTGGGATAGTGGATGGAGATGGAAGGATGGGTGATGGTAGAAGAAGAAGTACATGATAAACAAAGAAAGTGAGGAAAGAGTGGATGGGAAAGAGAAATAAAAAGGGGAAGAGTAGACAATGATGGGACTTTACGGGAGTGTGTTGGGAAGAGTAATAGCTCCCTTCTCGTCCATTGCTAACCTAAGGCCACAAAAGTGTCTGTGGGAAAATGAGTATCAGGGTCTGGGCAGCTTATGCAATTTCATGGAGCAGCAGAAGATGATGGTAATCCAGTTAAATTGAAAAATTGGAACATCTTTGCATCCTCGTTCATACTCTTATTAATCCTTTGTTACATTCATGCAGCCAGATAGTTTATATGATTAGCACTGAGTGGGGATAATAACTTGCTCAGTGCTGCGATGTTGAAATACCCTCTTCTGCCATGGAGATTTTGACTAAGTATGTTCACGATGTGGTTTGGGGAAAGAAATGCTCATAGCAGGTTTTTAACTGTGCCTCAGTGATCCTGGGTTATGAATAAATCAGTGGATTTTGCAGGCCCACTTGTGCTTAATGGAATATTTGAATGGAGTGTCATCGCGAGGGGACAGATAATGAACTCTGGTTATAGATTAGGAGTTCAAGTTTTTTCTCTAATTTCTGCATCTGTACATGTCTGTGTGGGCTACGATTAGCCCATCTCACACAAGAAAAGTAATCTTTGCTGTCGCAGAAGTTATGAATGACTTGAATGGATATTTGGGAGAAACATAGCCCCATAAAACATTGAAAATGCACATCTGTACATTTTCCTGTCCACCCACCTGTCACAATAAAGCCCCTTTCTCATTCTCTAGGTTCAGTTCAGGGTTAATGAAAATGGAGGTACTTTATGGCTGCTGAAAGGCACTGAATCTGTGCCCGATCGTTACGCTGTGGAAGTAGCAATGGTTGGTTTGTTTCTATTAGTGCTTCTAGCAGCCATGTGTGTCTATATGTCTGTGTGTGTGTGTGTGTGTGTGTGTGTGTTTTGTGAGCAAGGCTGTAATAAATCATCGTCTCGCAAATGTTTTTACACAGCTCTGTCCTTAAAAAAATCATAATGATTTAGAAGTGTGTCTGATTAGTAATGAGAGTTTTATATCACTTTCTAGTTGAGAGCAGGCCAGGAGATGTATTCCTTTCACCTCCCTATCAGTAGGACATCACCAGAATGAAATGTGCAGGATTCTGATGAATGATGAATGTGCAGGATTCTGTCTCGCTGACATTTCTCAGTATATTGATACACAGCAGGTCCTCAAATAGAATGCAAAGAAACAGGGAAAAGAATAAACAACATGGATGAATGGCCATAATTAGCACTTAAATATAATTACCCTTTTTCTTCTTCTCCAATTTTAAATGTAAAAGTAAGAAGGAGCAGGGTAAACCACTTCCAACAACCAGAGTTACGAGTGGAACATCAAACACCTCACTTCACACGTTCACAGTTGGCACAGTTCACCTCTGCTCTGCTTGTGATACCTAACATTTCAGCTTGCACACACTGCTGCTATACTGACACCGCTGCTGCTCAATACTGTGAATGCCTAATTTGTTAAAAAAAAAAGAAGTAATGATGAATCAGCAACTTGCCTTCACATTTGTTGGTAGACGATTCTGCAACACAGAATTTATAATATGTGACATTTACATAGTTTAGTTCCGGAATGTGGTTTGGTTTTGAATTAAAAGTAAGAAATCAATTAGTAAAATGATTGCAACCAGTCCTCTAAACGCGAAAATACAGTGTTTATCCATGCTGCTCTCTACGACGACAACTACAAGCGGAAACAATTTAACTTTTGGATCAGGCAACAACACCTCTTAGATAGGTTTAGAAAAAACTTCATGGTTGGGCTTTGAATATGTACATACAACCTAGGTCTAGGCACCACTGAGTTGGTCGAGTAAAAATATCACAAATGTGACTTCACAATTACTCAACACTTTGGGGCAAGAACACCGGTCTTGAATACCGGTCTTGTGGTTGAAAGTCCTGTGTTTGTTTGCCCTATCCAGCTCCACTCCCACCCGCCCTCTGTGTCTTTTTGACTGTTTAATATACGTAAGTAGCTCTCGTTCCAAAATTCACATAAATGCATTTAGTTGTTTAAATGTGTCATTAAGAAAAAGTATCCTGATTGGCTTTCCATTGGGTTTATTTTAACACAATTTGTGCCACCACCGCTGTTACGAGGTTGTGGCCATTTCACATATTTTTATGAGATCAGGTTGGAATAACATCATTTTTCTGTGCCTTCCGAAACAGTGACAAATCACTATTGAAAAATAAATGCATTGTAAGACGTGACAACACTTTGGTTTCCCAACAATCAACCAAGTAGATATCGTCTAAAATGTTTGATTTTAGGATTTCATAACCATAACTGTACTGTCACCATGTGTGTGTATATTGTAAGAATAATGACAATATTGTTAAAAATCTTGTTAATAATCCTGTCATTGAACAGGGTTTTACAGAATGATGCATTAATAACAAAGGTATAGCCTAAACAATACAATGACCGGTCAGCTTGAGCTAAGATAAAACCCTGAAAAACTTCAAGCTCAATTGTTTTAACTGAGTCATCAACTGATTCTTCATTACCCTGAGCAAGTATGCATGAGACCAACTACTCAATTAAATGTGCGACAGGTATTTTAACTTACCCCACTCTGATTCACTGAATTTGTCAAGAGGAATTATTGGAACAGATTTAGTTGCAGTGGGATGTATTTCTACAATAAATAAATAAATAGAGTGCAACAGACAACAGGTCAATACAACTGTCAAAACACTAAAGAAGCACTCCTTGGTCTCTTAACACAGAGGGGCCAGTGTCACGGCTCCGTTATTGCTTTGCTATTGCTTTGCTATCTTTTGCCGCTTGCGTCTTATTTGGGTCAGAAATTGTATTTTCCCAGCCCTGCTTTATCAAAGCCAGATTAAATGCAGAGTTCTCCTGCCAAGGGAAACCCAGCAGGGCCATCATGCCTGCCAGTCAGAATAAAGCTCAGACAGGTTGCGACCTCACTCTTTGTTGAATGTGGAGAGGCTGCTGTCTAATATTAGACAGCAGAAGACTGCCGCTGCTCTGCTGTGAATGGCAGAGAAAGGAAGGTGATCATGGAGAGGAGGATATTCTGTTTTGTGATCAAGGAAACATAGTTGGTGTCTTACTAACACCATTGGTGTCTTACTTACAGCATTTCAATCAGAATAAACTCCATTTTGAATAGGGTGAGAAATGTGAATACTCTTTGGCAATAACACCCCATCATTACATCATTTATTTTAAGGGGGGATGAAGCTATAAGTACAATAGGAAACCCCGCTATGGCGTCCAGACACTGGTGGTGATGAGATGAAGACAATGCTGCAGATCTGGACGAGATGAGGAGTGGAATTCTGATGAGCCTAACCTGGGCACTGAATGATGACTGGAGGTGCATGGGGCGGAGGAGGGCGCAACGATTTCGCCTAAAGATTTCAAGTTTGACAGCGGCGACATAATAAGCATAAAGATAGTCTTCAGGGATGAATTTATGCCGAGCTTCAGTTTGGCAGCGAAGAAAAAGGCAGCGTAATGAGAGTATGGTAGGTCACAGGATGACAAACAGAGTAAAAATGCCACCAATTAAGAGCCACTTGTCTCCTCCCACTCCAACAATTATGAGCATAATTGGACCCACTGTGGAGGGAAACAACTTTTGTCCGTCAGTGATCCTGATTTTCTTGCAACCCTTGCTCGGCACTTATCACCTTTTCAACTTAAATTAAACAAAAGTACAGATAAAAGAAGAAGATCCTATTTGTCATGTTTCAATGGTGTGTATGTTGTGATGCAATTGTATTTAAATTTTTTTTTATGTGCAAATGTTTTTTTTTCTGTACCTATATTGCAAAAGCTGTGGGGATAATACAGTTAATCAAACTCACTTTTAATGTGCTTCTATCCATCGTAGCATGTTGACGTAGTACTTTGTGATGAGAAGGGAAATTTCACTGCAATATACTGACAGGAGTTCAGTACATATACAGAGGTAAATGTATCCCCTCTAAACCCTTCTGAGAGAAAAGAACAATACAAACTCCCAGGCTTCAAGCTTGGTGGGCTATGGTCAGGCTTTCAGCCTCACTCATTAGAGGTCTTTTCCAATTACAGTGGAGCTGTCTGAATGTCTAATGGAACAGTTATTCAGGGGCCATTGTTTAGCAAGCTCTGCCCACGTTCCAGAGTTCGAGGCCTGAGAGGATGAATGTGAAGGAGTTTGTGTTTAAAGGGAACATTGGCTGCTTTACTCTGCATGTTGTCCAGAGATGCAGGGCTGTTTGTCTGCGAGAACAGGCGAAGACTGCAGCAGACACCAGGAGAGAAAACCCACGATAGATGGGGGTTAAAAGAAGGACACCACCACCACTGCTGCAGCTGATGCTGTCCACTAACTCAGTCAAAAGCTCCAGTGTTCTGTCACAGTCCAATTGGCCTGCCTGCATGCAACGTGGTATATCCAGCTGAGACCTCGAGGGAAAATGCTCTTCCTACACAAACACTACAGCCGTCCAGTGCACAATAAAGTACAACTGCCAGTTAGACTGAAATAATTATTTTCCCTATGTATGACGTCTGTCCCTGCGTACACTCTGTGATTTTCTATTTTTCCCTATCGGTCTCCCTGCTTTCACTACTCTCTATCTCTCCCTATCTGTTATACTTTATTTTTCCTCTATAAAGGGAAGGCTCATTATGACAAACAACCAACTATGGGAAGGGGGAGGATCACACTCACCATCTTGTCCTCAGTCTTTGCCGCTAATCTTTGTCTTTGTCTTCCCATCTGTCTATTTCTGTCTCAGACATCTGTCTGTTCTGATCAAGACAAATACTATAAAACCTGAGGCAACATCCCATGAATGAGATATTAATGGCTAAGTTATGCACTCTGTGTGTACAAGTTGGTAAGTGGTTTTAAAAGCACCAGGGATGTTGTGTCCCCATCGTGTAACTCCACTAAAAGGAGTGAAACATTTGAAGCATGCACTTGAAGGCACTCAGATATTATTCAACTGCAGAACATATTGAAAATGGTACAAAACACGTTTAAATGTAATTAGTGAACACAATTGTTTACCTGTGTACGTATGTTTGTTCCTTCTCTTCAGTTTATATCAATTTGCTTATTTGACCTCTGTTTTCTTCCCCTTTGTAACTAAAGCAGCACTGGACTGGAATTTTACCAGGTACCAGGTTTTGCATTTAAACTCTGGGCAGTTTAGCAGACAGCCTCATCCAGAGTGACTTGAATAAAAGTGAACATCATATTACCTCTGGAGTGCCTCAAAGGAGAATATTTTTCACCTCAACCCTTTTCATTAACATTTCTGGTGGCCAGTGATGAATTACGAACAACCTTTTGGGAACTAAGGCCCACCAGGAATCAAACCAGAATGTCAGCGTAAATCACAGGGTCATCCAGAGTCAAATTGCCAACTAATTAACATTTATTGAAAGGGCAATTAAAAATATATAGTGCAGTATGTACAGTGGAAACTCTAAGTCATCAGGGATGACATCACATTCAGTGTGATAAAAATATCTGAATACAGGAGTCCACAGAGGTTTAGATTAAATATGGGCCTTTAAGGTGTCCTTGAGCAAGGCACTTAACTCAACAGCTACAGACGGGTTGGAAAGTTCGGTTGAGGTTGAATTGGAGAGCTTTCAGGTGTGAATATCGAAAAATAAATAGCCTGCCAGTCAATATCACAGATATCGAATTTTGCTGACACACCACATTAACACTTACATTTACACCCATAGGCAGTGTAGTATTTCTAGTTTACCGACACCTTGCAACTGTTTCTAGTATGTGGGAGAAAACCAGAAATAATACACACAGACACACACACAGCAAAGTCACAGTGATGACAATATTCCAAGAAATCATTGCGCTTTTACAAGACAAACAAATGAGGTATGATGTGTTAATGTGTCAAACATTTTGGTACTATTGGTAGTTCGGCTTTCGACAGAGCTAAGCTAAGATAATGTGTCCTGGGTCCATCTTAATACTTATTTAGCAAATGTGGAACTTCAACCTTAAATAAAGCCTTAACCTTAAAAAAAAGGTCAACTTTGTGAGGACCCTTTTATCATCAATGGGAGGGGAGTCCCCATAATGTGACCGTGTAAACACGTGTTATTAAAAAAGTGCACAAGACAGAAGTTCTCCACAAGTATTCCCATGTCAGATTGGCTGCAGTGTCGTGGACAGCCAACTCTGTCATCAGACCTTACTATAATCAGGCGAAAGGCTGTAGAGAGGAAGCTGGTGTTGAAAGTCAGTGTTGGTGAAGGGCTGCATGAATAAATCTTGACATTACATCTTCATTCCGGATTTCAACTTATGTCCAATTGTAGGTGGCATTTAAAAGTTTGCCACCTGGTGCAGATATCCTGGAGTACTTAATCTAATGGTGACCTTTCTCCTTTAAACATTTGGAATAGTGGACCGAAGGAGCTGAAAGTCAAACAATATTCACATATGCTTGGAAGAAATATAAGAATATCTGCTTTGGTAATAAAGGGATATGTGCTTATTGTGAGAAAGCTTCCTCAATCCACTGGATTTGACTCAAAGTTATCTATTCCTCAGTGGCAGTGGACAATTACGCATTCAGAAGGCCTCACTGCTTTATCAAAGGCAGCACAGCTGTAGAGGCAGATAAAAGGCAATACTAATCAAATAAAATTATTTCCACACACACATACACTGCAGGAATGAATTTTTGACCCATGTGTCATATCGTATCATGGCAAGACACTCACAGATGGAAGTAAGACGTGCCAAAAAATTAGGCTTTTTGTGATCTCCTACACTGGGAATTTTGGAGGATTTAAATCCTAAAGCATCCAGATAGACATCCTTTATCAAGCAGGCTTTGGGTTTTCACAGTCAGTGAATGATGTGAAGAAATCTCTCCTCCTTTGTTGTTGTGGCCCTTTAAATTACCCGACAGTGACATGGACAAAGAATATGAACTGGCAAATGGAGCAGTTTTCTGGATTTGAACACCATCATCTTGCCATGACCCTTTCAACACGGTGTGGAGCATCCATTTATTCACTGGCACGTTGAAATAACGGTAAAGAAGTCTCAAGACGTTTGGCAGAAGAGGTACTCAGGGCCAATGTTTATCTAAAATGGCACTAGTTTATTGATCAATTTGAAAAGTGCACTCAGTAGAGTGCAGATCTCCACCAGGTGTGATGAATGAATTAGTCTTGGACTTATAAACGTGTTAAAGACTAACAGTACCAATCAGCCTCATGTGAGCAATTTATTTATTTAATTCATAAAGTGTGAATGCTGTTGATTTAAATGTTTTCCATGCCAGCTGCCATCTGTGGTACACATAATTTCATTATTGCTATTCTGTCTCCCACTACATTTCCTTTAGACAGTGAACAGTACTGTGTCTAGATTGTATTTCATGCGTAACACATTTTGCAACATAAAAGGTCTCGGTTGAGAGCAGCAACAAGTAGCAATTTCCTTTTGATCATTATCTCCTTATTGCAATATCTGCAAGTCTACGAACAATAAATCAGTCTTGAATTTAATTAGATGAAATTGATTACACTGATCCTTCACCTTTGCAATTGCAAAAACCACAAGAAAAAAAAAAAAGTACTTCTGCCATTTCCTCATATTTGCAATTTTATGGACATTTCCCACAAGGAAGTGGTTGTTACAAACCAGAAACACAAAAGAAAGGCTTTAAAACAGCAGCTGAGACACACAGAGGGAACACTAAAAACAACTTCACATGTGAAACTGGTGAGCGCCTGAGAGAAAGACAGCTGGGGAGGGAATGAGAAAGAAAACAACAGCGGAGAAGAATGAAAGTAACAAGAGAACACAACCCTTAATAGAGAGATACAATATAGCCCTCAGGCAGCTTCACAATTAAACAATACACCGAAGAATGTCATTATCACTTGGGAGAAAATAAGAATCCTTCTTCTTAAACAGGATGCAAGATTCTGTACCATATGAATTATTTACCCTACTTAAAATTCTCAGCACCAAAGCACATGTCAACCTTGCAGCCGATGAGCTGTTTTCTCAGACAGGTATGAAACCAGATATTTCTACCTAAAGGTTAGCCTTTTTAGTTCTCACTTACAATGCTGCCCCGGACATGATATACTCGTAACGGAGCTGCTGAGGCTTCATATTATACACATTTAAGATGAACACGGAGAGGAAACATCTGGCAGGATGGATAAAAAGGAGTCAGGAGAAGGACATGTAGGCTTAGGTTATTTTGTCTAGCCATATTTACCTAGTTTTGGGATGTCTAATGATTTGTAATAATTGAAACGTCTCTGAGATATTACACTACGAATTAGCTAGCATAATTTGACATGGATTAGTGGCTGTTTTCTTTTATTTTTTGTGCACGGTATATTCCACACTTAGTGGCAACTGGAGGGACCGATGGTAGGTCACACATTTCAAGAAAAATGTTGACGAGATGGACACTGTGTCTGGTGCAGTATGCAACAGTAGACTGCATAAATTAAGTATAGCTGTACACTGACTGACAGTACGGAGAGGCAGAAAAAATATAAACTCAACAGCAGCTACAGCCCACACATACACATTACGCAAAAAGAGAGCGGCACAGTTTTTACACACTGTGTAGCACACACACACATGCACAAATATAACCAGACTATGCTGTGGTTGGTGACGTCCTTCTCCGTACAGTGAGTAACATCAATCAGTCGGTTTGTCCACCACAATCAGATGTAGTTTCAACTTCTCTTCTCATTCATTGTCAATGCATAATATGAGCAGTCCACTCAGTCTCTCTGTCCCACTGCACTTCTCAAACATTGAGCTGAACTCTGCTCTGCAGTTAGATTAGGGATTGTCACAAACAGCAAGAAGGCCCCAGTCACAACACTGTAGGTTTCAGTTTCTCAGTAAATGATCATAATTATGTTGACCTGCATGCACCTGATACTATCGTATTATCAAGGGTATTGTGTCACGCTGCATGAAAGAAATTGCTCAAGAAGCTGAGCGTGATAGTTCCACATTGGCCGCACGTCATCAATCTCCACACATGTCTTGATCATGGTCACCACCTTATAAAATAACATGAGCACTAAACTAACAACACAAACACTAACACTGCATGTAACAAAAATGCAAACCCAAAGCAAGAGCAGAACATCATCAAAACACACTTAAACTAGAACAGGAACTGTCCATAACAGAGTCCCATGAGCCTTTGCACTCCATCAACAGAGCAGTCAATAGAGGGAGCAACTATAGTTTGTTCAATTTGGGTGTCTTAGCTTGCCGGATGGTGCATTGAATCAGCGATTAATTAAAGTAGATGCAACCTTTTTTTTTGGTGTGCAGTGGTAATTGGAGTTGTGGCAATACTATAATTATGACTTCTTTACAATACCTGCCTTAATATCTCTATACCAATACTGAAACGATACCATTGCAAAGACATTGGGAAGAGTAATGGAATAAGATGACAGAACATGGAACTGATTTTTTTTTTTTTTTATGAATTCAAAAACTTAAAATATTTTGACAATGGCCATAAGACCAAATGAGTGAATTATTGCACCATACATGTTAATATCCAACCAGGACAAGTAATCAAGATCAGCTCTTTACACATTCACATATATCCACCTTCACATGTCAAACTGTTGCTTACAAAAGGTTATATCCTTGCAGAGATAAGTGTAAGCAGTACTGTTTCCTCTGGTAAGTGGTGATGCAGTGTTTATGCCAAGTGCTTTTATTGTGAAAGGTAACAACAGAAAGAGCGAAGCTTTTAATGCGCCACTGCTGCCATTGATAAGGTGGAAGCAATAAAGAGTATGCTGTCTTGGTTCGGACTACGTAGCCTCTGTATTATTATTGTATTACTTTCAGAAGTATAAGTGCAGCTCATAATCATCAGCTGCAGTACTTTATTGCCTTATTTGTCTTTGAGTGTCTGCTTATTCGACCATCTGTGGATGGTCACCAAGAGAAAAAGCAGAAAAAAACTCAGCTTCAAAAAACAGTTGGCACGCCCATTATGCCTTCAGGAAGTAAAGCGCTGCACACACTGCCCCTCTGTTGCACAATGAGGGAACTCATAAATGCGGCTCATATGAAATCAATGTCACTCTTAACAGTACAAATAGAATGTGGTATAGTTCTGCTTTTAACATAAGGGTATTTAGATACCTTTCTAGTATCGGTATCGGCACCACTCGCATGTTTTTGCAGAGTGTAAACTAAGTGTCACTTCTCTGGACATGGAGTTCCTCGATCCTTCGTCCAGAGACCAGCTGTCAAAGTCAAATACTTCAGATAAAAAATACTTAATAATAAAATGACTGATTCATGAAAATGAATCAAAGTACACAAAGAAACAACTATGATTGTCCTCCCAAGAAGAACAAAAGTATCGGATCAAAACAACGTGTGTTTATTTTCAAGCCACAAATCCCTCTTGCGACCAGGAGCAAAACAGGAAGTGAGGTGAATCTGTTGAGCGACAAAGTTCATTCAACTCCCTTGAAAAGCAGAAGCAAAACAGAAAAAAAACTGAGCATAATCTTGTGAATCAGTCTGTGCCTAGCATGCATGCACGTGGCCTCCCAGTCACATACAAACAAACACAAGCTTTTTTAACCGTGAAAGTAATGCGTGGGTGGCTCTCTCGCAAGTGGATGCCCCTGCAGTTGTATTTCAAACAAAGCAATTAGATTAGACCAAACATGTTGAAATATGCTAATTCTTGTGTGTTCATACTCAAAACCTATCAAATACTGAGGGTAAGGGAGTCTAGTACCCTGACCTGCGAGGGACAATCAGCACCAGCCTAATCCACCAAAATAATCAACCACCCAAACATGACCCACGAACCCCCAACTTTATGCATTATTGTAGCACAATTGTCAGGACTGAGGACTGAGATAAGGACAGAGAGAAGGACCAAATGTGTATGAGTGTGTGCGTGCTCTCCAAGGGAGAGAGCGTCTCTCTCTCTCTCGTTCTTACAAGCATGCCCCTCCCACTCCAGAAAATAATGAAGTAGGAAGCGCCTTTCTCCTTAGGACAGTAACACCAGCAATTGTCTGACCAACGAGTATTTGGTCTGACAAGAGCATGCATGCCAGAACACGTAAGATTGAGCTGATTTACAATACTTCAGCAAGTCCAGTTCAATCCAAGATTCAATCTGTCGGGGCAGATGAATTTTCACAATTTATTCCAGACAAAATGCCACGGTTCACCTTGGGGATCTTCGGTGACCATGAGCGGAAGCACCAGAAAGTCTGAAGAAGAAATCTGTGGATGTATACGTCCTTAATCAGCCCTGTCTTGCTGCCTAAACCTAAGCAGTTACTTCTGTTGCGTCTTTGTATTGTATCTTTTCAATTTCGTAGTCATTTAAAGCTAAACCATGATGTTTTTACTAAACCTAACTGAGTAGTTTACACGTCATAGTAGTTTTTTTGTATTTGTTTTGTTTTGTTCATTTAGCACGTGTTTGAAACAGTTTAAAACCACGACAGTTCGGTCTGGAAGGAAAGTTTCTCTCAAAATGTAATTGAGAGTGCATTTTAATTGTATGGGAAATACATTTTGTAGGAGACAGGGTTGCCTTACTGTATGTTTGTTAGCCCTGTAATAGCCTGTACTCTGCATCTCGCCAAGTGCCTGCTGGGATAGGCTCCTGTCCCGTGCTGCAATCCTGCACAGGATACATGATATACAGATAAAGGACACATTAATTTCCTCCCTCTGGCAATTTGTTCATTTTCAGAATAAAATATCCAGGGTTAGAAAAAACAGCATCCCTCCACAATGGGGGAGGCCTAATGTGTTGATGCCTGTCTCACTCTGCACAAAGCTGTCCGCTCAATACTTTTCATCTCAGCTTGACAAATAAACAGCACACAAAAGCAGCCAAAGCTCAACTTTATTTCATTATTTACTTTTCAACATTGAGCCTTTGTTCTTCCTTCAATCCATTCAGTCTTCTTGTAATTTGATTCGATTTCCAAATCAATGACAAAATTTGCCAAAACATTGCTAGGACTTGTGCACTCACAGGAAGAAACTAATAAAAAAACCGATTTTGTTCTTCAATGTTATTGTCGATTATTCAAAAGATCCTGCCAACCTTACGCAGTCACCCTGCAACACGGGAGCTTTAGAAACCATCAAACCATTTTGATGCAAATTCTGCCAATCTATATTCCCCAAGCAGATGTAATATGCTACGGACTAAACCCCAAGCTTATAAAACACGTAAAATATGTATCCAATGACCAGGTTCACATCACAGCATGATAATATTCATCCAACAATAAAACTCTTTGAAATTACGACATGTCAATGATCAGAACACTCAACTGCAGTCAAACTAGATAAATTGTGAAAGAAGGCGAGGTTGGCATGCTACTGCCAAACCAAGCATGGCTGAAGAAGAAAAGCCTCCTTGGGCCAAGATCGCTTTGCTCCTATTGGCCCATCAAGAAAATGCCACTAGGGTTCATTCATGTTTTTAACCCTGCTTACAACTTTGTTTGTCATTTGTCACGTGAGTCACGGCTAGTCATGTGACTTGTTTGTCACTTGCTAGTAACGTGTGACTAAAATGTAAACTTGAGCTCCATTTCCCTAACCATGACAAAGTGCTTTTGTTGCTTAAAAGTGTTTATTTTGAAAGGACACTATGCTTGTAACAAGCATATATTGACATGCCGCTTCGACACATTGTAAACTAACGCTAGAGAAGTACCTAGTGCATCAATCTCTGATGCCAATGGGCACTGACCAATCGGCGGTATTGGATGAGGTGGGACTGAGAATGTGTTGGAGCACAACGACCAGTTAACAGTTTGAGTGATGTCATGAAAAATCAAGTTTCAGCAGCTAAATACCCCACAGAGAGACACACAGGAGCTTACGACTTATTAGACACAGCTGCTGGAGTGCGCAGGAAGACACTGACATGTGGGAAGACATCTGGTGGGCAGAAACAATGGGCCTGTGAAGGGAAAAAGATGAAAAACTTGTTTTTTAAAAAGAACAAACAATAAAACATGAACATATCTGTTGTTGCTCGTATGGATCATTTTGGAATTCATTAGCCTATTGTTTCATTTACGAAAGAGCACTTGTGATACTGCAACAGTGTCAGAAGAGACAGAGAGAATGATCAAGAGCAAGACCGATTTGAGCTGGCATTAAAATCTTTTTAAATTTGCCCAGCAGAGTGGAAAAAAGGTCCCGCTCGTTTAAACTTTACTAATAAGGAGGGAGAAGAAATGACAGAGAGACAGACAAGGAGTATGATCAATGAATAGAGAAAAGAGGAAGAAAGATAGAAACAGCAATGACAGAGAGAGAGAGAGAGAAAGAGACAGAGATTGACTGGGCAACGACAGACTATACTTAATTAAGGAAAGTCAAAGGATATCTGAGGGAGAAACGAGCAGGAGAGAAAAAAAGACAGCCTCACCCTTCGTTCTTTTAATGGCAGGCTACTGCATGAGTTTTAAAACCTGGTAGTTAAAAGATGCCATCTGAAAAATGTACTCAAAGTGTCATCAACATAGCACCATAAAGTAGGTAAAATTACAGCTAACTGATACTATTTCCAGGAGTAAGTGAATGTGAGTGGAGAATGTGGTTATAACAAGTGAGATAAACCACAGATGGTAGACCATCTACAATTCAGCTGTTAAAGGGGTTCCATTTGAGCATATTCACAGTTTAAAGCTAAATAATGAAGCTCTCATTAGAAATCCACAGAAACAACCTGTGCTCATTCCCAATGCTTGGTCAGTGTCCCTCGACGCCTGATACCGATCCACCGAGCTTTCAACTAACTACAATGCAAATGTATCTACGTCATTACGCCGGACGCTCAGTGACACTGATGAGACACTGATGTAGTATAAAGAGCGAGAGAGTCTTCACAGGGCGGGTGGGATGGATGGTGGTCAAACTAACAGGACTTTCATCCAGGAAACTGTCGGTTGTGTACTGTGCGAAACTAAAAGTCAATCTTGACATTTTGTCATGCGAGTCGCTAGTCACGTGACTCATTAGTTATTTGGTAGTCATGTGATTGGTTAGTCAGTCAAGTTAACGCCAACCAAGCTGTTTTCCTAAACCAAATTTAGTGGTTTTGTTGCCTAGAACTAACTTTCTGTCTAGACAAAAGTTAATTTTGAATAGACACTATGCATGTAACGAGTGGAAACCGACTCGTCGTCCTTGAAAAACTGATGCCAGACCAGCATCATAGTTTGAAGCTTAGGGCCACTGACCAAACGCCGGTATTTGTCGAGTTAGAAGTGAGAACGTGTTGACAAAACATCTAAATTCCAACAGTTTCTCTTTGCTCAAAAATCTTTCAAGCAATTGAAGCTAAACATCTTTAATAGAGTATACAAATTTAGCATTTTACTGGTTTTACAAAATAAAATGATCAAAATCGATGCAGCAGAACCAGAGATATTGTCTTTTTCATTCCACCCTTTCTTCTTCTGGTACTTACATTTTCCACAAAGCAATCCAATGCCCAACAGTTGAGTCTGAGACCCGGGTCCATTATTTGAGTCGTGCTTCGAAGTGCTAGCCTCAAGCAGAGACGAGGAGCGAGCTACAGAGGTCTGGTGTGTTCTAACTCCACACCCACAGATTGTTTTTCATTTTCTAAACTTCAGCAACAAGGTAAATAGAAGCTCCCAAACACTGAAATGCGTCTACAAATGATGTAAGAAACAACACAGTCTGTACAGAATTGCATTCAAAAGTGATGTTGGCCATGTAATTAAACCTGCTTTAGCAGTCTGAATTAAACAACTCAAGTATATTTAGAATGAAATGTCCTCTTTGTGTTGGATGTCCATTGCTGTCCTGTTGCAGAATTAAGATGCCAAACATGAACTAATACATCACTGGTTCAAGTGCAGCAGGGTACGTTTGTTGCATTTCTCTCTCCCGTTTACTGTCATCTCTCCACTGGCGCTTTCTAACAAAGGCCTAAAATACCCCCCAAATATGATCATTTAAATCGTCAACAAGCATACACAATGTTGCTTCGTAGTATATTCTACCCTATCTTGATTTGTCAGCCCTACAGCAGTTTGTAAGGCTTTATGAAAAAAAGTATATATTACACATTGAAAATTCCCATTTGAAGTACCTAATTCAAACTGATGTAAAGAAAGTAATATCTGTGAGGCAGTACTGCTGGGATACTTAATGTTTTTAATCATGTCTGCTTCTCTTCATTTGATATTACTACTCCCTGTAAAACTGAGACAATTGGGTCTGACATAAGATCCCCGAGGATAAATGATCTGCTAAAAGAACATTATATGCCTCATTATATGTCTCTGAGCTAATAACTACCATGAGTCACAAACCGAGGCCCCTATTCAGTGTCCTATTAGTGCTCCGCCTGCCACCCTGATTCTGTGACTGTGAGAAAATCTTACGCTTCTCTTGACAAATGTGAAGGTATTTGATAGATTTGTTACTCCTAATTCCATGAACAACTGTGCTCCATCCTATTGTAAGACCTTGTAGACATACTGTAATGCCGTATATGAAGCCCCCTTAGACCCATTAGTAAAGCACATTAAATAAAGGATGGAGCCACTTGGCTCTTACTTATCAGCTCACTCTGTACTGGCCGTGTTACAAAGAGACAAACCCTGATATCTCAGTGTTTAATACCTCCAAGCCTTTCCTCAAACTTCCCTTCATCTTCCCATTACAACATTTGACTCCCCCCAAGAATACACAAATGAGCTACATCATCTGATTTCTCCTATATATCCTAAAATATGTAAAATTACACCAGAAACGGAACCAAAATGTCTTCATGCCACACTCAAATTCCACATATGTTTCTTTCCTGCTTTGTCAAACTCTTTGATTTAATTTTACAATAATAACCTTTAGTAAGTATTGTATATTCTACTAACAGCCTAAACTCTAGAATAAGAAAATTGTCCTTTTACAGATATTTTCTTTTTTGTTTTCTTTTTCAACCCAAAGATGGTTTACAGGAAGTATGATCATCTTAGAAAAGATAAGACATCGGAAGGCTCAGAATGTGCTTGTACTTCAGGCAAGATTTTGCAAGCCTCTGCTCTAGACCATGCAATTAGAATTTAGTAAATACATGATTAAGTCAAAAATAGAAAGAATATAACATTTCAGTTTTTTGACTACGACCATATCTGTCAAGAAAAATACTTTTTTTGTCATCTAGTTTTATTGAGAAATTCAAATCCGCGCCATACGTCCATATTGAACAAGTACTGACCACATGATTTACGTACAGTGTCAAAGTTCAGTAGGAAGGAAGTAGAGCTTCATGCAGAGATGCAGAAAGTAAGGACGTGGAGATCAGGGTGATGGATGGGTGTCATTTAACATAATATGGAGTTTTGCAGAATCATCAACATTCTCGGAGTTGACAAAAGCAATTACAAGTGATCAACAGAGTATTTTTATTTTTTTCAGTTTTGATCCACCCCACCTGTCAATAAGACTTTCTCATGTGCAATAAATGTGTAGTAACTGAAACATGTTTGGCACTAAAGACTGTTATGTGCACCTAAGGAGAGGTTACACTTCCTGCTCCACTGTGCAAATTATAAATATCAGAGAAACTTGAATCTGGAATTCTTGTATATTATGCAACCATAACCAAATTCAGTTACAGGAGCATGAAATGTTCCTTTAGGAACTGAAAGGGAGCGTATTTATTTTGACCCTTATATTGATTTGATTTTATCATCACTAAAACAATTTGAGGTTACTGCTTTCTCAACATTCAGTAAGATGTAAACTTGTGCTATCAAACAGCTGATGTAAAATCTGCAGCGATAAAATTCAAATCATTACAATTATGTGAAAAAGAAACTAGCTACAGAAAAATGCCTCAGTATATTAATGATATTGTCCTCTGCTTCTTGCAGAAAATAAATAAATAAATGCTGTAGATTATCCAACACAACTCTACCTTCAGGCTTCCCGCTTAGTTTGAACTATCTGCTCCTAAATGGCTATAATTGCCCAAGTGTACCACTGTCTGCTCGGATTAAATTAGTGCACCGCTGGATACACATAGGAATGAAGAACTAAACCTGCATAGCCATCCACGTGCGTCTGAGACAGATGACTCAGTCAGATCATGTTTTCATATCAGATTCAAGTTAAAAAGTTAAGATAATTAAGATCAAAGCAAGGCATATTTTAAGGAATTCAATCCACCATTCAGTAGATAGCATTTTGAATGCAGGCATCGTATCAAAAGGATCCAGCACAATCAGTAATCTGCAACCTTCATTTTCAAATTGACATTGAAAGGAGATATTTGGTTACAACTTTATTTAAAGGGTCTCATGGCTTCTTAATAGCTTCCTAAAAAACAACTGATATACTGTAATTTATAAAAAAAGGTTCCCGGGGAGGTCCATTAAATATGGCACTACTGATAGGGAAGATGGAGACCGTTTTCAATTGGCACACATTAAATAAATTATTCCAATTAATTGCTACTGTAGCCAAGATAGCCTGCTGTGCAAATCCCAGCAAGCTAAACATGCAAATAATACAATTTTGTGGTTGTAAGTCACAGAAAAGTTTCAATGTGAATGTGTGTGTGCAGCCCAGCAACCCTTCTCATATGAACAGATTTTGAGATGAGATCAGTGACAGCACTCCGGCCTACTGCTGCTGAATAGACAAACAGAGACTGGGGAATGACGCATCCTTAACCGATTCTGTTCATCAAAAGCCATGCTGCTGTTGTTAGTAGCTAAAACACCAGGACAAGCATGTTCAAGTGCCCTGATAATAATGGAGCCAGAAGCATTGTTTTAGTGTGATTTCAGTCAATTTAGATACCTAAATCAACTTTTAATCCCCACTGGGGATTAATAAAGTTTTCTAATCTAATCTAATCTAATCTAATCTAATCTTATGGTACAATGTGACAAGTTACTATTGAAAGTTACATGAGGTATGTCCTACAAATCAACCATGAGTCATTCATTAGATGTTTGTGTTCTTATTTTAACATCTGATCCCTTGGATTCAACGTGTTTTGTGGATCCTTGTATAATTTAAGTTCAAGAATGCATTAGAAGACTCAAAAGAAAGTGCTCTGATCAACAGGCCATTTAAAAGTAGAGAAGAGATGTAAAGTAGCACAATTCCCTTCATTAGCAAAGCTAAAAGTCATATCTTATTGTACTTTAGACATTCACACTTCTCTGCAGGAAGCCTCAACATTCAGTGACAGAAGTAGAGAGATGCATGTGAGCAACCCTGAAGAGTTTAATGTGAATGTGTGAGCAGCCCTTTATTCCTAAGAATTCTATTCATATTGGAGCATTCTTCATGATAAGATTTAGCGTTGGAAGTAAGGTGGAGAGTAAGGGTGTGGCTGTTGGGACTTGTAAACATAAAGGTGTGTTGACCAGAGTTTTTATCCCACCAGTCCAACAATAAATGTTCGCTTTTAGCCATGCTAGCAGCATGACACCTGATCCAGATTGAAATAACTCCACTAACTAATTGACGGATTGGCATGAGATTTTCAACCAGAAGATGGGCATCAATCAGTATGTTAGATCAGTCATTGCGAGCATGTTGGCATGCTGATATTGCTGATATTGATATACTCCCAATTTCATATTATGCACATTTAAGGTTAGGGTAGACCCTTAGGAAATGAATATAAGTCAACGCAATGTCCTCACATGTGACATAAATGTACTGTATGAGTGTGTCTAGAATGGACTGAGGATACGTTCGTACTATAATGACTGAAAATGTCCCGGGTTCATCTTAGAGGAGACGTTCACTACATTTATCTCCTCGCTCTCCATCCTCCTCGTCATTATTTATGCAAACAAAGAGGGATGACGAAGCAGGACAGAGGAATGAAGACAGAGCAATAGAAAAGAGCAATAAAAAGAATAGAGAGGGAAGGGGAAAGAGAGAAATGAGGATGGAAAAAAATGAGGGAGATGTGAGGGAAAGGAACGTATTGAAGAGGAAAGAAGCAGAATTTACATATAAAAACAAAAAATAAAAACAAAGCTGCACAGCGCAAGATTAAGTGTCCAGGCAAAATGCAGGCAGTAGATGAGCTATCGGGAGCTACCTTTCTGTTTGTGTACTATCTGCATGTTTAGGCTGAGGGTGAGATAATGAAAGAATAGGGGAAGGGTGGAAATTAGGTCTGACATCTTAAAAGTTTGTCAAAGTTTTGCCAAAACCAGACTGAGAAGTCTCCTGTCTCTAATAACCTGTTCTGTCAACATAGAGAAGTTTAGAAGTCTTGGAGAGGAGATGAGAGAGATTATGGGAAGAGAAGACAAGAGACTAAATCTAACTAACTAACTAAATTATTAGGAAGGTTCAGAGGAGATAAGAGTACAAGACAAGAGGCTATGAGAAAGAGGTAAGATTTATGCAGGCACTTCATTCATAGAAGGATAAATGGACCAGAAAACAATAGAGCAATGGAGTGGGTGGGGGTAGATCATCAGCCTGTCGGGGCAGAGATATGAGGGGTAGAGTGTGAAAAGGACGCATAGCAGCAAAGAGTTGGTCATGATAGATCGAGAGAAAAAAAGAGACAAAGAGGCAGAACTGCCAGAATCCACAGCTCATTGTCATTGCAAATAATCTGCTTGGGGTCACCTTATCCAGTAGAGCCATGGCTGTGTCCCTTAGTAACTCCTGGCTGCTGCCTGGAACTCCTGATTCTGCTCTCTTCTGCTCCACACCTTGGACAGTCTTGGCCAAAAAGAAAGAGGGAATTCTTCTAAACACAGTGTTTGTGCAGTGAAACCCATAAATTGCATGGCGAGATATAATAGTCCTTAACGTGAATAAGAAAATATAATTTTTACCCAGAAGAACATATTCTGTCATCTGCATCTTAAGTTTAAGACCTAGCCACTGTCAGCTGCAGTCGTTTGAAGCAAGTCCAAGTCAGGGCTCAAGTCAATCGAGAAAAGTTCAAATCAAGTATCAAATTCCAAGTTTAGTCTCAAGACTTCTTAAACAAATTGCATGTCAATCGCGGGACTTTCAAGTTTTCTAAATGCTTTCAATTACAATGACCATTGATTTTATTTTGAAGCTGTGTTATAAGAATTTGGACTGCACGTCAAGCAAACATGCACAGGGGTCGTTCAAAGATGATTGCATGGCTGTTTCTTTTAGACGATCACCCAATCAGCTTGCTTGACACTCAAGTTTGCATTATGAATTGTGGAGATTTGGGTGGTGTGGGCAGTAATTCCTCTGTGAGCCTCTGTGACCTCTGGTTACCCATAACACCCTTCTCTACATAGGTTAGGTCATTTTAAAGTACATCGGAAAACACAATCAGTCACCACTTCTTTCATTTTTGTTATTAATTGTCTGTGGACAATTTCATAAATGTTCCTTTTTTCTGTCAGCCTCTGAAAGCTGGTGCGGTGTCCATGTTTGATTGACAGCGGAGCTGGCAGGCTGAGCTACAGCAGGGAAATGAGAAGCAAACTGTGACTACAAGCCATTGGCAGCATTTTGTAAACAGTAGTGTTGTAGTGTGAACGACATGACCAGCATCTAAGTAGACAAAAAATCGTTGTGTGGAGATGGCCTGAAACTAACTTTTTTTTCAGGAAAACTGATATGAAAAGGTCAGTCAGATATATGAGGGACTCTTGTGCTTCCAATCAGTCCAAATCAACCTTTCGATCGAGACCTACCATTGTGACAGATTTTCAACTGAGATAAACCACTGATAGAGACATAACTGTTCATCAGTGACAGACTGCATTTATGCAAGACCCTTGTGTACTTGTCTACCAGCTAATAAATGGAGTGGGGTAGAAACAACAGGAGGCCTCAGGGCACCTGGTACAACCAGGACCAAGCCAGACAGCTGAATTACACCATATCCATAATCAGTCATTTCGCAGGAGGGTGCCCAAAACTGCTCGGAGTCCGACCCAAGGAAAGAGCTCATCAAAGAACTGGAGGAGGCTAGAGAGCAGGTGGCCCGTCAGAAGAGCCTGTAAGAAATGTTCATTAAAAAAGAGAAGGCCACGCGTGATGAACTGGAGAGGATTACAAGGGCCAGTGACCCAGAGACCTTGATCACCTTCAGGATCGCCACTGAGGTTTGAAGCACCATCAAAACAAAGAAGAAGAAGGTGCTTGAAAAGGACAATGAGGACCTTAATGTGTCACAAATAATCAATCAGCAGAGCTCCAGCTTAAGAGAGAAAAAAATGCAGCTCTCCAGCAAGAACTTGAGCGGCTGAAACTTCAACATCAGCCCAACCTGAGCAATAAAGATGAGCTCAAGGTTGAAAGCAGAAAAATGTGAGAGGACTTGGAGGCCACAAAGCAGCTAATAGCTGAGAAGGATGCTCTGGTTCACCAGATGAAGAAGGAGATCCAAACCCTACAGAAAAACGCCTCTGAGAAAGACAAGACGTTTTTCAAAGACTTGGAGGACCTGAAAGACGAACCGGTCTCAAACAACAAGAGCTGGTCACTAAGCTCCAGGTTGAGGAGGAGGTCAGTCACGGCCTCCGAACAGAACTCACCCAGTTTAAAGAAGACCACCAGGACAAGATCAGGGAGCCGGAGAAGAAGGCTCTTGAAAAGGAGGTGGAGGAGCTGAAGGCTAATCTGCAAAGTGCTGAAACCCTCAGTGGCTGTCAGAAGGTGAAGCAGCTTACCACCGAACTGGAGAGACAGCTGATCGAAACGGACTCTCTTGAGAAACAAGTGGAGACAAATAAGCTCCTACAGGAGAAAAACAACACCCTGCACGAAGAAGTGAGGGAGCTCAAAGCGCCTCACGCAATCAGTCAAGAAAAGTTCCCAGCAGAGATCCAGGTTCAGAAAGATAAAAGTGAAGCTCTCTAATAACAACTTTCAAAACTTTAAAATATGATCAATCTGAGGTATGAACCTGAGCTTGAGGCTGAAAGAGAAAAGAGCAACAGCCTTCAGAAACAGCTTAAGAAAGAGACACAATCCAAAGCTGAAAAGGCCAAAGAAGACCTGCAAGCCATAAAGCAGCTGATGGCTGAGAAGAAACGTTTGGAGGAGGTCAGCACCCTGAAGGACAACACTTCTGAGAAAGAGAAGACGTATTTTAAAGACTTGGAGGACCTGAAAGAACCTCAACCATCCAGGAGCAGGTCACTAAGCGCCAGGCTGAGGAGGTCGGTCAGGGCCTCCGAACTGAACTTGACAAGGTCCAAGAAGGGAACCAAAACAAGACCAGGAAGCAGGAGAAGGACGCCCTCACGGATTTACCAAATCTTGAGGTGCTGACAGACTCTGAGGGGAAGAAGAAAAATAAACTCTCAGCCTGAAAATAATTCAAATGTTCCATGGGTTTAAGTAAGAATCCTGTAACCTAATGTAATATACTGTTACTGTACTCAGTGGAGAGCCGCATGTCGATGTGTCCTTGGGCAAGAAACTAAACCACAAAATTGCTCACGTAGCTGTGCCTACGGTGTGTGAATGTGTGTGAATGTTAGTTAGTCCTGATGGGCAGGTGGCACCTTGCATGGTAGCTCCTGTCATCAGTGTATGAATGGGTGTGAATGGGTGAATGATGACATGTAGTCCAACTTTGAGTGGTCGGAAAGACTAGAACAGCGCTATACAAGTACAGTGCATTTACTGTAATGTACTGTAATATAATGTAATATAATAAAATGTATATTTGATATAATATAATATAATAACATATACTGTATATTTGATAAAATATATAAAATGTATATTTAATATAATAAAATAAAATCTATATTTGATATAATATAAAAAATATTTGAAATAAAAATGAAAAAAATAAAATAAAAATCTAAATGTTTGCCTGTTTTGTTGTATTTTTTTCTTACAGTTAAGTTGATGACAAAGCATTCCACATACTAAATAGTCACGAACATAAATATACACAAACTGAATCTTTCTCCATTACGATATTAAGTATGCTGTCTTTTTCTCTCATGCACAAACACAATTCTTGCCAACAGCAGAAAAATCCACAAAGACCACAATTGGTGATGTCCTGCCAAGTAATGTCATCTCCATTTTAATACCGCTTAATTAGCTGGGTTTGACAGGCTCTGTTAATATGTAGCTGCTAAATGACTTGCATCTAAGGATTATCCAATGACCTTATAATCAATCAAGATGGAATAATGGCAGCCAACTCTGAACGCGTATGCTTTATCATCAGGAAAATGAGCTGAAGCAATAATAATGTATTTGTTGCATTTCACCACATGGGGTACAGCACTGTGTGTGACAGTCACACAGAAACAGGCTTTCAGAATGGTAATGACATTGCTGTTACATTCAATCACAGTAAACTTGAAACACAATACCTGTACCAGGACAAGCTCTCTGTAATTTGAAGTATCTTTCAAATAGAGGACAAAAAAATTAATATTCAATTAATGTAATATCAGTAATGGCATTTCATTGAGGTTTTCCATTTCCAGTTCAATTCAACAAGATACGACAATTACAATAATCTGCATTTATGTCTAAAGTCAGACTATTGCCTATAAATAGTTTAAACATTTTACTGAATTTCTTGCAAATGAGCAATAGAATGAGCTTATTTCCCATTTCCTATTCCCCAAAGGTTGACTCCTTTCAGATAAACCAACAAAGCATTTGGCTACCTTAAGAGAGTATACCCAAATGCCTGGCAACTGATGACCCAAATGTAGGTTGGATGTCAATGATTGCTCCCTTTCCTTGCCTCTGGAGTTCAGTCATTGCAGATGTATTGGAGGTTTTAAGACAGTTCATGCAGTTGATGGTCAAATAATCCCTATGCTGGGTCCATTACTAGTACATTTGTACTGTCAAGTTTCAAAATCCCAAATGCAGAAAAGGATGAAGAGGCCGCAGGACAATGCAATAATTTAATGAAGAATAAACTTAAAGAGTGAAGTCCATAAAAAGGCAGGCAACCGAGGCAAATCCAAAAACAGACCCATACACTGACACATTGGAAAACAGGCTGGAAAGGTTAGGACGACGAACTGACAAAGACAAAAAATGAAGTAATCAAAATTGACCACTTGTTCATATTGACTAATAGCCAACGTGACCTAAGTTGAATCCTAATGGGGAAATGAGGGAGTGAATGAGAGGAGACATGGGTAGTTTTACATGTGAAAGAAGGATAATTCAATAACAGAACTTAAATCCCTACAATTTTTAGTGGGGAAGAAAATAAATCGGATTGTCTTTGTGTGCTTGATAAATCCAGTTGAACAACTCCCCTTGCATAGCATATCTATGAGACAATCAGCATAGCTCCAGTTCTTTCATGCTTTATTAAATTCATACAAACTTGTTTAACATAGAGAGGAAGTCAGAGACAAAAAACAAAAATAAATGTGAAGAAAAAACACGACTTTAATGGAATTGTGTAAGACGCAAAGATGGGGGGAAAGTTTACTTGTCTTGGGTGCCTATGTGTGTGTTTGTCCATGAGTTTGTATGTTCTGGCCCACAGGTCTCTAATGCTGTTCATTAGCTGGAGGAGTTGTGTCAAGATGTTAAAGCAGGCTGCCAAAGCCTTGAGCCCTTGGTGTAACGCTGCCTGCACAGACATGACATTCCTCCCAAAGGACAGTCAATTAAACAGCAATACTTTTCACATAACAGCTGCACCACAGGAAATACTAGGACACAAGGCATCACATGCCCCCTGTACAGTAGGAGCAGACCCTAGATCTCAGGAGAAGGTAAACACAAAGAGGCAAACATAGTCACACAGACAAAAAGCACAATTACACATGCTTATAATTACGCTAGTACAAACGGACTATGGACTATACCTTCCATGGCTTGGATGATTAGTTTGACATCCCCGACAATCATCCTTTTCTTCCTAATCTTCTCAATACACATCCATAAAGTGACCTTCAAAAGGTTGAAAGCTACGCTGGGGCTGGAGGGAGGAACACTGCTAGACTAAGCTCAGTGAAATCAGGCTGCGCTTTATCTCTCCATCCATTCCTTTCAGCAACAACGATCCTGCTGATTTCCCTTTTTGGTTCCTCTGCAGGAATAGCAGATTCGGGTTGTGTTTGGCATAGTTGATCAACCAGCATTTATCTTCTCTGCCTTCACTGGCATTAAAAGGATATTTCGTTGGTTCAGTGAGACAAGAACAGCATCCTGGAACCGATGTACGCTGCATGACAAAGTGTTAACCCCCAGTAATAAAAAGATGACTTTAGACAATGATTTATTAACTGAATAAGAAGTCCTCTTGATTGTGTTTACTTTTAGGATTTGACCCTTTTACTCTATCCCTGATCCAGCACCATTATACCAAATTGCTGTCCATCTCCCAGACATTCAGTCACTCAGTGGCTATTTTAATTGGTTACCAGCAGAATGTTGAAAATGTGATTAAATCTGATGTTATGCAATCTTTTTTTGTAGCATTTTAAGTGATAAAAACCCATGCTGTCCCAGGTTTTATGCGATCAGTGCTCCCACTTCTGGCCAGAAGGTATATAGAGAGCCAGAGACATGACGTAAACAATGCAATCTCTCATTGAGCGTGTTTCGAGAGTTTACTGTCTGAACTAACCCCTGCCCCTCGACTTGACTATTTTGTTGAGCAATGACATTGAACCTTTGATGGTCTTATGGGAAACGTTGTTTGTTAAAGGCAGTGGAAAAACAGAAATATTGAATAAAAAACTACGGTATATTCACAGTAGAATATACTGTATATATTGTGCGACATAACATGCTGCTGAGTAAATGGAAATGGTAAATAGTCTTCCGACCACTCAAAGCTCTTTTAACACTATGTCATTATTCACCCATTCATACACTGATGACAGGGGCTACCATGCAAGGTGCCATGTCTCATGTATCATGTATGTTTTTAGACATTCAACACGATACAAAAAAAAATGTTCCATATCCACTGTGGTCTTTTTTGAGAGGTAGTGCAGCTATTCAAAAGAAAAGCTTGGTGTGCTAACAGTTACCAATTACAACACAACAAGGCAACAATCGTATTACATCAGCTCAATCAAATCAACCGAATGCACCGTGTCTGCATACACAGAGCTTATACACAGAGGAAACAAACACCTATACAACCTGTTCCTTTTTAAAATAGCTCCACTCATACATTCTTTCACAGGAAACCCAAATGTATTTGCATTTAATTTGCATTTAAATTACATCCCCCATCTCTTTGGTGACTGAGATCGAGAAGCAAAAACAACGTTTTAACCATTTTAGGTGTTTAGGAAAGTAAAGCGCACTTTATTTCTTTGAGGTTTCCTTCCAACAAAACATGAGCTTCTGCAATTAGAAATAAATATACAGTAGCCAGACACAAATTCCTGTTTTTTTCACAACACCTTTTCAGAGCACCATAGCAACAGTGGTCCGGTCGATCCAAATCTGCTGGTATTATGAGCAAAAATAAACCAGCACCTGTGGAGGTGGACATGTCTTATATTTAAGATAAAGTGTACTTACAATAATGAAGGCACAAAGATGCTTTATTCAGACAATGACGGCATAGATGCAGTCAAACATTGAGTGATGATGGTCGACCTATGACCTGAAATGACAGTAATTTGGTGTTATTCAGAACAAATGAAAGTTGCAATACATGGCTCATTTCCCTCAGGCTTGATATATCTTGGCTTCCACAATGTCCTGTGGGAGGAATCATTTTTTCACCAATCACACGCCGAGTGTTGTGCCGAGAACTAATCCCAGTCCAATTTATTCCATTTAGGTCAGAGAAGCAAGTAAAGAGAGCACTCTTAAATCTTCTGTCCGCATTTAGAAACGAATAAACTAATTAAAAGGGATGCAGCGGATGTGGCCAGGAATTAGTGCACCAAGCAGCCATAACCTCGATTCTTGCAGGCATGTCGATTGCTCGTGTCATTTTATTACCGCAAAAAAGCCAACACAAGAGAAAGAATGAGTGAGAGAGTAAAACGAAAGTCATAAAACTGTAATGTACAACAGGCATGTGCACTTTTGGGTGTTTTTTTTTTTCTTCTACTCCCTAGTGGGCTTCTTTGAGCTTGTGATACAATCATAAAAAACTAATTATTGATGTGGTGGAGAGTAAAGCTTGCAGATACAGAAAACAGATGAGGAAAAAAAAGGAGAGAGAATTTATCATACATACAGCATCTCCCTATTGCCGGGTTACGATGCCTTTTCTTTTTCCTTCTCATGCAAGCTTTCTTTGGGTAGATTGCGGATTTTATTTTACATGATGGTTTTCAATCCTCCCACTTGGCTAGAGATGTTTGCAGTGTTGAAAGGTGAGAGGAAAATAAACCACAGGCTCTGGTGTAGCTGTTGGTAAGCGGTTCTGCTTTTTAACTTTAATCTGCAAGTGTCTGCACTGCAACAGCCTCCCCAGCCCATTTCTAATCTTAAGAGGAGAATTGGGGCTTTGCCCTTGATTGTGCAATCCTTTACGGAGGTGGTGGATTTGTGCATGGGTGTGAGAAAAATAGTGCTGCTAGTCCCATTGGAAAAATGGAGGAGACTGGGTAATAGAGATAAAAGAGGTAATACAGAGACTGAAAGTGTACAATAAGATGTTGAAGTAAGAGGAAAGGGGAATACAGTAAAACTAGGTCACAAAGGAGGGGGGGAATACATTTTGAATGACAAGACGACAGCTGCTTCTAAGGTCATTGACACACACACACACACACACACACACACACACACACACACACACACAGAACTTTAGCAACTCCAAGCAATCTCCAAAGCCAGACAGAGACAGCAGATGTTAAAACAATCAAAAATAAATGACTCTAGTGAATATCAGTCCAGCTTTATTCTGTTTTCTAAATGCCAGCTGGGAATATGTCCAACATATCTGTTAGGGAATCTTTGCAACTTTCAAAAACTAACTTACCTTTAGAGCGACATGTAAGCGCTCTCTGATCTGATGCCTCTTTGGTTTAGTTTTGGTTTGTTTTTGGACCTATGACTTGTTTGGGGAAAGGTTGTGGTTTGGGTTAGGGTAATTACTTAGTTAGGGAACGATCACATATGAAATAGACCAACGTTTAGTGTTGGTAGGTAAAAAGAAACGAACAGTCATCTCACAACTTGGACATTTTGGGGACACGCCTAACAACTATCTTACTCTGTGGACTTTGTGGTTCTGTCACAACGTCCAACTTTTTCTTCCTTCACTCTTGATGGACAAGACGTAAACATGTTTTCTTGGGAGGACAGTCTCTCCTATTCTGACCTCCCAACTACTGACTATTGTTTTCTCTTCTATGATATATCAGCTTGAACACAGTCAGAAATAGAACAAGCTATAATGAAAATGAAAAGGCCATGAACATGAGTTTGAAGACTTAAAATGCGTTAACTACAGCCACCGAAGCAACATTTGAAACTGCTTATTTAATGTACTGCACACTGCTGACTTTACTTTGCTGACCGGCGCACCACAGTGACATACCTTTCAGTTATGTGCATGGGATTACATTATCCTTTCCTGTCAAATTTCCCCATGTGCTTCCTCTACTTTCATCGTCTAAGGGCTTAATTTATCTGTGTCTGCACTCTCCTGGACACTGCTTATTTAAGTAAATCTAGTCAATTGTCTTTTTGTACCGGAGCCCTAGGGGAACCTTCTTACGGAAATGTAATAATCTTAACCTGTTGTTTTATGTCAAACTGACACTCTAGTGACACTCTACTGACACTCACCCACGCAGAGGTTGCCGAGTGGGTGAAAGAGAAATGTTGCGCACCTGCTGAGAAATGAATCTAATACCAAAGTGCCAAAAACTGCAGTTCCACAAATGGCCAGTATATGCGTTTTTTAAATTAAACTGTGTAGTTAGTCACCACCACTCTTGCCATTACTGCTGATCATGTGTGGGCAACTTTATGCATATTCTGCAGACTATGTCTAATCCACACTGCTTCTTCACAAATACCGTGTTGACAGCTACGGAGGCTGAGGAGTCAGGGAAGGCTTCCAGTAAGTTAACGGATCATGTCACCCCAGTCTCATAAAAACACAGGATCAACATTCTCATTCACCATCATCCTTACCCAACACACCACAAGGAGTTCATTCAAACCTGTTTGTGAAGGTAGCCAAGTGAATTAATTTCTAAAGAAGAGTGAGAAAGAGTGAGAAAGAGAAGGACACATACAAGCAGGCTGTGGGCTACTCATGAACTTTGGCATTAGGCTGAGCACACTACACAAGAGGGTCAAGCTATCTGAACTCCAATAATTTCCTCATCAGTTGCCCAATAACCCAATCACTTGTGCATCAGTGTAGACTGAGTGCATAAATCATGAAAAGGTACTATCGGACTCCAGTGACTAGATGGTACGATTTTTTTGCTTCCAACATTAATCTTCAGGGCCAACCAACCAGACTGCTGTCAATGCACAATAACTAGAAACTGCAATGTAGAGATTGCCATCATATATCACAGAGGTTCCTTGGACAAACAATGAGATCATTCATGTCGTCATACAGTAACTTCCACTGCAACTTTCTAGCACCTTATTTTAAAGTGTGAGATTGGTCTGAAAGTATTTGCAGGCAATAAAGCAGTTTTAAGATTGAAGGAAATAAACTGACTTGTAGGAAATGAACTGGGTTGGACTTTATTTAAAAAAAAATAAAAATAAATCCATTGCTGGTCTGGAGGAAAACACGAAAAGAAAAAAAAAAGGAGTGAATTGTGAATGTCAATGTCACACATTTTGGCTTCAATCCAGTACCATGTAACACCTGGGACAGTATTGCTGAAACCGATACTTTTCATCAATGTACTTTCTGGAATGTTCTGTACTGCGAAAAGGTTGCCTTTCCCTTTCTTTAGGGTCTGTTCCCCAACATTAACAGTGTTTTTGTACCTGATTAATTACTATTTTAGTCAAATGTTTCAGTTTCTTTGACACAAGACACACGCTCGCTTAGATTGTGTGTTTTCTGAGCTCATGGGACTTTTTGCTGCTGTTCTGCCTGGGATGTCGGGTTGTATCAGCTGCTCAGCAGCTCAAACAAGGAGAGTGGAAACAGGTGTGCCTAATTAAGTCTTCTTAGCAGGGAGGGGCTGGGAACTGTTAAGATGTAGGAAGATAGCTAAAATATGTCTGCAGTAAATGACATTCTGTTATACTTATGTCCTCATTGGTGTGTATGGAGTGCCCATAGATGAATTATGATGGTTATTTCATTATTTTCCATGATTTGGATGCTTGCTCTGTTTTGCTCACTCTGGGCAGGTGGTAAGCTCCTGTTAGGTTCAGGGTAAGGGGAGATGGAAAAGGACTTGGCAGCTGGCTTTGAGGCCGCAGCTTCCTTTATTTTGGCTTCATTTTCATTAGTTTCGATTTATCATGTCAGATTTCCGACTACTTTTAAACAGTAAAATGTAGGAAAGGGCTGATGTTTCAGACTGCAAATTTTCGTAATAATAATTAATAATAACAAAGCGCCACTGCAAAAGCTGAAAGGCAACTGCATTAGTTGTGAAAGCTCTGTAAGCAGCCTGCCTGGATACTCTGCCTCTCTGAGGGGCATCCATCAGTGAAATTTGTTTTGGTGACCTGGGCTTCTCCTTTCTCCTTTTGTTTTGCTGCTCTGTTGGTTCTGTCTTATTTTTAACTTTGAGACCGTGTGTTTGATGTACCGTAGTGGCCGGCTTTCTTGCAAATATCACAGTTGGGGGCGTTTTCATTAACAGGCGAGGAAAAATTACCAAATTATGGCTCAGCAACTCTGATGGCGACTGGGAATTAATACTAAGGTGATGGCTGATCTCTTCCTTGTTCCTCGACAGTCAGCAGTTAATGCTGTGGCACGGTTGCAAGATAGCTGTAAAGGGAAGGGGGATTCTGGGTTTTGTACCAAACAATGAGGAGGGAAACCTGCTTCACAAAGACAGTTATTGCGTTAGGTGTGAAGCAGGGTACAGTGTGGGCAGTTCTTCTTTCCCAGAGCATGCTGTTTTTAAATGCAGAGGGCGAAAGGCAACTTTTGTCTAAAACTAAATCTGTTCAATATCCAAATGCAACAGGCCAATTAAAAAATACAAAAAACAATAGTGGTCTCATGATCAGCCAATTATTTTAAACAACTAATTTGTGTTACAGTCTGTACCAGGCATCCATGCATGAATGCAATCCAGCAGAAATCTGGTTCTCATTAAAAACCAAAGTATATTTTCAAATGTCTTTGTCGAGATATGCAATCAGGAGCACATTCTGACTAGTGACTGAAAACATTACAAATTCACAGTCAGGCAAGACCTTATGACCACTCAGACAATTAAGTACTTAGAATCAGAAAGGTTTGAACATACATGTAATTTGTCTTGGTGTTTTGGAGCATAAATAACACACACATATACATACATATATTCAGTGCAAAATTCAAGAGATATACTATAAAAAAGAAAGAAATACTATATGTATTTATTTTTTAATTGTAAAAATGTCTGTTTTTAAATTAGAACTGTACAGTTTGTGCAGGATTGTGCTAAATGAGAGGTCACATTTTAATGTTGTAATGTTGACCTAGTTTGCTTGTTGCTGTGCTTGAGGCATTTTGCAAAAATAGTTTCTGTTGTCTGTAGAAACACCACTTTTTATGTGAAGAAAGTGGAAAACACTACAGATAATTTGCAACATGCTGCAAACTGTTTCACTCCCTGCTCCAACCCAATTTAAAACGGCTTGCCGTCAAACATACAGCAATGCATACAAAACGAAAAGATGTTGAGATTTTTATTTTATTATATTTAATATTCAATGAATATGCATGAATGTGTTTGCATGTTGATTAAAGATTGAGAAGGCAAATGTCTGAATGTCCAACCCAGTCTAATGGCAGTTAGTGAAGTCTTGAAATTCAAATCTGATGAATTTTCAAACAAACTCTTAACCACGAGAATGGTGTTTGAGGCCAGTGTTCGAGACCGCATATCCCTAGGCATTGTGGTGAAGTAGTGTGTTCATGGCAGTTTTCCCAATCCTAACTCAATGGTTTTGTTGCCTGAACCTAACGTTCTTACGTTATGTAATGTAGCCCCGAAAAACATGCTGCACAAAAGATACTTCTGATATGAAATTCTGATATATTAAATATATTGGTAAGAAAGTCGTTCTGAGCCGCACGAAGAACATGGACCTTTCGTGTCCATGTACAAGAATCAATAGATTAAAATTTGGTGCTATTTCACGAACTACTGTGAGACAGTATGTGATTGTGTCAGACTGTATGTTTCTGCAACCCTGTCTTCACAAAATTACGTTACCACTATTATTAATATCGTTTTGGAGGAAACATATTTCCTTCCAGACCAAGTGGTTGCAGTTTCAAACTACTTTGTTCACATGAAACACAAACAGAAGACTCCTAGGTGGACGCCCTGTGTTTTTTGACCCATCCACCACAAACTTGTGTTTCTCATGAAATGTAATCAACGCTCTATTTTAGTTGAATGGGAACTTCATTTTTAGGAAACATGGCTGGTTTGTGACATCACTTAGTGAAGCTTTCCTAAATATAGAGGTTGATCTTTTTTGAGTTGTGAAAGAAATGTATAGTGTGGCTCTTTGCGCTGACAGGAGCTAGTTGAAGTGGTTTGTGTTCTTGATCAGGATGCCTCCTGGACACCTCTCTCTGGAGGTTATCCCGGCATATCTTACAAGAATGAGACCCACCCTGGGGAAGTCCTTGAAAATGCTAGCGGGATTAAATATCCATACCCGTCTGATCCGAGAGTACCTCAGGATATTCAAGGAGGAAGAGGCAAGGGAGAAGGGCATCTGGGCCACTTTGCTTAGCCTGCTGCTGCTGTAATCCAGGCCTGCAGCTGCAGAAAATGGATGAATGCACACACATCACTGAATGGCGAATCATTTTAATTCCGCATTGGTTGCAACCGGATCACAAGTGCTATAATTTGGCTCAACCCATTATCTAAATGCACTTTGTGGGGAAATGTTGTAGCCTGGAATAATGTTTTCTCTAATATATCATGAAGAAAGTATATGTCTTCAAATGATTCACTGCCAACAGTTTGAGATGGATGCAAAGGAGATCTTTAACATTTATGGCAAATGAGTACTATAAGTCACAAATTGACATTCCCTTTTAGTGCAATGAATGCACAATGATGTAGCGTATATATGTGCATAAGACTCATCCTGCAGAATATACTGCACACTGACTTTGCTTAAGTGTTCACTCGCTTAAAACTGCCATAGAGAATTGTCCATGAAATTCACCTCATTTCTTCAGCGGTTTCATTATACTTATCACGGAGCTAGCGCAGCAGAGTGTTTGCTTGGTCACCTAACTGGCAAACTGCATTGCCAGCGAAAAGGAAAGCAAAACCTCTATCACCAGACATCAATGAAGTACCTTCACATTGCCCATATCAGTGGCTTGCTCGCCACTGAAAACATGTCTGCAAAACCCTGATAAGTAGAAGCCCTATGTAATACCTGTAGACAAGTGCTCCTGGCTCCCAACGCAAACATACACTGCTGAAGGGCTGATAATGGAAATGTCACGATACAGGCAAAATTAAAGAGAGACAAACCTTGAGATTAAATTGCAAGCCTCGAAGCAATTGCTAATCTGCTTCAGTGAAAATCAGGGAATAATGTCACATTACACACAGCGGTTGCCTATAGAAAACAGGAAATAATGTTTCCCGAGGCCTGCTTGGTTAAAATGTCATCAATAAAGTTTCACAGCAGAGCTTTAATTCCAGTGTGGAAACTTGTGTTGCATCGATCTTTTATATCCTACACCGCAGCCACTGAGGTTTGCTTCATGTGCTAAAATGGTTGGCTCATTATTTCACTCCACATCAATTGTTCCAAAAATGCGTCTGGAATGGTTCAAGGACAGTGTTTTTGTGATCCCATCCAAGGGCAAGATTTACACAAATATGTAGTAAAATATATATTTATAAAGAGATACATTTTAGCTTAGTGCTACAATCCCTTTATATATTCCAATATGGCTATAACCTGCTTGCCACTGAAAACCTGTCAGAACAAATAAAACAATAAACATACAACTCAAAACCTTCTGTAAAAGTACCTGCTCTTTAACATTCAACCTAATAAAACTCACCTCTGTGGTTGTGTTTGAAATTTTCACGAGATTTCATGACTTTTCCTTGAGTTGTGTACATGATTTTTTCTGCCCCTTGCGAGATGAAGTCTATGATCAAGGCTCGCTACAGGGGAAACTCCCCGCTACAGAAAGATTAGTGGTGGCTGGCCTAGCGAGGAGATGAATCAGCACTGTGGGGTACATTGGTCAGATCAACTGCTGTTTGTTTGAGTGTGTGCGGAGAAATGCTACACTAATATAACAGCTTCAAAGACAGCCTTAACACAGCACGTCGGGCCAACCGAGGAGAGACTTTATCGGAGCAACTGGCAAAGATAGGTGTTGCTCTAAATGCACATTTTTACACAAAGGCTGTTTCTTCAGAGTGTAGGAGGTCATTTTGGGATTTTTCAAGCAGCCAGACTTATCATATTTCATCATATTCATCATATTCGATGAATTATTCTTACAGAAACATGTTTTAATGATCTGATCGATGATGTGTGGTGTTAGAAGACGTCTCACCTGCAATGAAGTTCAGGTAGTCGATCTAGTCCGGGTCTAGCAGGTGCTCCTCCTTGTGGGGTCCGTTAAAATCCATTTTCACAGCAGCAGTCACTCGAACAATGACGTTTTTTTTCTCGTTTTTTCTTCCCATTCAGCTGTCCAATGAATCCTTTTCCAACAAAAGTTGTCCAAGTTTTCCAAAAGTTCAGCTTCCAGCTGAAAAGTTTTGCTTCGGGTCAACTCACGTCAACTCCAATATCAAATGAGACAGAACGAAGGCACGCAGCTCGAATATCACGTCGGTTGCCGTTTCCATGGCTTTCAGTGATGCACGTGTGTGTGTGTGAGAGAGAGATCATTAACAGTAAAGGGTTGATACTAATTATTAGACTTCTGCGTGGTGACTGATGTGTATAATATTTCTATAAACTGTATAAACTTATGGCATCTGAATGCATCTATATCATGATAAACTCACTCTTACAGCGTGTTGAATCATTATTTGTGTACAAAATGCAGAATGCAAACGTCTGACTAAAGTCTGATTTACCTGTTTGCTACATAAGTATCTATACTATAGATTCTTATAGTAGCATTTAAGTGTGTGTTTCTGAAAAGGACTATTTAGCACCTTTTTGCGCCGCTTGGTTCAGGGTGGATCTGACTACATGTTCTGAGAAGTTGTGGAGATGAGCGCAGAGTAGGCAGAGATTTCAAAAAAGCTTGCGCCCATGCTAGTCAAAGCTTGTCCCTAGCACTTTCCCTGTTCCATATGCTAATTTCATTGTCCCTGTGCAATGACAATGAAGTTGAATCTGATTTGATCGTCATGCATTCTTGGGACTGTTAATGAGCGATGTTGAGAAGCTGTATACAGCTGTGGTAGTGAAAGTGACCTGTCAATCACAAGGTAGCCCCGCCCTAAAGCATACCCTGCTTATGGTCTATTTTAGTCTAAATGGGACCAGTTTTTACTAAATTAACATTATTGTTGTATTATAGAACACTTTAAACTAAACCTTAGTTGTTTCCTGTGAAGATGGAAGTTTATTTTGAAAAGACAGTATGCATGTAACAAGCGAAAACAGACTCATGTTGCTGGACTTTTGCAGGAAAAATGCACGAAAAGTGAGGAGTAATTTTTCTTAAGATATCAATAAAACGGGGATGAATTTATATCATTGTATAAAGAGAGTGACATGAGAAGATCTATCTCATGTCTGTAAGTTAAATCAGCTATAATCACTATTTTAAAGTGATTAGTGACTCGTCTAAAACATCTAAAAAAGGAATAACTTCAATAGAATCATTCTATACACTGTAGCTTCTTCACATTCTATTAGAATGTAAAGAAGTTACATTCTAATACAATGTAACTTATTTACATTGTATTAGAATGTAAAGAAGTTACATTCTAATACAATGTAACTTATTTACATTGTATTAGAATGTAAAGAAGTTACAGTGTTGCCTTTTCTTTTATTTTCTTCCCACAAGAACGTAATTTTGTCAGGTTGATAAAAAATGTCACTTTACTTCCTGACATTATTGTTACTTTACCGCAGGGGTGTCCAAACTTTTTTCAAAGAGGGCCAGATTTGATAATGTGAAAATGTGATTGGCCCGCGGGCCGGACTTTGGACATGCCTGCTTTAAAGCAATTGAGACCATAAACTTATGTTTACAATGTTTACTGATGTAATGAATCAAGTGAGTTGGGTCATTTTTTCATACAATAAGACTTCATTTTGCAGGGAGAGGAGTCGCCCCCTAATGGCAAGTATAGAGAATGCAAGTTTAAGGCACTTTCTTATTGGCTTCACTTTGCTCAACCTCACAGGTTGACGCCTGTTGAAGATCCACCTTGATAAGAGGACTCCAGATTACATTACAACACCAAACGTGGTGGTGACATTTAAATGTAGACTGGGGGTGCTTTGGCTTATTGCATTTTTAATATTGACAATGTACAGCAGGTTAAGTCTTTGAAGATGAAATGTGAAGTTCCGTTTTTATTTAAAAAAAAATTTTTTTTAGAAAAATATCATTTTCATCTTGACATAAATATTGCTTGCATAAATGGAAATTCAGCTTAGATTGTATATATTGCATTATTATTTTCAAATTTGGAGAATTCAGATATGAATTTGAAAATTAAATTTTTAATATAATTTCTTGTGAGAGTATGTGAAAATGAAAATGGATAGAATATTGCGTTTTCATTTTTACTCAAATAACACATTCCTATGTGAAAGATTATAATGCTATTGTTGAATTACATTTTTATTTTCAAGTTATCATTATAATTACCTATGGGCGGCCATATTTGTTGTGCCTGTCAGGTCTAACATGTCCTGTCATTTCAGACCCATTCCTGTTAGCTCTTCTAAACTGTACTTGCTGTTCCCCAATAGCCTGATCAGCACACCTGCCCCTCATTCCCCTTAATCAGCCACCCAGTATACCTGCACACGAACATTAGTTTTCCACCAGATCATTAATATTGTGTCACATTAGCTGCAGTGTGCAGCCTTCATCCTGTTTGCATGGAGGCCTGCTCCCTATTTGGACTAGTTTGCACTTACTGATTGCCTGCCTGTTGCTGCCATTTTATTATATATATTTTTTATTTCAGTTAAATAACCAAATATACAGTATATGTTATGTCTACAGAACACATACCAGATTTGTCACAAGATTAGTGTCAAAACCATGTTGGGCTCCTCCGTGTGCTTTCAAAAATGGGAGTCTTTTTAATGTAGCAATGAGCGTAATATATCTGATCATCTCAGCGATTGCATTCAAAAACATAAACAATGGCTTTGATTTACAGCACAGCTGAGGTATGGTGGCACAGTGATTATGTAAAATCAAGGTAAAGTGTAACAGTCATTAAGAAATAAAACACACGTTACACTATTAGAATAAACATACATGAATGCTGCTGCAAAGTTATAAAGAAGAAAACCAAGATCTTTATTCAATAGAGGGAATATCTTGAAGTAGTACATTTACATTTAAATGGAGATCATGCAAGCCGAGAGGCAATAGTTAATCTCCTTTCGTCTAAGTGAGTGAATGTCTTGTTTACTTTTTACACAGCGGTTCCCTATAGAAAATACTGTTTCCTAAGGAGGGCCTGTTTGGTTGAAATGTTGTCAATAAAGACTCTTTCACAGCAGAGCTTTTATTCCAGTGTGTGGATATTTGTGTTGCATTGATCTTATAAATCCTGCACCTGAGCCACCGAGGTTTCGTCCATGTGCTTAGCTTGTTGGCTCATTATCTCCAAATGAATTGCTCCAAAATGTGTTTGGAACGGTTCAAGGCCCACCCTGGTGACAGTGTTTTGGTCATCACATCCATGTGCAAGGTTTTTACAGTTGAAAGTGTTTGTAAAATATATATTTTCAGTGAAATAAACGTTTAGTGAATAAGACTCAGGCAAATAGAAGCAATGAACTGTCAGTTCAGCACCCTTAGGCTTTAAAGCTCCGAAATACCACAATCATTTTGGTTTGAAACTATTTTGAAGCTTTGCAAGGATAGCATTACTATTCATAAATATTGCTTGACCTTCATATGATCAAGAGAATGACATGAATAAATAATGGTTTTAAGACTTAAAGTATCTACTCACCATGCTACGGCTCCGCTCCCTGGTGGCTTGACTTTCCTTTAACAAACTAGGCCTTCAGTGTTCTGCAGCGAGCCTGAGCTGAGTAAACACTCAAAGTCTGCCTGCAGCATGGGACTCACTGACTCATCCAGATTTGATTTCCAAACAGGACTTCACATAAAAAAAGATGTACTAATAGAACCATTCAAAAAAGCAATATTTGCATCCCATTAGTATTGAACACAAATAACCAACAGATTGCAGATTTCTCAATGGAAAAGTAATGCAGCCTCTGAGTTTCTTAGCCTGAGTTGTAGTATACTTGGCTACACTCCTCTACACTCGGGCAAATTTAATGGATTTGATTTGTCAGATAACAAATTACTCCCTGCAAAAGCTTTACATCTATACAGGATCTGTCCATTTATCATTAACAGGTTTTTTTTGGGGGGGGGGGGGGGCAGGTAACTTATTTTGACAAAAATGAAACTCCACACAACAAAAAATGTGAAAGTTGTCTTGTTTACTTTTTTCAATAAGGTCACGTTATTCCCTCGACTTAGAGGGATCATGTGTTCTTCTTGCTGGTCCAATGTCCGGCTTAAATAACATGCATTTCTTAGGACTGTGAAAGGAAACTGGTGTGCAGGCAGAAAACTCTTACAAAGACATGAAGAACGTGCATTTCCAAACCCGGGACACTCTTGCTGTGAGGCGAAAACGGTAACGGATGAACCATCGCACCACCTGAGTTGTATTCTCCACAGGAAAAACAAACAAATACCGGAGATAAAAGGAATTTGGAGGGTCTTATTGTTTGCCTCAACAGGGCTTTAGCTGACAAAGAAGAGTAAATCAAGAAACAGTGAGAATCACATCTGTCCTATTAAAGTAATAGGATTGTAAGTGAGGAACAATACTGCAGCAGCAAAAAAAACAAAGCAGAGAAAGCTGAAAACTACCTCTACAATGCGCTATGACATTAATACAGCTTGGTTGAGGGTGGGGGATTGTCTGCTTTTTTTTTTTTTTACACAGCAGGGCAATTCCTTGCTGTGACTTTGTAATGAAAGCGCAAGTCTTCACAGTATGACATGCCATGGGTGCTAAACCTGTTATATGTGCTTGTGGAAGACAGGTCTTTACACAAAGTCTGCAAGCGGAGCCAGGTGTACAGTGGGGACCGACTTCAGTTAATTAGCATTTGTTTATAATGTTCCCGTTGAAAAATGTGCACTTAGGTGGATAATTAAATGGCACTCTCAATGATAGTGTGTGAGCTCTTTGCTGTCTCTCTAACAGAACAATCAAACCACACATCTTCCTCTCAGCCAAGATGCATTTCAAAAAATATTCTACGCATCCGATACCTGCGTTGAATTGACCACAATGACCGTTCACGTTCACTGAGATCTAATATCCTCTCGGAAACTTACTGAGAAAATTGCCTGCTTTAAAAGAGGTGAGCTTACATTTTGTGTTGCATATAAAGATGAAACGTCAACTTTGGAATTGGATGAGGTTGTGAAGCGTACCACGCTGCCATTTAACTGCAGGAGTGTAATTGCTGCCGAGAAGCAGGTTTGCCCAGACAGGATTTACACCACTTAAATCGATTGGAATGTTACGCGACTAATTACAAATTTTGTTTGTTTGCATATCCCTTTGAGAGAACCCCAGAAGCTCTTCCGCTGTGTGAAGTTTAGCTCAAAGTCTTTGACACAAAGGATTTATTCAGCAACGGTCCCTCCATCAACTCCAAACCCTGCTGTGCCAGCACAAAGGGGAGCTGAACTGCCTGCTTGTTCACAATATATTATATTCTCATAGGCGTAATTACATTTCAGATGAAAGCGATAAAGAATGAACATAAATATATGCTTTTTAAACTGCTTCAGGTAATTCATATCTTGCTTTTTGACCATGAGACCTTGAGCGAGCTTCAAGCCAAAGAACTTATGTCAAAGTAGTTGGTCACAGTCATCAGCAATACACCTCACAGGACGCATCCATTGAAGAGTTGGGCTAATCAAGCAGTATTGCGTCTCTGTTGACACAGCTGCTAATTGGGTGGAGCACCTCATTAAGGTCCTAAAACACACTAAGCAAACAAATATAATTAGAAGGTAGAGAGAGATTCACAAAATACACTATATTATTATTTTTACCAACGTACTGAACGCTTTTAAACTCATTTTTTAATAATCTAGATAAAAATGGAGTGTTGCGTGGATGTATAATGATACGTAGTTAACAATTGATTTAAAACATGAATAAAACAAATTGATTTAAAACATTTAAAGCATGATTTTGAGTAATTTTTTAACATAACATTGGACAGCCTGGTCTCCCAAAAAACTATGTTCCCATGCAACAAAACTGCATTGTGATTTAGATTTCAAGGGAAAATGTGTCGTAGATAATGTTTATTTTAGACGTTTCATACATACATTTCAAAAAGAGAACCAAGCACTTTTGTTGCCTCAACAACCAAGTACTTTTGTTGCATTATAGTTTAGTTTAGTTTCAATTTCGTAGTCACTTAACCCTAATCAAGTAGTTTTGTTGCCTAAACCTAACAAAGTAATTTTGTGTTTGCTTTTGACTTGAGAACATACGTTTCCCTCCAAACGTAATTGAGGGTGTAGTTTAGTTGTATGGGAACGGGTTGCATGTGGTGTTATATTATGTATTATCTATGTCTGATAGAATTACAGTTTTTCTCAGTCCCCTCTGTACAGTTCTCAAATCCTTTTCAATTTGCAACAGTGAGGGCAGTTTTCAAAACAATTCATAAACTGCACCACACAATGGATAACCTGCAAAAGCACGTAATTTACTTATGAACCATTAGTTTATCTCTCCAACGTGAATATTTATGTCGATGAACATTGCAGTGTGTCCTGAATGACGAGTCCTTGTGTGTGTTTACAAACCGAAAGGTCAAATGCTGTTTAAGTATTTTCTGAGGTTAACTATGGCTTTGATAGTTTTTGATTACAATGATGGGAAATGCGTATTGGTGCACTCTTTCTGTCTGGCATATAGCGATTTCAACAGTGTAAAGTTACACATTACTTTATGTGTGAGAGATTGATTGCAAGAGAGTGGACCAGATTCACATTTACTGTTTGCATAATATGTTGACAGAGCATGACAAACAAAAACAAAAAAGACTGTTTTACAGCACTGCATAGCAGTCATTTTATAGAGAAGTGGTTGATCTGATAATTCCCACGTCCCCCTTCATTAGTAAGAGTCAAGATTCACCTGAGACCAATTCATCAATTCAGGACATATTTACAAAAATAGTCTAATATGTCTGCATAAGTCTGCTTGTAATCACTTGTGCAATGAACTAATGCCTGATGTTTTGGGGGGAAGACTGTCCAACAGAGAACCAGTTGATACTTTTTGATCAAACATGACATAAGCTGTTGATAATGTAGGAAACAGCAAACAATTGAACATAATCATTTGAATGATTGTGCCACAGCCTTTGCAATTTGTTCAAAAGGATGATAAATGGCAAAGTGCAGTTTGGTCCAAATTATACATGTCATTAACTAGAGTATAAATAGATCAAGTTTAATGCATGATTAATGGTGCTAATCTTTTTTCTGTCCCATTCATTGCTATTCTTGCTGTCCCTAATTCTCTGACTCCTATTGAAAAATCCATACGTTTGTTTGTCTCATCAAATTGAATTCAAAACTCAATTCAATTTAGGATCCGTCAACCAATCCCTAACAATACTTAATCTGGTTCAAGTCTGATGTACAGCCCAATGCTTAAATGTATAATAGGCCTCAATCAGGGATTATAGCACAGTGACAAAGACTGACAGACAGAGACACACGCAACTCTCTCATTCTAACTATGTTCTCATGAGCAATTTCCAGTTAGCCGGAGTGCATATTTATCCTCAAATAACTTTCTCTTTGCAACATTAACAGAGACAAAGTTTCCAATTAAATATTTCTGAGGCTAAATCAATTTCTGGCAGCGCTTGAGACAGAGTCAATACATTTATTGAACCAGGTGACAAAGACCACTTAGACATTTTCCAAACAGACACGGGGATCTTTCACATTACAATCAGTTGGAATTCATAGTAGGGAAGGACATGTTCTCCGGCTCCCTGCGACGGCCGGTCACTGACAGGTTTTAATGGAAAGGTACTAGGTCCTGGCTTCCCCGCAATCTCATATCCAATTTGCTCCACGCAAGACTTGCTGCTAAATTCTGTCAACCAGGCCTTGAACTGACTGCTTTTTCTCTTTTAGATTTCTAAAATAGTTTCCTCAGCTATAACTGTAACACAATGAATTGCTAAATGTTTGATTTGACTGTGGCTTTCTAGCTTTGATGACCAGCCCCTAATCAAAAGGAGCAGGGAAATCAATCAGAATAGCAATGAGTCCAATACGACAAAAACACATTTAAACTTCTTGGCAAAACTAGAAATGATGAGCCGGGAATCCCTCAACACAGTTGACAGAGAGAGCAGATACACCGACTGGACAAATGGATCATCTGAGATCTTCTGCTTATTCGTCGTAAAATGTCTTCACTTTAAAGTTGGTCTTTAAAGCTCCTTTCGGGTTTTGCATCAATGAGAAGAAATATCTCTTTTTTACCTGCCTGGGAGGTCTGCCATTCATCATTCATTATTGTCAGTATTGATGTAGTTTCCAATGAGAAATTGGAAGGTGGCAGACCATACGTAGTCTAAGATGGTTGAATGAATGCAGTTGAAGTCGTATTTGATTGCAAACACAAACAGATGCCTATGAGACAGTCCTCATCAAAGATTTAGTTTTCCTGACCAGCAGCCTTTTGGGTTTGTGTGAATAATTACTATTTTCAACAGCATAGTGCGGCATCTGAGTTATCAAATGTGATGAAATTGCTATCGCTTCAATCTCCCCACTCCTAACATGGTTTCTTTTAACCATGACTATAGTTATTCCCTAACCACACCTTAACCATTGTACTGGCAGATCAGAAAACATACCAAGAACTTTTGTAATGGTCATATGGGTCCTTTTTTAAATGCATTAACATACATTTGTGGTCATTTATGTGTGGGGACTTATTGCTGTGGGTAGGGATCTTTCATCTCACATTTTCACAAGTGACAGAAAGAGAGATAGGCGCACAAAATGAAATTTAGAATAGGCGACTTGCTTCCTAAACAGTAGAAAGTCAGCCCTGGATTAAACCAAGTCAGGTTTCTTCAAACAAATGTATTTCTGATCACACTACTCACATTTGGTCATGTGCTCTTCATGCCTGATGCCATTGCTTGCAATGTAATACAACTTGTCTGATTGACTGTTGGGTGGTGGGGTAACAGGGGCTGACACTGCTGGTGTGGAAACTGCAGCCTGAGGGCCTGAATTGATTTTGGAAAGAGTGACAGATGTAGGTGAAACCAACTGGTCCATCCTTTCATAGTGAAAAATATCTGCAATTGGAGCTACAATATGCTTTGAAGACAATCAAGCATTCAAGAAAAAATATGTTTCATACTACAAAAGTCTTAGCTAAACTTATTTGGAAGACAAAGCAAAAGGAAATGGTAAAAAAATATGACCTTCACTGTCATCATTGAAAAAGATAATCATCACATCTCTAGTGATCAGTGTTACCAGAAATGAGAAATGATGGCCAGAACCACAAAACTAAGATCCAAGTCGTAATGAATTGGAATTTTTTTATGAAATTAAAGCCAACAAAATGAATTGTTAAGAATTGAATGTGACTAAAAAAAGCCCTTAACCTAAACCTTGCAGGTCTAACTGACCAGATGGCTGTGGATCCTTCTGCGGTGATAATGATGACAGGGGGTATAGTATTTGGTCATGCAGGGACCAGACTCATCGGGTAATTGCTGTCAGAGGGGCTGGTATTTATTGCTTGAGGAGACCGAGTCAAGCACTAAGTTAATGTAGGTAGCAATGCTGCTGCTGCATTTGCAAGGACGAATTGGAAGGGAATCGTTGCGTACAGCCTGGATGTACATTTGGGGCCAGAGACATATTCATGTGGATGTGTTGTAAAAAGCTTGTGTCTCCCTCGTCAGCCTCCGAAGAAGCACTTGTGTGTGACGGCCAGGTAAAGGTGGATTGCATGTGAGGTGTTAACAATAAATGTCTATTGTGTGTGGGATATATGGATGCAGCATACAGCTGTGTTAATTAGAGTGAGATGAGAGGAGCAAACTGAGGGTGGTAAAATGTACATATCTCCTGTTGTGAGTGGAAATTGCAGAAATCTGCTCATGTGCATCTCCACTCAAAGTAAAGATTCTGTACCTGCTCTTGGCTTTAAGCAATAGTTTGGGTATTACAGTATCATATCATTTTTACATTCCTGTCACATAAAATGTGTATATAAGTGATCTTCAAAAGGTGCTGTTTTTAATTGTTTCTATTCCTTTGAAAGAAAAAGCAATAAATAAATTCATGGGTGTGAGTTTTGGGTGAGAGAAAGTAAGTCTCATCAAAAACACTTGGGTAATGCTCAGGAAACTTTTTTTGAAGATAAATACACGCAGATGTTTTATATAGTTAACTCTTTTGGAGTTAAGGAAAATGTTAACAATTATAAATATTTGAATTAAAAAAAATAGGAAAGGAGAGTTAGGTCTCATTTCTCTAGCTGGAGCACAGTTGGCTGTTAACTCAAAGTCCTCCCTGATTTTGCATGCTGAACACACATCGGCAACAGAACGGAGGTGCGGAATGGGGCATTTGATTGATGTTGGTGCGATAAATGGATAGAGATATGGTTCAGAGCACACACACGCTCAGTCTATGTTGGAAGCAAAATACTGTCGCTTTTATAATATAGTGACTGGGATGTATTAACGAACATCTAAAAGTGTGAATACTTTGTTTTAGAATCTAGAATCAAACGTGCAAAGACGAAGAGCAAACGTGCCTATGTACACTGGAAACACAATTAAAAACTAATTATTAGTCGTTGAAAAGGGAGTTGATGTGATATTAAAAGATGAATCACTGCTTTGTTTGACTATCGCACCTCTTCTCCTACAAGGAAATGGAAATAGCAAGCAGGAGTCATAATTTCACACTTGATTATTTTTTTCCTTTTGGGCACAGGTGCAGAGATTAGGATTTATCGACACATGATAAACCCCTTTCCATTGTTCACATAATGTGGCATGAAGACAGATGGAGGTGGAAGGTGGCTACAAGGAGGAAAAAATATCATAACCCAGCAAGAGAGAGAGAGACAAAAAGACAGCATTAAGTATGACATAAAGTGAGTCTTCTTTGTTTTGTGTGTTTAGTGGAATGGAGGGAAAACGATTACTCTTAAAGCCAAATCTGTCAATATCTGCCCTGTTGTGTTCAAAAAAAGTCTTCACTGAGAATTGTGTTTCTGTAACTCATGGATCCTACATAATTGCGACAGCTAAAGAAAAAATGTCCTTTTCAATACAATACGATACAGTTTGAAAACATATTCTTGCTCTTCTCACCCTCCGCTCAAGAAGATCAATTAATATATAAGGAGCTCTTCATCATTTCCTGATCAACAGGGCCACAATTTAAGGGATTTAAACAGAGCAAAAGAGAGGTATTTTTCAAGGTAGGTAAAGAAAATTAGCAGCCCACTTGATGAACATATTGCTGTCTTTCGGGCATGGTGTCCACGGATAATTTAGTGGCAGCAATAGTTTCTCCTCTGTAACAAATCACAGGTCAGTAAACATCCTCCACAGCTGTCACAGGGATGAATAGACGGCACTAATGAGAACGTAAACACTCATGGATCACCAAGCGCTAATGACCATAACTTTATTTAAGTGAATGTTTTCAACAGCCTGCATCCAGCATCAATTGTCACACACTGTTGGAATTCTAAAAAGTGTGTAGGTGGATGTGACTGGAAGTTAAGTATCTTTAACATCCGTATCATCCGCTGTAACAATTGCAGAATATTTTATTAAAGTCTAAATCAGTTTCTCCAGAGATATATTACTTATATACTTATGGTTGCTGAGGATCCACTACACTACTTTTTTTGTATATAAGGAAGGAAAGAAACAGCACTTGCCTTAATGAGCGCCATTAAAGTAAAGTTTTTCATGGTGTTCGAACAACAACAGTGGAGCGAATTAAAGAGAAAATAAGTATTGCCATGATTCTCTTCAGGAGAATAAATGACATAATAAACAACCAATATCCTGGCAAATGTCCTACTGCTGCAAAGTGCCGAATAATTTACAGAGACAGAGATGGCGGCAAGAATCACTCAGCAATTCCGTCTCCTGGAAATTACTTTTTTACCATACATTGTTTTTTATCAACATAATGACGAAACGCTTAATGAACAGATCTGGGAAGGGACGAGTGTTAGGATGCAAACCCTGGTCTCTTACCTCCTGCCTTTTTATGCCATCCATCCACACAGACCTCCACCCCTATGTCTTGCTTTTGGTGCAAGAAGGTAGCACTTAATTCCTTGGAAACACCATTGCCAGTGAGCATAATCCAGTCAATTATGTTTCCCTCAAAATGTAATCCACAACAAGTTAGCAATATGTATTGCTAATGTGATTTTATTTTAGGAAACAGGTTGTCATAATTGAATATTCAGTTATTGGATGGAGCGCAATATAGTCAATACATAAAAGAAGGAAGTGTGAGCTTTACTCCCATACTAAACGTGTCACAGTTCGGAAAAAGGGCAACTTGAAAAATACTTTTTTAATAAGTGAGAAATATAGACAATCCTAAAAAGCATAGGTACTGTTAACACATAAATAAAACTAGTAAAACTGTAACCAATATCAAAGATTCAAGGAAAAACAACAACAGCACAACCAAACATAAAACCACATGTATAATCCCCAATTCCAAAATAGCTTGATGTCTAACTCTACCCACAACAGTGTAGTCCAGCTCCTGTAAAACTCATCAATCCACCTGCAGGTGACTTCCACCCTGTTTTACCAAACTGCCTGGGGAAAGGTTTCCCTCCGGAGCTCCATCACAGTTAGCTGGAGACAGAACAATCTGAGATCAGACACCAAAACCCACAGTCACTGGGGCATTTATCCTCCAACATAGAGTCTAAGGAAGTCAGACTTTTTGTTGCTTATCTTGAAATAGGGCCAACGACAAGTCAAGCTGGTGTCATCTTTTATAGTAACAGTCCCCACCTCGCTGGTCGAGCAACAGTGTTCACACACTTAGATACTGAAGGAGAAACAGATAACTTGCCCCGTGCTCCCCCACTTTAATAACCTGCAGAAGGAAGATCACGCCATTCCCTGATTCTTCAAGTCGACATTCGCAGTTTTCTCCGCTTCCATATACGGCGGATCAGGGCGCCGCTTAACTCAACCACAGCGTAACTTTGTTACCGATTGCCGAATCTGAGTTCGCCAATCGGGTTCCTGTATGAAAAAGTTACAAGTTATTGTACTTTACTGCCGCAGTGAGGATCTACTTTGCTTTGACTATTTTCCTTTCATTTCAAACTAACACACACACACGCGTGCTGTTACACACGTGGTGTGTTAAGCATAGCCTCCGTGTGTCGCATTCCCCCTTTTAAATAATCACGCCCACGTCACCATTGTTAAGTCTCACATGGCGTAATCATTTAAGACTTAAGTGACTAAGTCCGCCTCTCCTCTCTCCTCCGCCATTGCGGAGTCCTGCGCGGCTTAATCACTCATGTGACTTTGTCCGCCATCTCTCTCTCTCTCTTTCTCTCTCTCTCTCTTTCGCTCTCTCTCCCCTTTTTCTCTTTCCTCCCCCTTCTACACACACACACTCACTCCCCTCACCAAGTGTTGCTTATTGCTTTGAGGTAGTATAATTGTAAATGTATAACAGATGTTTGTTTATTTATATTACTGGGTTTTAAACAGTATAGTTAGGTAAATACACTCTGTTATGTTTTAAGGAGCGGTTTTCTGTGATTAGTTTGTGCATATGTATTGTAGTAATAGCTGGTTGTTATAGTCAGTGCTCAGATTCAACCCTTCACTGTTCTAAATGTGGAACATTATCTTATCTATTGAAACACCAAAAGACTTTATCCACAGTTTGGTTAATAGTCCCTGATCCCAGAGTGGTGCCCCGTTATTATTATCTGAATTTATAATCAAATTGATATACTCCTAATTGTATTACCATCAATAATTTAAATGTTGTACTTGCTAATAACCAAACTCGCTCCTGCCATTAATCCCAACACATACAATTATGTTCATTTTAATTAGAATTTTTTTAAATATGCCTCAAAGTATTTTAAGCATCACAAACATTGCTTTTGTGTTGGTTACAGTGACGGTGATATGGGGCGGGCCGAAAGTCCAAGGATGCTTATCACGCTTAATGCAACTTAACAAGTGGAGTTAGATAATCAAAGAGATCAAGGTCTGAGCTCTGCTGCTGACAAAATTCTGATTAATATCACAAAGCTTGAATATTTTTCATTTACACTGCCAATTATCTGCCTTTCCTGCATATTAAAAGATACATATTTGAAGTATTTCTGATGTTTTTGAAAGCTTCTTTGACTTCAATACATATGGAGAAATGCATCACATCATGTTACTACTTTGATCATTAGACATGCAGTTAAATTAGAAAATAGTTGGTTGGCCCTTTTAATTAACATAATAAAAGCCTAACAACATACCAATTTATCAAAGAGCGTATCTCCTCCTTTACTTATCAGAGCAATTAACTCAGGGGGAATATTGTAGATGAAACATGATTCAATTATTTAAATCAACAGAATATGCGTTAAAGATTTAAGGTCAAAGAAATAGAAAAAAGGAGATCCATTTCCAGAATTAACTCCACGTGGTGTAATATGAGTCATGAGTTAGATGAGTTAGCACTCTCTATGGATTGGGAGATCCACAGTTTGCTACTAAAAAGAGAGTTAATTTAATCTCCGAAAGACTGCAGAGTGCAGACTTCATTCTCTCTGCTCCATCAAAAATAAATGACTTTCCCGGCAGGACAGGTGGGAGTCGTAACAGAATGTAGACACAGTAATGGAACTTAGTAATATGAAATGGTTCCATTTCATAACAATGACTACCAAACCAGGAGGTGAGGATTCCCAGCTGGAGCTGAGCAGATTGAGCAGGCTTAAGTAATAGCCGTGCAAGTTAAAGGTCCGATGGAAATAGCCCCATATCCAACTGAGCTACTCATTTTATCAGCTCCTCCAGATGAGAGCTTCACTGTTAGATGGCAGAAACGTCTTCCTGACCACCAAGATCACGGTCCAAACCTCCATGTGTGAATGTTAAAGCTATACTGAAGAGGTGACTCTTATCCCAGGACTGCCCTTACTTGCTGATTTCCAGGAAGCAGTGCATGCAATGACCTTCATTTATTACTCGCTGGGGCTCAGGTAACATTGGAGCTGAAGAAAGTCCAACCAGGAGATGTCTGCCTTGTTATTTATCAGCATTTCAAACTGAGACTCCCGCTGACATATAAAGGTTGACAGGCCTCCACCATAGCATGGGCCGTGATGGCCATCAGCATCAGAATAGACTGGCAAAAGCACTTCTTTTCTTTTGGATTCATTGAAACTTGAAACTAGATTTTGGGTTGAGTAATTACCGGAGATAGACAAAATGGTAGTAATGCATAAAATATGCTTTTCAGTGCAGTAAAGCCCTGACATATTCTGGATTGCTGTAAAGTATTTGTGTTCAACACAAAAAAACTTTCCAAAGAGTTGGATCTATACCTATCTTAAGTGGACACAGCAACATTCCCAAAGGTGTGTGTATAATTGCACATCTATCTAAGTCGATCACATATACAACCTGTGTATGTTTGGATTTCGAAAAACACTCAGGGAGGAGGAGGAAGAGCGGAGAGGCCCATTTATCAAATGGGAAAATGATTACAGCTGAAAAGTCCAAGGATGTTATATACCCCTGATACAACTCAGCAAGTTGGGCTCGATAGGTAAACAAACCGCAGAACATGGTCTCCAATGACAGCAAGAAAACTCTGTGAGGGAAAGATAAATAAGTCCAAAACTAGAACAAACGTCAAACATCTGAGCCAATGTGGAATTAGGTTTGAGAGGACAGAAACGGGAGCCTGCTTTTTGAAATTTCCTTAGAGAAAGCAAAGCAATATTCCTGACAAACCATGACAGCTGAAAACACATACAGAGTGAACATTTGTGTCTTGTTTTGACATAAAGTTACAGCCTACCATGCATACAATGCAGTACATTGAGTTTAAGACGAATAGGCAATTGACGTCATAGAATAACAATATAGTATAACAAAACCCCATGTTTATTTTATTGATACTGACCTAAAAATACACATGGGATGGAAATCTCTGCAAAAGAAAAGCTCAATAATTCATTATTCCTCTCCCTTGTGCTTTCAGTGATGAATCGTTGTCATTACCTGGAGAGACCAGAGAAGAGGAGTAATCTCCAGAAGAGCATAGATTCATATGCAAGACTTCAAGCATAAATAATAGATAATGATTTTTTCTATACACTTGCTCTGAGCTACAGGTGTCCAACTTTAAGTCTGTGGTTTCGGCTTCTGGATATACTGCAAAAGAAGCCCTTACGTGCAGATAAATAATCTAGTTATTACTGGAGAACATACTGTGCTTTTATGAATTCACCGTGTACATCCAACGTATTTGGGTTAGCTTCACAGGGGCTTAGTGATGGGCTGGAGTTATGATAGCACCACAGCCAAAGATTTACTCAGTAAAGTGTTTTTACTCTTCGAGTCCAAGACAAGCGGAACTAAAGTTTGATCACATGTTTCAAAAAGTTTCATAAATTACTGATTATAGGATGTGGAAGTAGGCATTATATCACTGTCAGTGCTGTGTTATGAAGATTGCTGTCTTGTCCTATTTTTGTATGAGCATGCATCAAAACAATTTCCTGTCATTCGTAGAGGATTGATGGTTCCAATAAAGTCTCAAACTTGATTGCAATTATGTACAATTCAGATTGAGTGATGCACTCTTGTTTGCGTCTTTAAAGTACATTTTTTAAGCCTTCAATATTAACAAAGTCTTACTGTTATACACATTAAAGTATGCAACACGGATTCTATTTTCTATAGGGAGCAAAACATTTACATTTTCTTGGAAAGTGTGCACACATATATTTGCAAACATTCAAAACACTCACATTAATACATAGCATTACACCTCCTCATATTAATTTGGGAAGACGAACATATGCTCCGGACTTCTAATCTACAGTAAAGGCACACATAGGATAACATTAAGTGTGTGTATATGTGTGTGAGGAGAAAATGTACCAGCTGGCGAGTGGACAAAAGCAAGTTTCAGTGTCACACTCCTTCCTGCCGTTCCCACTGCTTTACAATTCATGGCTGTAATATGCAAAGCTTTTGATATTACAGCCGCATTGGCTTCATATATTTGGTTCATGTTACAGTGAGAAGTCTGCAATGCCGCAGAATTAATCACAGCCTTTTCTTCAACAGTGAAGATCGAGTCTCTCCACCGGTAAGAGCGTCTGACATTAGGGAATACATGAAAAATTCATAAACTACCATCTCCCAGCTGGACCCTTGGCATTTTGTTGGCAATTCGATGCCCTCAACAGGAAGATTAAAGAAAGGTCTCCTCTGCTTTGTTAGTCTGGTTTTTCACTCTAAGTTAAATACTGACGTGTAAACACAGGAGCCCTGAAGACGACTGTCACTGAGTCTTCTTCTAGATATTGCACAACATAATAAAAGGAGGACAGGATCAATGTGGAGCAAAATGGTCCATGTTACATTGACAATCTAACTGACATTTCAGTATTAATGTGAACTTACCAGGGATGTGTCTGCTTTGAACTCTTTCAAGTTCATGTTTTTCTTAGGTAGGAATGCTGATTTTTCAAACCATACATCTGGGGGGGAAAGGAGGTTCAGGAGTCCCCTCTGAGGTGCTTTCTTCAAGTTGGAAAAGCAACACTTGATGCCCTCCTCATGGGTGCCCATGGCGGCTTGCAGGAACCAACATCAGCCATCGAGATGATGGAAATCTGGTCCCATAAATTCCCCAATGTTCTCCCAAGATATGCATACAAGTATCTGAGTAAATCTGAGCTCAATGAGCAAGTGAGGCACATGCCTTTACTGTTTGTATCTACTGTAAATGTTGTTGCATGGCCTAATGAAATACCATCATTCCCGCCACATCCAGAGATTACAATAATATATATTATACATTGTATATTATATTATTGTCGTTATATTGTATATATTATCTTGCACAGCAGCTTGATGTCACAGGATCATGCAAGAAATGTGGGATCACATATCATACGAGAATCAATCTTGTCAGGCTTCAAGTAATGAGTTTGCTCCGGCACTGGCTTGTCATACACAATCGGCACCGAAAGCTATGGCCGGGGCTTAAGTGTCTGCAAGACGACACTGTTCGCTAAAAACAACAATGGGGGATCCTGAAGAGGTTTGCATAGATGCTGCAATAGTATTAGATGCATCAGAAATGGAGAGTATTTATTGATTGTAAGAAGAACAAGGCATCGCATACAGCTGCTAAAGGGGGCCTCCGTGCATCGATTTCTGATGCAGAGGGGCACTGACCAATCGTTGGTATTCGACGAGTTGGGGGTGAAAACAGGATGTTAATGTACATTTTTTAAATAATTTTTTTTAAAGAATAATCAAAATTGTAATCAATCGCTTTCTTCTGTCTTTGCATTTGTTTCCCTGGTCCTTCATTTCTTTTACTTAATTTTTTCTCTTTGTTTGTTCACGTTTTGTTTTTCCTGTTTTGTTATAGCTATGCTTATATCCTGTTGTATTTTCTTCATTACTTGATTCTTTCAATTTTCAAGGCGTTATTTGTATGTTAGGAACACTGTGTTCAGAGTAGCTTTCTGCCATTTTTAACATCTGCACACCGCAGCTGATTGTTCTCTTTGCAAAGTGGAACACATACTGGAGACGCTGACCCCTGATCTGCTTGTGGGTGTTTTTTCGAAAGTAGTTTGTGACCTGTACTTAAAATAAAAGATGTAGTTAATAAGTCTATTTATCTAATTAGCATTTCTTACCAGAGGCAGTTGCATAATTCTTTAGCAACAGGTCAAATAAAAGCCTTGGCTACAGTGATAGTTAGATAGCTTTAGTTTTATTATTACTGCCAAACAGCCTAAACAGGGACATTATCATTCATAACCAGATAGAGAAAAATGAAATTTATTGGAGTACATGTTTGTTTGTCCAATGTGTGTCAGAACAGTTTAAACGTATATAAGAAACATTAATTTCATATATGAGTTTTAGAATAGTAGCCTACTTACAAAGACTAATTCTTGAGACATTTGTCCCACCCACAATGATGCATGTAGGATGACAAATCCTTACAAATCAAGGCAAGAAGGCCTTCCTCCAAAGACTTTTAACACACTCTTCTTTTATATGCAGGTAACACGTTTACCTGCCTTTGTGCCTAGTCTTGCTTGAGAGTGAAGTCAGTCAAGGGGATGAAATAAGTGAGCCAAAGACGGTGATCAGAGTAAACACATTTCTTCCATAAAGACAAAAAAATGTGAGTCTGGTCTGGAGCGGGAAAGAAAATGGCTTTTCTACATCTCCACATCTCTTCCCTGGTGGTGAAATGCAAAATACACTGTCAGACATGGACATACACTGACCCTGGCAAATAAGATGGTGCTGAATTAAGGGCTTGTGGGAATACTGGCACAAATTGGCCACGTATTTATCTTTCTTCCGACTTTCAGACAAAAACGGAAAGGCAGTGATGACTTGTCTAATCTAAGGACTGAAGTATTTATAACAGAAGAAGAAAAGAAGTCACTTTTGATTCTTTAGACACACTTTCAGGCAGCCAAAGTGTGTGTTTTATATTGCCACACATGTGCTGGTTTGGTCCATGAACATACTGCATGTAACTTCCAGATATTTACAATAGCCCACTGCTTCAAATCAGAGATATCAGATTAGGATTAACACATTATCTGTTTCCATTGTGAAAAAGTTGGTGTGACGAACTTCAAGAATTTAGAGAATGTGTTTTGAACCTCCAAACATCTGAGAGATCCTTTTAAAGATTAGGCTTTTGTGCAGGATATCAGACTGAATCATTAATGTCTCCATCCCCCTGCTGTGTTCTGTAGTCCCAATTATAAAAAACTAAATATCCAGCCCCTCAAGTCCTCTCTACACTCAGCTTGAGGGGCTGCAGGCTTCGCTGCAAGTCCCAACTGAGCGCTACAATCAAGAGCATTTAAAATTAGCCCTCTAATTGTCTTCATACACAGAAGATCCAGCCAGAGGTCCTGAACACAATATGCAGTTTAGATGACTCCATCAATGTATCTTGTTAAGGGAAAAAAAATAGGCTTTAATATAGTTTTAGCACAGTGAGGAATAATAGTATTTAGTTAGTGTACTTGTTTTACAGATTGTTCAAGTATCAACCTGTAAAATATCATTGGATCGTACAACCTTAGGGGAGACCTTAAATATGAATTGCTCTTCAGAAATGAATATTAAAACAAAATGTTTCTTCCAGGTTACATTCCAAAGAAAGTTGGGAGGGATAAAACAATCAGCCGGTGGGGGAACGCATTCCGTTAAGAGTTAAGGCACTAGACGTTTGCAAAAACGCAGAGAAACTTTGAATGCTGAAGTCCTTTCTTTGATCACAGTTAATACGTCTCTAAGAGGATTAAACTGTCATATTAGATAGATTTGCCTCTGAGGGGATGAATCTAAATCCTCCCAGTCTCAGCAGTGGAATCTGTAACCTTTTGCCTCCTGCCACACATACGTAGCAGCATTACTGAAAAATGCAAACTCTCCGCATTAGGTTTGCCATTGCCTTGTCATGCATTAAACAGCATGTCAGATTTCACTGGTGACAAGAGGGTATCGGATTTATAGTCCTGCCAAAAATATTTGGCATTAATATTTCATTTTTTACATAAGAGTGTATTGTACGAATGTATCCAACCAGAATGGCGTTGTTCTATTGTTACCTTCCTGACAACGCAGTACACAAAGCCTTTCATTCATTTTTAGATCAGAATAACCTGCTTTAATATCAACAGTCCAACGTGATCTCATCCATATTCATAGTATTTTGCAGCTTGGCCAGAAACCCCTGGCATAAGTATCATGACTTCGGGGGGATGTGGCAGCATTGACACATATTCCTTCTCCTCACATTCGCATAGACTATAGATTCAGATCAGGGAAAAAAAACAGTGCTTGGCCCCCAGGAAAGAGCATCTGGCTAGCTATTGCATAACAACCCAATCAGATAAAACCCCTCTGAGAGTGGCAGGTCGGGAAAGACAGGAGGCAACAAGGACAAATGTCTTGGAGCTCCAGGTGCCACTATTATTTAGGAGTAAGACAGTTCAGGTTGGAGAGTTCTGGGGAGGCGAGTGGATTTGCTGGGATTAGTCGGAGGCTTAATGAACCTTCTGGGCTCCAATGATTATTTCACAAAGAGCCTTTTTACCGTCTCAGGTTAAACAATGTGTGAAATTGATTTATAAATATTAATGGCCTGTCTAATGAAACCCCGCTAATCCACCTGGATTTTGTTTGCGGGGCTGGTGTGGATTAGATGCTTTTGAGCTGGCTCCTTCCGGCTGTTTATCTCAGGTGTTCATAATGAGCAGCTGATCGATGCATTGATTAAATCTCACCAAAGATATATTTAGCTTTTTATCAGCCTCTTATCGCTGCCATGGAGGCTTTAGGTTCTGTCTCCAGATGAGGTGTAATTACATGCACACAGGGGGAAATTGATACAGAAATGCAAGAGAGGGTGACTAATAATCAAGGCTGGGTCTGCCACCAACCATTCTCTGCTGAAAGGCTGGACCGTAGGGGGCTGCTTTTCCAAACAATGGCTAATTGGTGAAGAGAAAGGATATACATTCTAAATCTTAACATCAAGGTCTAAATGATGTATTTTCAGCTATTTCATCACTGTCTTTGACCCATTAGGTTTCAGCCAGCTTGTACAATCACACCTAGCTTGTACAACAGCTTAATTCACACAAATATTGGCCTCTAGCTAAAAGACTGAAAAAGAGGAACACTAAACTTTTGTTTTGCTACCATCATCAGAACTATTTAAAGGTAAAAAAAACATTTTAATAATCAGCAGAACATTCCCCTGACTATATCGACCTTTTCCTGTGGCCTTTTTCCGTGAAGAATTGAAATGCTGTGAGACAGCAGCTCTTAGCAGGATTAAATTGGTGCTGAGTAAAGCCCATTTTATCCTGACCAGCGCCTCAGGACGTATAGATGCTACCACGAAGCCTGGACTTGGCATTCCACTCCCTCAGCTGCAGGTTCAAGATCTTTCAGCACAGCAAATATTTGTTACCTTACAAATAACTAATGCGCTTTTAACCCGTTTTAATGAGAGGGAAATGTGGTTATTTTATAAAATGCCAAGCACTGACATCATGATAGATGCTCTGCAATTACAGTACAGCTAGGCCATGTTATTGATTCCCATTAGCATGACTTAGTGATCTTCCAGTATCAGGCGAAGGGGAAGTGAGAAATCGACAGAGGCAGAAATGCAAACACACCGAGTCAAACAAACACAATACAAAGAGACAACAGATAAATAGAGCAATGGATGAATAGAGACAGGTAGCAAGGAGGTATATGGAAACATATCGTTGTTTTTAGAAGACCATATCACCGTCATAATGATCTAAAAGACAGTTTGGTAGAGGGGACTGAGCTATGGTCAGCAAGCAGCCAAGATTTCATTCTTGATTTTAAAGAGGGTGGAGTTTAAGGGAATAGCATCTTAATGGACTCAGACAGAGGCTACGGTGTTTGGCAGGATAATTCAGTCATTTAGTTTTATTCTCTTGAATTTTTATGACTGGCGGTAGACCTAGACTTCATGGCCAAATGTCTTGTTCAATAGCAGTGAGCTGTAGCTGAAAGAGAGCGTTTTCATTTGCATGAAATAATCTAATTGTACGGAGTAACACATTACAGAATGTAGGACGGATCATTTAGACCATCCATTAGTTTAATCTCATGTTTAACACCAGCGTAGCGTAGGCCAGTTCAGAGGTATCATCAGAAATAACGATAACAACACATTTCATTTAGCAATTAAGAATTATTGAACTACATGAAGAACAGCTAAGTCAGGCCAATAGCATACATCATTTAGAGTAAAATAATTACAGATGTGTGGGAAGTATAGTTGGTCGTGAAAGTTTTGAAAAGAGATGTGAGGAAAGTTCAGGACTATTATTCAGAGGATGACATATTTCTCTCACAGTCAGGGCAGCCATATATTTTGATTATTCATACATTTACACTTCATATTTCACAGTCCATATTCAATAAGTAGGAATATGAAAATGTAATATTGCTTGAGAAATGGCACTGCTCTGAGCACACAGAGAGAGTGAGACAGACATCCACCAAAAAGAGAGGCTTTTGATTTCTGACGTAATAAAAACCAGTTCCAATGGCGCTCATTATTGGACAGCACACACACACGGGATAGTGGAGGGGTTTGACATGTTTCTATGGGCATTATGATACATTTTTTTCCAACCCTGAAAACCTGTTGTAAATGACTGGATCGGCTGTTCCCCTTCATCAAGTTACTACGAACAACCAACTTCACAGCACCTCCCAGGCCTATAGGTGACACTAAAAAGACATATTTTGTTGAGACTATCCACTTTAATGGGAAAATGATTTATTGTCTTGTGCCCACACTCTATTACATCATATTTACAAAGCAGCCAGCATATGGTGTCTCTGCACAGGTGCGGCTGTTGGGAAAATATGATTGAAGAACTCATTTACTACTTTGGTTCAACTCCCTGTGACGAGCGTGAAAGCTTGTTTCGTAGCCGAGTGTAAAAGCAACGGTGGGGAAGTTCAGCTGTAACGCTTCTGTGGCAAATTGATTATATTCGAGGATGCAATGAGGTACCTGTTCAGAGTATTGATTGGGTGACCTGCCTTTACTTTAATGAACAGACAAACGGTCAGAGCTTGAGCTCCTGAATCCCAAATCAGGATGGTAGAATAGTAAGATAGGAGGTCAGGCACATTCTGTGTTTCATCTAACTGTTTAAGTGTCACTAAATTCATGCCATATATGCCCCCCCCCCCTTTTATTTATTTATTTTTTCTCCCATAAAGCAAATTGGAGTTTGGTGTTTCAAGGTAATTTGGTATTACCCAATGTCCCTCTTTGAATCTCATTTTAGGTCTCCCAGTCTGCTGAACTAACATGCTTTGTCATACAAATAATGTCACCAAATGGCTCTTGTAATTTGTTATGCACAGCAATTTGTTTGTTGCCAGCTTTGTGAAAGTGGCATGCAAATTATTCCTCCCCTTCTGTTTTGGAGCAAAGCTGACAGGCACAGATGTGAAATACATTGAGAGCATTATGCCTCCAGCCTCACTTCTTTCTCCTTTACCTCCGCCAGCAGTTTGTGAGAAATTATCACTTATGTGGATTGCTGCTGGTTGCTACGAGGCATCATATAGACAGGCCAATAATGAGGATATGATTCCACAGTCTTCCATTTAGAGTGGAAGGGATGGGTAGAAGGAGGGCGGGAAATGAAGAGGTGCAAGGAAAGGGGGACCGGAATAGGAAGATGTAAGGAAGTTGAGGAGAACTGAGGGAGGGTATAATGGTGTTTCTGTGGAGCCCCGGTCCCTAGGCTCTGTCTGGACCCAGAGGCAACAGAAGTAGCATCTGCTCTGGGCAACAGAAGAGGAGAGGTATATAATGCTGAGGAGACTAAGGAGCACTATTGATCAAAGCCATCATTCCATCCATTTTTTCTGCATTCAAGTTTTTCCAACAGCAGTGATTATAGACGAGCAGCCCGGTCAAAGTGTTCGGTCAAATGTGTCATGCCCCTCAGCGTTTGATAGAAACACACAAGGCACCCTTTAGTGTCTGTATGAAGCACACCGGGCTTTCAGCTATCTCAAATGTAAACCCTTCCCAGGCAATATCAGATGCTCAGAGCAAGTGCTCCGGCGTACTTACAGTACGTGCGGAACTGAAATGATCAAACAAACATACTTATTTGAACCCAAAACATGATCTTTACCAAAAGTGATGCCAACGGCTACCCGGTTTGTTAAAAAGTGCCACATAGGGGTCCTGACCAAGTGTGCCGCTACCCAAACAATTAACTGTATGTGCCACCACCGAAGTTAACTATTTAGGCAAAACTAAGTGATTGTTTCATCACTTTCCAAAACAATGGGCATTAGTTTGCTGCTATGTCAGCCTTGGTGTCTTGGAAGGCTTTCACAAGATTTTGGAACCTTTCCTCTGATGTCGAGTGATAATGCCTTTGCTGGCAGTCGCTTCTCATTCATCCCAAATGTGCTTAAAGGGATGGAGGTCAGATTGCTGTGCAGGCTTGCCAAGTTCTTCCTCAAAATCATTTCCATGAACCATACATTTGCTGTTATGTTGAAACAGGAAAGCCCGTTCCTGACAGGGCAGTCCACTTACCTTTGGCCCTACAGTGTATCTGCATTGCAGGCTGATTAATGATCATGACATGTTGGTTTCAATTTGATAGATCCTTCCACAGGCTGTTGCTGCATAGGCATATCTTTTATTCAGAACTACATACATTTTTAGAACATATGAAAGCAAGTCTAAGCTGAGGGGTGGATGAAATGCTACACAGCTCTCATTACAGCAGTAATGTTTCATTTAAATGGCATGTCAGCATGTGTAAAATGTTGACTGGTTTACTTAAACGTATGCATTAGAGTGGATTGATTGAGTTTTCTGACTGTATCTTCTACATATTTTAGGTGGCAGTGTTGAAGGTTGCTAAGTGAATGCTGCAGACGTTGGAAATGCATACAAAGTCAGTGTTTAGTTGCAAACAGAAGGAGGTTTTCTAAGACACTCTTATTTAACTCCCATTGTCAAAGAAAAAAACATATTTCCCTAAATGTTGGCACATTACCGTCAATAAAAGTGCTAAAAACTGGTTGAGTTGAGGGCACACAAGCTTATCAACCTAACTGTAGTTTTGGACATTTTGGAAATATGTTGTTTCCACATCTAGGTACCATTTATTTACACATTTGTATTGGTCGTGCTGTGATAAACTGAGCAAATACTGTAATCACTGCTGCCTACAAGGAGTCAGTCAGTCAGCAAATGCTGAGCCTAGCATAAGCAGCAATAGCGTAATTAATCACCTGGAATAAAGTAAGTTCTGCTTTTTCCCTTTTTCATTTGTCAAAATGACACAGTGAAAACAAGACTAGCAGTGATGATTAAGCACAGGGTGTGACATCTAATACGTCTGAGATCTGATGGATGGTCCAGAGAGAGGGCAGAAAGAGAAAATGTTTCCAGTCATGTTTTGTGCTCAACAAACAGCTGCTAGTGTAACAAGTGAAAACAGGAGTATGATGCCAGAGGGCAGTGGAAGTCGTGGTCACCGTTACTGAAGTGCTACACCGTGACAACACATATAAAAACATGTGCTGCACATGCTGCCTTCCTCTTTCTCATCCACTGCGACGGTTGTATCTCCCCTGTGGGTACATGGCATCCTTTCTCACTCATGCATATTTGAGAGACACACCTCCTATTATAGGAGCTGAAGAGCAGAACTCGAATTGCTTTCTATGCAGTATAATTAAATCTTTAAAACTGCAAACAGAAATACTGAACACCATGACACACTGACTCTATATATACAGTATATATACAGTATATATTGCATCTAACAATGTAGGAGGGCAAGCGAGCCACCACAAATTACAAACAGAAGAGTTGCACTCCCAGCATCAGCCAGATGACAGTGGCATCTATCACAAAACTTTTATTAAAAAGCAGCACATGTATGCTGTCTGTCTCATACACACAGACACACATTTACTTGCACAAAGACCTGTGCACTTTGCTCAGCCATCGTGCTAATCCCAAATGTTATTTCTGAAGGGGACTAAAAAGCCAATAAGACCAGCAGCTGTTCTCTGCCGATTTGTTCTCCGACTCTGACATGACCTGGTGTCTACTCAATATGATTATGTGTGTGTGTGTGTGTTTACAGAGAATGGGTACAGACAGTTCCACTGCATTATATGAAGGTCCCCCTCTTTGATATTGGTAAATTGGTCAAATGAATATTAATTATTAATATGTCAATATTAATATTATTAATATTGCATTGGTTTAGCAATCCCTAAACACAACATACAATACAGCAACCAATCAAAAGAACAGTCAAATTTTTCAACTGTGCTCTTATGAAAGTGTCCTTTTGGTGGCTGTCTGCATGTTCCTTCAGCTTTGATCTTGTGCTTCTTAATTTGAAATGCAAAAATAAGTGCATGTGTAGTGTGTAAGTGTGTAAGTGTGTAAGTGTAGTGTGTACTGGCAAGAAATGTACCACATTCCTGCATGGCTTCAATGCTTTTAGGAGGATTTCAAAAGGCTAATGACAACCCTGCAAAAAGTCACACACATTTTTTAAAAGACACATTTTACCCTCTATTTCCTTCTTTTTCATGTGAGGAAGCATGGCTCATTAAAGTTGCATTACATGTGAGGTGATTGCTCTAAGTTCTGAGGATCTCAGTGGCGTCTCTCCATTTAAGTATTATAAAGGTCTTCCATGTTGAGCAAATTAGCGGTTTAAAAAGATGAGAAAAAACGAGACTCGGAATGGCTTTTGGAGAGCACAATATATAGTCATGCAAAAAAGCAGTGGGATGAAGGATGGAAGACTGCTGGTTTGTTGTATGACCTGAAATCAGTATGACTAATGGGTAAGTTGTATTATCTAACTAAGATGACATTGTTGTTATACTGTTAGCCAGACATACTATATGACCTATAATGCAAAACTCCTCTATTAACTCAATCTAGTTGTGACATATTGCTTAGCCACCATAACTGAAGCTGAAACTGATGATTGTAGTATTGAGTAAGCAAGCATTAATACATCTAAGAGAGCACTGTTGGCTTGGTTGAATGATAATATGACCCACTACATGTATGAGCAACACACAAATCGACCTGCACACACATACAGTACATAAAGCCAGCTGACAGCATAGAGTAAGGTTATGTAGATTTAAAGAATGCGTGAATGACCTCAGCCGCCATTTCCCCGACACAGTGTTGACATCTGACATCTGAGGATCTTTTCAAAGACCGAGTGCTGCAGCTGAGACATGAAACAGACAGACCGAAAAAAAGACATAAAACTGCTCCATGCCAGTTGGCTGTGAGATGAGATGGAGAAAGAAGCCTTTGCTTTATGTGAGACTTTTGTTTAACAAACTGCCACTTGTAAAAATGTTATTTAAGCTCGCTACAGTCATCATTCCTCTGCTTCTCTTGAGAGCACTGTCACAGCACATGTACTTGAATTGAATTTAGTCCTCTCTCCTTTATAAATTAGTATCCATCCTCAAAGAAATGATGAGCAATGGAACAAAAAAGATGGAAAGACATGCACGATCTGTAAAATGATCCAATATGGGAATAATGCAGACGAAGAAGAATCAGAAGGAAAAAGCGGTTGAAATAAGTCAACTTGAGTGCCATGATTTCACCTTAAAGTACATACAGTATATATATATATATACAGTATGTAGCCTCCAGAGCAGCATGTGTAGCAGCACTGTGTGGCACGGATTCAAAATAATTGTGCCAGAAATCCTCCATGGAGGATCTTGGGTCATGTTGGTCTGATAGCATCACACAGTTCCCCCCAGGACATCTCAGTGCTGCGTTCATGCTGTGTAGATGTTCCACTTTATCCCAAACTTGCTCTATCCAGTCGAGATCTAGACCCTCTGTATAACCAACTGATGTCCTCGTCATGTTCCTTGATAATGCTCAGGGCTGGGGTGCATTATTCCTTTGCAAGTGTTCAATCGGGGGAAAAAAAATATTTGACTGGAATAAAGCAATGGACCTTTTTTTCGATACGCATTCTCTCAGATGATGCTGGTTACAACTGTCCCGCTGTGTGCCAAGCAATCACTGGCTCCTCTATCAACCACCAACTTCAGCCTGCACTGTTGACTAAGCAGGATAGAAGATGTGTGCATCAGATTGTGCGGCTGCCAACAGCATTGCAACAAAAACAAAGCAGGATGCCATAGTCATTTACTTTCCTGATTCACTTTCCCACACAAGTCCAGCCAATCCACACCAGGATCCAACAAGGTGGGTGTCCTGATATATGACTTAACTGTGAGCTATTGCTGTTGGGAAACAATTGGAAGACTCATTCCGGCTGGCAGCTCTCTTTAACAAGAGCTCCACAGGATTGCAGCTTCAGGATGTGCTTGGGTGCAAATTCTGAACTGCAGACATTTCATGACAGTGTAATTGGTGATTTGTTTTCTTGCACATACAGTATACATATTGGTTAAGTCTGTGTGCAGCCCTGTTTTCTAGAAATTGTGTTTGTGTGTACTCCCTCTCTCTCTCTTGCTCTCTTTCTCTCACAAAACCTTTTTTGGGGGGGTAATTAGATGCTTAAATGTTAAACGTCAATAACATTAATGCATCTAAACTCTAGTTCACTGATACCAAATCGCGTCTGACCTATTTCCAACCCAAATCTCACAGACCACTGACACAGGTTTAACTCACGTTGTGTTATTTGGGCTCTTTGTCTCTCTACATTGTTTTGCATTTCTTGCTTTCCTCACCTCTCTCAATCTCAGTTGTACTTAAAGATAACATTCTGAACCTTGAGTTTGTAAGCTGGAAGTGTGGCGAGAGACTGCAAAAAATTGATAAAACAGTTCCTCTATACAGAAACATTGCATATAACGATTCAAAAGATATTCTTCAACAAATAGTCTTTAACTCAATTGCTGCTAATAGTTTTCAATAAGACACTACGATGTTTGAATGCTGTCACGCACATCTTAGTTTAGACATCGGAATGTGTCACCTCCTGATGACAGACCAGTTGAAAAATGAAGTGGGACCATCATAATGTCTTCGTAGCATTTGTGAGTTTTCAAAATCCTCATTAGTCCATCCTCCTCTGGGATCCCTAAGGCAGCCCACTAATGGTTTGTCCTTGATAAACATTATTCATATACAGTAGTGGCAAGCATCGTCACATTCATTAACACTCATAGTGGCCCACTTTGTCAGACTTCATCATCTTATGTTTAACTTTTATTATTTTGTTCTAATTCTTGGTTCAGTGTGCAACAATGTTCTAATACAAACAAAGCTTTGAATACCGTGAGGGGGTCCTTCAATCCACAGATGTGTTTTTGAGGTGTTACTTTTGTACTTTGCTCAGCACAAAAACTGCTCAACCTCAGCGGCCCCGTGCTAATGTTGGTAAACTCTAAAGGCCTGGTCACGTTTGCCTTTTGTAGCCCGAAAGCAGGACACAATGTCACGGTTCCAAAGTGGATAATAGATAAAATCATTATCAAAACAATCAAAAACAAAATGTCAGACTTTAACACAGGACAAGGGCTGCTTTTTTCCATTCCCAACCACGAGTTAACACTTTTTTTTAGCATTACCATGATTGTCCCCAAATCTTGCCAAAATGTGTGTATTTATTGTGGGTTATTCCTTTGAGTCTACAGAGTTGCAGACTTACCAAAATGTAGCATAAAGGGTTAAAAAAACAACAACCAGAAAACCGCAAATATTTACTAATTTTTAATAAAAAAACGTGAAGCTAGAGGGCAGGTTTATATAGGGAGGGGCTGATCAGGGAGAATGAGGGGCAGGTGTGCAGACATGCACTGATTGTCCCACAGGTAACTGAGGATTGGCGCAAAGAGCTGGTACAACTGCTGGTACAACATTTTGCGGAGCAAAAATGGGCTGGAAAGATGAAGTTGTCGCCGGGACAGCGAAGTCTTTGAATGGTATGAATATGAGGTGTAAGCCAGCGCTGTGTGACATCAGTTGACTGTACCCGTTCTCCTAAAGGCAACCAGCCTCAGACTCTTGAGACACTGAGTCTGACAACCAAAGTGAGTCTGCTAACTTTAAACTTTACTTAAAGAATGATGGTTCTTTTATTCTTCCTTTGTCTCCGTTTCTTTCCCGTTTTGAAAGTGTGCCTGCACTAAGAGCCAGTTAAAAGCGTCAGCAGCACACTGGAGCTCACACAGGCAGTATCTTCAGTGATATGAAAATGACAGTCCGCAATTTAATGACAGGCATCAAAAAGAATAAAGAGAAGAGAAGTGGTTTATCTATACCCATTAAATATTAACTCGTCCATGCTGTGCTGCTCCAAGACTGTTTGCTGAGTGAGACTTTTTTTATTTTTTTACCCTGAAATAGCACCGCAACATCATCTGGGCAAACGTGATTATGGATCATACTCGCATCATTTGTCTTTGTTAGTGGTAAGACAGTTACAATGAGGCATACAAGTCCTCTTGAGTCTGAATCCAGCAGACACAGGGGCTAATAATGACATGGCCTGTGTCTAATGTTGGCATTTCCCTGCTGTCATTTCATTGATTCAATGTCTTGCTGCTCTTTTCACATGGGCGATCCCCAAGTTTGTGATCACACGCTATGCTGCGTTCTGATCAAGTAGAGGTCAAATTTGCATGAGTGTTCATGACAGCACTGATGTACAAGTCCTGACTGTCACCAATAATCTATTGTTGTACATGCAAGGACTAACACACACAAGGTGATCCCCTTTGCTAGACATGTTTAACTATATTATTTTGCCTATCACAGTCAAGTTAACAATAATATTCAAAGTACGATCATTTTCATGACGTAACTATTCAAACTTGGTATTAAGGAGTGATTCTTTGAGGAGTATAATAGTTTTGTGGTACAAATAACACATTGCCCAAATGCTTTTAAATGTGGTTAAATTTCAGATTCCTTTGTGGAAAAAGTTACAAATTTCCCATATATTAATGGATACAGATAATGTTTGTTTGTTAGTTACCAATAAGTTGATCAAACAAATGCAATTCAGATGGTGTGGTAACTGCTCGTTTTAGCTCGCCAAAGCGAGCACAATGCCTAATTTTGTCCCCTGGTGTTTGTGTTGTGAGAGGGTATTTTGTCTCTGTGTCGGTGTGCCAGGGGAAAATAACTTGTGTTCCTGTAATGTACTCATTCAAAGTTGTCTGAGAATGCAATATCCCTTTTTATCACTCATAGAATAGTCAGTGGAGATGTGATTTAAACCAGAGGAGAGACGTCAACTAAAGTAAATATCTGAAAATAAATATACTCTGTCTGCTTGTGAGAATTGAATTACATTTAAACTGCGTCGGTGGTCGGGAAGAGAGGAGTGCAAATTAAATACAGATACTAGGAGTACAACGGATGAATCTTAGATTGAGGCCGAGGTGGGAAAAGAGATGAGGAGACAAATTAAGACCGATGGAGGGAAGGGCCGAGGAATGCAAAGATGTATGAGCATTGCATTTCCCGTCTTTACTTTGGGGAACAACTGAATAATTGACAAAGAAAAAGATTAACGTGAGGAGGTTGTTGATGTATATTTCCCCAGTTTATAAAAAAATTCATTAGATTAGCATTTAAATTGTATGCCATCATTAAAGTACTCATTAAAAAACAAACCACAGTATATGTAAATATAGGCCTTCACTCAAGAAAAGATGGAGACGGGGTTTTCTTCCAGCTACTTTTATTAAGTATCTCAATGATAGTTTGCTTTAATTTGAAACTGCTAACATGCTCATCATAATAATAATAATGATGATAACATGCTGGAGTTTACTGGGTATAATGTTTGCTGTATTCACCATCTCCGCTCAGCTAAAGAGCACCAGGTGGAGTTGAGGTCAGTATTTTATTTACTGTGTGCGTGCTTGTTTGTGTACATTTTACAACTGTTCTTTTCAGTGTCTCACTGTAGAATTGGCCATTTTCTGTTGATAAAGTGGTGTCATTCACAGAGTGATGAAGACCAGCTGGGAACCTGTGACAGTGTGTGTGTGTGAGAAATGACTTGTAATAGGCCATTACCGCACAAGAAGTCCTCATCTCCTGCAGTCTGCCTCTGGGAACTTCATAGTCACTGGAGGGAATACAAAACAGAGAAGGGGGGAGATTGAAATTGTGATTGATTGGCATAAAGAGGTAAAGATGCCGTTGCCAGGAATCAGAGCTGGACAAAAGGCCTCCAGAGAGTTGATGTGTGTGTCAAGACTGGGCCCAGCACTTAAAGATAAATTGAGGGCTTATTTACCATGCACCATGCTCACCGTGTTCTCAGGCCAGGGTAATCATTTCACAAAGCTTCTTTGTGCTGGTGGTGAAATTTAAAAGCATAGAGAAGCATTAAAGCAGAATCAGAGGCATCAGAACTTTTTTTTTTAAGTTTTTGGTTTAGTTCTGTTTTGTTCTTTTCAAAAACTGGCATTCATGTATAAATATTTAATACATTGGGTTATGCCCAAACAGCTGCACAACGTTTAACATTCCTATCAGCCTCAGCTGTAGCCTACTTTGAGTTTAGGGCCAGATATCAAATATGCTAACATGAAAACTAAGCTTTTAAATCTGGTAAATATCAGAATGTTAGCATGGTCCCTGTGAATTTATTAAATTACCACATTGCTCCATTCTTCCCCGAACTTTCCTAAAATCACAAGAGGGTTGCTTGTAATTGTATGTTGCCAAGTTAAAAGCTTGTTTGGTGAACTGTCCGAAGGTCTGCAAATAGAGCCCCAGGTAAATTAAAGAGGGACGATAGTGTCGATAGTGTCGGGAAATAAAGTTCCAAGCAGAACATAGAGGAATAATGAGAAGACAGTCCCTCTGGTGCTTGAAGTGAGCTTCCTCTGTGACTGCTCTACAGTAATGTACCTTTTTTAACTTCCCTCCAAAAAGCACACAAATCTGACTGAGCTATCTTAAAAGAAAATTGGTTTGAAAGAGAGAGGCACTCTTGCCAACAACTCTGCGTCTCTATCTGGTACAAACAAAACCAAAAACAATCACATACCGGGAAAATGAATTGGAAGTGGCTAAGGAGCCCTAGCTACAGATGGATCCGGCTTGCTGGCTCCCATCTGGACACCACTCAGTGACAGTGAGGGTTTTGATGAGGATCACTTTTCTCACTGTTAGTTTCCGTTGCTTCGCCTAACCTGTTTATCATTTCTTTCTTTTTTTGTTTTACATATTTCTGTATTTATTTTGTTTTGTATGCATTCAAATGAAATTGTCCGCAGGTTTGATTGTGTTCTACTATGCATTCAACTTTTGATAAATTAGTGACCTGTCCATCTGCTTTTCACACAGAGCACTGCTGGGATCGGCTCCAGCCCCTGATCAGAATAAATTGATGGGAGGGAACTTTCCATCCAGTGCCAGCTGTGGTACATGTGATATTCCTGCTTTCTGTTCCCCAGAGTCAAAACGAAACATGGAGAAGCAGCATTCCGTTTTTATGTATCAAATATCTGTACCAAAATCCCAGAAAAATGCAGGTCCGCTGCAACTCTCTTTAAATCAAGGTTGAAGACCTTTCTGTTTGCCGCTGCTTTTCTTTAATTATTAATTTCTTACATTACACGATATCTTTTATCCTTGCAAGTTCTACCTCTCTTATTCTTGACTGTCATTTGAGTTTGTCCTTTTGTGGTGTGTTTCTTTTGCACTCTTTCTGATATTCTGTGAAAAAACACTTTCCTTTTTGCTGAAATGAGATATATATATATGAATAAACTTGCCTTCTCCACCAATATTGTGAATATGTGTGCTGTTTTTTTTTTTTAAACTAAAACTAAAACCATTTCAGTCCCATTCACAGTGAGCAGCATTCTCCTGCCTGACCGAGAGCCTCTCCCACAGTGCCTGTACGAGCCAGCAGCGGTACGCGTGAGATTCCTAATGGCAAACCATCACAGCAGCCCAGTTTTGGAGTGAGCATTTTCTACCTGGCTGTTAAGCTCCTTATCCTGTCTGCCTACTGCTCCTCTGACAAATATGCAAACACAATAAGCTCTGCATGCACAATTGGAAGTTTTTTTTTATTTTATCTTAAAGTAAAATAAATGAGTGTGTGATTTAATATATGAAGCTTGAGAGTAAAGGATTTGTTAAGCAAGTTGTTACTTTATGCACATTGTTTTTGCTCTTTTTTTTACACTTAAATAGAATATCTGCAACAGACCTGAATATCTTAATATTGTGGGAGATATTTTACTCAGACTTTCACCTTTAGGCAGCAGTTGTTGATTAATTAAAAATGTTTTAACTTATATCAAATGTTACCCCAGTGACAGAAAATAGTGAAAAACATCTGGTCATGATTTTAGCTGTATACGTATCTTCAGGGTGTTGCCACAGGCCAGTAAAGCAATAAATAAAAGGGCACTACCACACATTTTCCTCAAGACACAATTACCTGCCATCTGAAATGTCGAAAATAATTCAAGTCACACACACACATTCCCCTCTTTATATGTAACACATGTTTCATATGTTGGCAGGTAAGAAGGAAATGGCTGTTTCCCTAATGCCTCAAAGGAAGGCTACAAAGAGAACCAGGGTGCATTAATGGACATCTGATGGTGGTAGAACTATACATTTGGAGGTTTATCACCTTAGATTTTTTTATGGGACCAGCAGCTCAATAGCTCAATCTATCAGCTGGTTGGTCACTCGGCCCACAGAGGTTTCCCCACTCTTTGGCGGCCACAGTTTTCACCCTAGGAGGCAGAAATCTGGAATGGAGGCCAAGTGTGTTAGTGTGAAGGTGTGTGTTTGAGTTTGTTCCAATTGGCAAAAAAAAAGGGTTTGGTAGTGAGGGGGGCCTTTAACAACAAGGTACGCACATTAACTTTAAAGCGAACAGATTGACATATTATGGCCAAAATCATGAACCGTTTGTCACAAATTCTTGAGGTATCTACAGATGTATGAAGAGAACTAGAGGTGGGCTCCAATGGCTCGACTGTCGAGTGATAAAATCATTACTGCATCGATGGCATTATAAGTCAGACCCAGATGGTGTGGCCACTACAAAAAATGTACTCTTACTGGGGGTTGGACACATTATTGCACTCAGTAGAGTTCCTCTTTCATTTATGTGGGTTAGCTCCCACTACTTACGAAAGTGCTTAGGCTTACGAAGGAAATGAACCAATTTCTCTTCGACAATTGTTGACGGCATCATTGATCTCAGAAATAGTTCCTTTTTTATTTTGCCATTGAGGTAAAGTGTTTCTGTGTCTGTGTGTGTGTGTGTGTGTGTGTGTGTGTGTGTGTGTGTGTTTCACTGGTGCACAGATGCTCACTGAGCTGAAATTGCATAGGTCACCAAAAAAAAAAAACTACAGGGTGGAATGCAATACAATAACCCTGCAATACCATACTCAAAATGTTTTTGTTCTGTCAGCTAATGAAGCTAAGCGAAAGTTCAATCAGAAAGAGTATTTTCATGCTTGCTCTCTTTATCTACATTCTCTCTCTTCCTGCTTCCAACTCAATCAGCTGACTGAGGGCGTCCACTCGTTCAGTCAAGCTAATCCAATTTTGCCACAAACTCTGTGAGACAATCATCTCGTTGCTGTCAAATAAAATAAAAATAACTCTGCTGCTGCCAGAACTGTGTTAGATTGATGTGAACATCCTCCTTTCCATTCACTCACAGTTTTCATCAGAGGGCACCAACGGGTCCTTCTAGCCAATCATCAGAGATCTCGCTTCATATCACATCCGGATCTTCAGCATCGCTCTATCCCTTCACCACCACCACCAGTGTATAGACTCCATCAGGTGAAATATTCCTGTTAATCTCATGGATATAACTACCCCTGTCACATCAGAGGATGGGGCCATCGCCAAAGACACTGCTTCTTTAACTTGTCCTACCGTACACAGAGAGAGGTATTTATTTAAGGGTTGTTGTATTGAATCAGAGAGTAAAGGACTTTATATAAGTCTCTCCTTCATTGTCACAAACCGGGGGCGCACGGCCATGACAAACTAGTGAGATGAACACAACCGAGCAAATTAACAACTTATTTATTCACTTAAAGGCAGCATAAGAGGCAAGCTTAAAGTAATAATGCCGTGTGGAGTCAGTGAGTTCAGCAGTGTATGTGAGTGCATGAGTGGAATGTGTGTATGCAACATAGGGTGTAGAAAAAACCATTATGTCAACCACAACCCAAATGGGTGTCTCAGGAAGGAGAGGGAGACCATCTGAGACTAAAGAGGGCTTTTAAAAGAGTGCAGTGGCACACAGGGCCCGTGTGTTGCCAGTGTTGCTGATGAGCTCAGGTGTTTCCACTCTGCTGTTGACCCTCTGCCACTCCCACCTCCAATACCTGCGGGGAGAGCAGCCACACAAACAGAGTAACAGGCAGACAGGGCAGAGAGGGTCGTCACATCATACGTAACTAAAAGGATTCTCCGTTTCCCATCACCTCCTAGACCGAGAACAGGATAAATATATACGTGAAACATGATGTGGATCTGTGACTTAAAATTCATTCAGGGAGAACTTTTCCTTTCTGTCACAGGCACAGTTTCAGTTCCATAAATCAGCTTCTAATGTATGGCAGTTCGATCTCTTTCCCTGGTGCATCTATCATTGAGACAAATAACAGCCTTTGCTGATGTTTTCTTTCTTTTTCTTTTCCTACAAACATTCCAATCACCAAGAAAGTGAGAAGAAGACTCCGACTTTAGGCGGAGCAGTAAATAAATGCTACAACAATGATGAATGAGCTTGCCAGTTAGACATCTGACATTTTGCCGTGAAGAAACTAATGGTGTTGGTGGAAGACAAAGTTTTGTGTAACTGTGTCAAAGCTTATATCACATCATATTTCTTCCAGATCATGAGCAGGAGAGTGTGCATACAAATTAGCGCTGCTCGGAGTACTGCAGGACTAACTGATGTTAATTGTGATGAATGGTGTGCATGGGGTCATTAAATAATCCATCCTGAAAGTAAACTCACAGATGGCTTATGGCATGCTTTACGCCCTACGGCCTCCTGAACTTGCTCATTAGTTACTGAGATTGACGCCTGAGATTACCTCAGTGTTGTTATCATGTATTAAATACTATGGCGCATGTCAATGATTAAAGTCAAGTACAGCAAGCAAACAAAAGTTTGCAAGATTGCATCCGAGGTCCAGACCCAGGTGCACATGACAGATGGGCTCGCTCAAGGTGTCCACTTGAACTTGAACGTTTCAAGTGCAAAATTGTCTTTTCTGTGGCTGTATGCCGCCACTTCATGAATGTGATTGAGTTTCCACACACATTTCCACACTCGGCATTCACATGGCTTGTGTTGTTTGGAAGATATAAAAAAAAGTTGTGTGACAGAGATGAGCCTGATCTTTTGAAAGTTGTCCTCTCATTAATCATAGAATCTGTACAAATGTGTATTTTTTTTTCCCCATGCCCATTTCAGTATCCTTCTAATCCTTCTCTAAATTTAACCACGTGTTTAGTTGCCTAACTTTGGAGTTCTAATCTTTACAATTTGTATCATCTTTTAAGGAATTTAGCTTTAATTACCATTGAATATATTTGCTTTCAGTAATAATAATATGTTAATAATTATTATCATTTTTATCATCGCGCTGGATTCAAATTGGCTACTGCACAAGAGATTCCCAGGAAAATGACGCACGGATGGGAACACAGGGTGACTTTTATTTTGATGCAGCTACAAAAGAATTGCAAATTTTTCTCAAAGCAGTTATTAAAAATTGCTTGGCTTTTTTTTGTTTGTTTTTTTGTTAAATGGATAATTTTCAATTTTTGCCAGAAAGTAAAGGAGCCATGGTGAGCTGTTAGATAAAGAGCTGCAGGCGACAAGCTGTGCATCTCCAACCCTCCTAAAAAGGGGACACTTTACACGGTGCTCTGTTATTGTGTGGAAAACTACTCACGTCTTGTGCAAAATGAAATCAGATCTGAGTTGCAATTATTTCTCACAGATTTATTTACCAAAACAACATGAGATTGTCTGGTTGCGCTGTCAACAGACACACAAACTGCTCTTCTCTTGTATCTCTCACAAAGAAGCTGCTGATGTTTTGTTTTGCTGTAGTACCAAACCTCACTTGCTGTTGCCAATATGGCCAAGCAAGCATGGCCAGCTACCTTGTTTCCAAGTTGCAGTTGAAGTGTTGCTCAAGAGCTCACTGACGCAGTTATGTTGCGGAACTGGTTGAAACAGAAACACATGCTTGGGGTCGATGCTTCGCCGCGTCATTGAGACCAGCTCAACTTTGTTTAGCATCGCGCCTGTCATGTAGCTTCATGTCTCCAGCTTCCATTGTAAATGACTTGTGGCCGATGGCTGTGTTCGCTCGTTGAGAGAACGCAGTGTAAGGCATGTGTGGTGAAAGGGTAACTTTTTTAAACTGGTATTAAAGGAGAGAGAGTCAGAGGGCAGCAGTAAAAAAAAAAAAAGTCATCACGGTAGCCTACTGATGCGTAAAGGCTAAATAATGTTTGGCCTCTTGGTACTCTATATTTGTGTGGATTCTTTTTTTTTTTGCTGCAAAGCGTAGCGCTGTTTGGTTCACTTAAAGGCAATTTAAAACAATCCTGCCACTGTCAAGGATGTCAAAGGATAGTAATGGAAATATAACAGCATTTTCCATCTCACTATGTACACACTGTGGGGGATGCTGATAACCGTGATAGTTTGACTAACTGCTTCTCCTTTTTTTCATTCTCTTTCTCGGCGAACAAACAGGTGAATAACGAAGAAAGAGACACATTTTTTCTGTATTTAACCTAAAGATATACTTTTCAAGAGATGCCATATTGAGTCCTCCAGAGTTTTTTTTATTTTTTAAGGGAGCACAGCAAATGAATGAATCTCCATTGCAACTCCTCAGCACACAACAAGCAGACTGAAGTAACAAAAGGTGTCGGCCAGCATTCAGCAAATCCGTCCATGTTAGGGAGAGAGCAGTGGGAGGGATGCAGTCAGTTTGGTCTTTGTCTACCTGCTAGTTATTCTGCTTGTTCACGTATATTCTCACTAATGATGAGGGATGCGTTTGTGTGTGCAGGAATCAGGAATGTCTGGATTTCAACAAGGGCAGTTAAAGACTGAGCCTGGACATGATCCTTTGATTCAATTTGTCACATGTTTTCAGCTAATTGCTGGAGTTTCAAACTTGACATTATTGTTTGTTGTGCATACATTGAATTACAAAGAACAAAGTCTAACAACGCGTGGTGTACGTGTTCCTCCTGGTATATCTCCTTGTATTTATAGTTCAAAGGTGAGGTTTGCAAATCAATATGGAAAGAAACACACAGCAACTTATCGTTGATATTACTTATATCACCGTCAATGTGGGTAAAGCTTCACTACGGCTACTTTGCTAAAGTATTTTTATTTACCTTTTGATGGGAATATGAAAGAATATCTACATTTGTTGTAGAATCACTGGCCAGGTTTCCATCCGAATGTAGGGCATATTTGAACCAAATGTTCCAACAGAAAATGACAAGATAGAGGAACAGTAGGTGGTGCTAATTCTCTAGTCACATGTCGTTAGAAAGGCCATTAAAAGAAGGGGTGAGGTTATTAAATGAGTCATTATTTAATCTTTCATTCATCTTTACACTAATGTTTCATTGCTTCGGTGGTGTGGAAGCTTCAGTGGACGTATAGGTCGCATGTTTCATGTAATTCATGACGCATTCGAGCATTTTTTATTTTAGTGATACACAAACTATTCCAACTCTGCCAAGCACCAAAAAGTTTGTATGAGAATTTTTTGTGCACAAATTGAAAATATGCACAAAAACATGTCGTCTGGAAAACGTCTATTCAGAACCCAAGGCCTAACATTTTGTAATTTTAGCCAGTCCACTTTAACAAAGGTTTGCTCTTGCATATTGCATCATGGCACCAATACTTTGCCCCACAGCAACCTTCCTTTTTTTTTTGTGATTCTGTGATTCAATTTTACTTCATCCTGATCTTGATAAATTATAAAATTAAGTTTTTTCCAGGACTGAAAAAAACCCTGGATTGCAGTAATTTGCAATGCCATGCCCATATAACTATTTTGCATTGTAAAAATATATGTTTTGCAGATCGTATTATGCTGTATTGTTTTGTTTAGTTATTTGCATCATATTTAACTGGGCTCTCATTTTGCATGTCTCAACAAAAGGTGGCCTGCAAATTTTGGTTATTCTTACCCCATCCGATTGTCCCGGCTTCCAAAACGTCAACCTCACACTGTAGGTGAACGTCACACTACTTACTACTAACTGTAGGATATTTGTTACTCATTATTTTCGGAGACAGGTTGCGTAAACAGTCTTTTAATGCTGCTGGGCTTTTGGAAACCATTGTATACAATGTACGACAGAGAGAGAGTAGAATTATCGATATTTACACTGTTTTACTGTTTTCCCCCTAAGCAACAGAGCTGTGCTGCAGTCTGTCTTCATGTGTTGTTTTAGTCATCCTCTCCCCTCTCTGTTTAACTCGATGTTTCTGTGTTTGTTGTTTATCTGCTCATTCTCTCCCTCTGCGCATAATACCGGGTTGTAGGGTCATATGTCTTCATCCACCCCTCCCCTTTCCTCCTTGATAATGTTAATGGTTGTACCTTATTGCATTCTCTGTGGGTCCCAACCAACCAACCCACCCCTTCCTCACCAACAGCTCTCTTGACAAAATGAGAAGATAATGAGATATGCTGTGCCAGGGTTGGACACTGTGTCACCTTCATCTTCCTCTCTACTCAGCGTTCGGTATTACGTGTAATGCTGCCTCCAAGTCCGCTACACGCATACACACGCACACACACACAGTACAAACAATAATCAGTGTAGCTCTTGAAAATGCCATCATATCCTCATATTGACAAGACAAGCGTCAGCAGTGAATGACATTTCTACAGACAAATCGTATCGATTGAGTTTCAGTGAGCAACACAGTATGTGTCTCTCCTGAAAACCCCCAAAAAAGCTCAATACTGAGAATGAAAAGCTGACCTGGCAGAAGCCGGAGTGTTTGTTTGCTGAAAGTACATTCCCCCTGTGTGGGTCTCTGATGTCAACAGTCATGCTCTCATGGGGGTCACTAATGCAATAGTTGGAGCTGCTCTCTTTTCTCACAAGGCAAGTATTTACACAGTGTTTACAACCCTTTCCCACCTTCACTCTCTGTCTCACCCTTTTTTGTTCTCTGTCTTTCACTGTTTCACCAATAATGGAAGAGCCGTCAGGCGCGGTTCGCCTCTCATTATCAGCGTCAGCTCTCCATATTCAAGTGTGGAAATTCCTGTCAACACACTTAGAACAGACACAAACACACAGGAAGAAGATGATAATATCATTTGGAAAGCACCGACTATATACTGCTTCATCTCATAGCTTTCAGCTTATGTGCCTGTCAACTTGAAGCTCGATGAGAATTTCTCCATCTCCTGGGACCCTCCCCTCCTGTTATTCTTTATCTCTGTCTCTATGTCTATTTATCGTATTTATTCCTATCAATTTTCAAATACATCCCCTATTCTCACTCCACTGCTCACCAGTCACAAGGGAACTGGGGAAATCATTTCTTATCCAGGCCAAGAGTACAGAAACAGTCTCTCTCCACTCCTACACACAGCGATGGGATAAGGAGCCTTTCCAAAGGTATTATCATACATTCACACATCGACTGCTGGGCTATAAAGATGAAACTGTTTCACCCCAATGGTCATACATGGAGGGATGGATGGATAGAGATAGAGATATCGTATATAGTTGAATTCGTTTTAGCTTTTTATTTGTGGGTGTTGTTTAAAGTGTAACTCTTTCACTTCATTCAATATCTTGAAATGGGAGGGGAGGGGTGTTTTACTTCCATTTGTCTATAATATGTGTGGTATTAAAGCGTTCCTTATTGATTGAAGCAACAACTCTGTTTGAAACAGCCACTCTATTGATCCCAGCACAGGGCCTTTTGTTTGAGTTCAACTATATCAGGCAGGAAATAAATCAATGAGACCATACTGTATAGCCAAATGCTTTGTCTCTCACATAATCACAAATATTTACTACATTTTTATCGGTATTTAAATCAAATGTGGATTTGAAAGAATACTGCAGTGTATATTGTTTGTTCTAACAATGATCTGTTCACAACATGCTGCCCAGTCAATCATTAAGTGTGATGTATTATAATATATTTTAAACAGTTCAGTGTAGATTATATATATTTCCTTCTCTAAAATCATGATCTAAAAAACTGAAACGAATGGAAAATCGCGAATCAACAAATTTAAAAGGATTCATCTTCTGGGAACCACAAATGTTGGGGGAGATTTTGTGTAAAGCCATCCAGTAGCTGTGAAGATTTTTCACTCTGAACCAAAGTGATGGATAAATTGCGATACCTAGAGACATTATTCAGTTAGCAAGGCTTAAAAGACACTGGTTTGAATCCTATATTTGAAGGAAAGGGATTACTTTGTGTCGATCTGCCATTACACATCTTGGTAAGTTAAGTTGCTAGTTAAGTTCGTTGTGTAACTTAAGTTATGCACCTACCTAAGTTGAAATAAATCGATGTGTTGACTTTTGGTTTCACACAGGACACATATAGTAGCCTCCTGGTTGACTTTCTCTTTTGCTCACATTATAACTACTATGGCCACTAGGGGCTCGCCGCATAACCATTTAGACAATGGATGAGCAAAGGGGGCAAGGGGCTATATTTCTGGGGTTCCTGTGCACTCAGCAGCTTGAGATGCAAGACCGGAGTTGGAGATGAGAGACGACATCTATGACCGGATTGTTTCACTCGTAGCCAGTTTACAAGATCATTTAAAACCAATGAAAAGCGAAATCATCATCAGATAATAGCTGGTGGGTTCTGAGATTGCATTTTGGCCACTGTGTTCCGCCTCTTTTGCTTTCCACACGGACTGTTGCATTCACATGATGTTGTGAACATGATCGGTCAATACTACTCAGACTACAAATGGAAAACACTTCTGATACCAAAATCTTGTTGGATATTATCTCTTGCATGTTTCCCGAAATGCAAAACTCTGCACGTTCACAATAAAGTTTTGTGAAGAGGTATTTCTTAAACACAGTCCTAAAAGTTGCCTGGAAATGACAATGTGTTATCTTGACAGCTCAACGCGACAGTAGTTATGGTAGCCTGTGAACTATGCTCACCAGACACACAAGTTCACACATATACGCACACTTTACATGCACACACCGTTGAGAAGCACATGCACCGAGGTAGTAAATTGGCAGGAATGTGAGGGGTTTGTTCTGATATGATCTATGAGATGAAGCAGTGAAGCTTGTCACTCCATATAATTTAACATGACAGCACCGTTTCTAACCATCTCCGATCCATTAATCACACAAAAACACTGTCACACATACACACATTGGTATACACCCAAACATGCACTTCCACATAATCACACATAAAGTTACCCAAATAACACGTCATATGAATGAAACTTTTGCCATTAACTGATACAATTGTAGCTTTACCTGAAAATAATTTAAATCATTTAATCATAAGGATAGTATAATCAATCTGAACTGTTAATAATTAATAATTGTCACATACAATCTCTGCTCTATCCAAAGGCCATTACCCTACTCACTGATGCCATTGGTTTTGTTCACAGCTCAGTTTAAATACGTATGTATGACATTATTGCGTAATTAATCTCAATCCTTTTACCAGTACAACCCTACAGTTATACTAAATTATGCAAACATCTAACTTCCAATTCCCAATCAGCATTTTTATGCTAAAAGGAACCAGAGGTGTGCTCAGACTGAATGGAAGACATATTGCAAAGGTGGCATGGCTGCATACAAACTCGCACAAAAAGACCCAGATTAACTCCAGAAACTGAGGCGAAGATGCGTCCCTTTTAATCAGAGTGAGCAATAAATGTGAATTCACCCTGAGCCGTGCTCCATTTCATGAAATTGAATAGATAAAATGGGAAGAATGGAGGTAGAACCAGCCTTAAACAGCTCCCGTAAAAAGGGCCAGCACAGGTGAAGATTGATGGCTGTTTGCATCACTCGCCAAACAGATGCAAAAATATGCTTCATAAGCCCTGTCTGGAGCCAGTGCACTATTGACATCACAACCACATCTAAAAATATCTGGCATCTAAGTTTCTCCTTTCAGCTTCCAGACAGAGAGTTGTTGACCCTTGTTTTTTTTACTTTGCTGAAAAGGTGGGACTGTAACTCAGACTCTGTCCTCAATAACACGGTGGCAAGAGACAAGAGAGCTGACGGTACAGAGGTAGCATTTCATTCTGCAGCAATGGAAGAACTGTGACCTGCTGAGTGTAGAGTTTGCACGGTTTTGATCACACACATGGCAGCATATTAAATACAGATTCTGTAAAAGAAATAGGAAGTTTGCTGGTAAGACAACAGTAGTAGGGCTCTTTTGTTAAAGACTCGGCACTCATGTGTGGCGGTCAAATGGGAGATAGGGAAAGAGGTGGAGAGAGGGAACAGTTCTCCACCTTTCCGAAATAAGACGACAGCTTCACCTTCAAAAAAATGCAGGTTTGATAAGGATAGTGCATTTCTATAGAGTCGCTTACCTTTTCAATTACGGCTGGGGTTTGGCAACTCCAATGCTCAACAGAGGAAGCAGCTGGTTAGAAATGTGCACTCAGCTCCATAAAATCATGACTGCGAGCTGGCTATCATCTCTGGCTCCCATGAAACCTCCATTTAACAAAAAGGACATGAAGATACCAGCAGAAATACGGCAAAATCTTCCATCCATTCTCTCTCTCTCTCCCACTTCCAAGGAAAAATCTCAGGGCAATCAAAACAAAAACCTCCAATTTTCACAATAGCATTTACCACATGACATGACTACTAAACAGCTACTCAACAAATGCATCAGCACAACATAATTCAAATGTCAGGAAATCTTCTCATATCAGTTCTTTCAGTATTTAAAGGTGCTGTATACGAGATTGGGAGCATTTCTATTGCCTCTCAACGGCTCTCAACGTGACGACAGCTGAGTCGGTGGCTTGCAGTTAACAGTGCTAACAGTGCAAACTATGGCAAAAGGGCTGACAGAGTTACAGTGTTTACCTGAGGGGGAACCGGAGGGTGGCTAATACGTCATCGGTCGGGATGGCGTTATCAGCTGGATCCATCAGAGCTCCCACAACCCCAAACAGCAACGGCTGAATCCAAATGTGCAAACTCTGGACTGGCAGACTGAGCCCTCATGGACGATGAGGACTACTTTATGCATTCTGATGTTGACTGGAGTGCTCAGAATGGCACTGTGTGAGCTTACGAGGGCACAGGACTGTGAGACTGCATTCAGAATGTGACAGGCTTTTCAACACAATTCCTTCATTGGCAACGGCAACCCAACATATGGGAAAGTGAGTAGTCAGCAAACAGGTGCAGAGTCACCATAAAAACATGAGCATATCTTGTTTTGCATTAATGCAGGAATCAGTCACCATCATGAGGAAATTATGAAGAAATATGTAATGCCTGCTATGTTGATGTATGAGTGTGACATCAATGGCATTATAGAATAAAATATATTTCCATTTATCAGTGATGTGATACTGAAAACCAATTTTTTTTTTCTCACCGGAGAACAGCAGAGTTGGACTCTAAGCTCCGGTATGGAACTTGAACTTTTCAAACTTACTTGGCATACAACATGATTGGGATAGGCTTATCAGTAATTGTGGTCTGACCTGTGAAATATGGTCACGCACAGATAGCATCCCAGCCTTATCTCTGTGGAGCTGTGAACGTGTATGTGTCTGTTTGTCTGGATGCTTCAGCCTCCATTTTCACCACAGCTTAGTCTGGGCTAGTGGATGCTTTTTGGACATTTTGGATTTGGGATGAGAGAAACTGTCCAGTCAATAACTGGAAACACACAGCAATCTGTCCAGTCTTCAACAGCTAACAGAAGTCTCGTAATTCACAGTCTGCAGTGTGTGAGAGAGTGTGGCTCGGAGTGCTACAGTTATTGACATAAATATATAACTACCAGCTGCACAGCTAACAATGGCTGCACCGACTCTGAGTGTGTGTGTGTGGTTTCGATCTCAGAACTCATCAAGAAATCAAGGTTTTTCTGTTCAAGCCTATCTCTCCCTAGTCCTCTCCTCTGTGTACATTTATGAACTTTTTCAACTTGACTTTGCAATAACGACACCTCTGAAAAGTTACTGGTGTTTTATCCAAACACACAATAGTAGTGGGGCTGGGTATTTATTTTGTTTCACCCTTTGGAATCATATTGTGTTGATATGATCATATTGTGTTTATTTTATGAGATTTCCTACAACTCTGTTGTTCAACAGTTGAGCTGATTGTAATTAAAACTAACAATTAGTTATCGAAGATTTGATTTCAACCTTCAACCTTATTGCCCAGTCCTAATAACATGCTACATTATCATTATCATTACCAGGATCAGTCACCCCATTAAGCTGCTAATTAAGGCTTAGCTGCTCTTCAACAGTTAGAGACCCACATAGACTCAACTTTCAATCAGAAATGAAAAATAATTGAATTAGAATAAATGGTGAGTGTTTTTAAATGCTTTGGACATCGTGGGGGAAGTAATGATGGCCAACCCCATGATGTCTCCTAAGGTGTTGCAGCATTTTTTGGGGGTTGATACCATTTGTTACACAGGTTTGGTTCCTGACTCCTGTCCCCGGGCGCCTGTCATTGGCAGCCCACTGCTCCCTATATACAGGGATGGGTCAAATGCAGAGACAAATTTCCCCTTAAAGGGATCAAGATAGTATAACAAAAATTAAATTAAACAAATTAAATATGGCCATTTCAGTTATTTACTCGCCAAAATTCGTGGCGTTATTTTGCCCCCTTCCCGACACGTTTGGTTACCAATGCCGTCTCGTTTCATTTGATATGAATATCTTAACCTCAGCTTTCTATCTGAGCCTGTTACAGCTTCTTAAAGACGCTAATGTCAGCGAGGATCGCTGGCGGTCTCAGTTGATCAGCTGATTATCAGAGCTGTATAAGAGTGGGAACATTCCAAACACAATATTCATTTTGCATCTATCACTGCTTGTTTCTGTTATGTGTCACATCTTCTCTCTTTTTATTTGTTCTATATACAGTATACTGTATCTGTTCTATTTCTTTGTCCCAACCCACCTTTCATTGTTTTCTCATCTCTTACCCTTTGACTGACATGTAAGACTTAAGGCTTAAGGGTTCAGGTCAGTTTACAACCGCCCGTTAGACTAGTCATCCTCTGTTCCACATGACATGATTGATTTCACTTTGCACTTCTTACTGAAGTCAGGAGGTTGGGGGCATATGGCCTCTCATTGTGGTGCCGGGCGAGGTCCTAATGATTGTAGTTGTTCTTCTATTTCTGCAGGCAATGTCAGAAATGACTCTCACGTAAAGAGTGTTACAAAGTTCAAGACGTGACAAGAGAAAAGCCTCCTCAAGCCTCCCCTAAATGGAAGAAAATATTTAGACGTGGAACACAAGTGTGAGTGTCAATTTTGTGTCCAAATTGAAGATGAAGCATGTCACGTGTGTGTGCGGTTGTCTGTTTTACTTTCTGTTGTATCTGGCTTTTATCAGATGGCTGAAAAGAAATCAAGGAAGGCTGTCATCATTGAGGGTGAGTTGCATGTCAATCAAACTGCGCACACGTGGGTCGCCATCTTTGCTACACTACAGCCAGCAGGGAAAGTCCCCTCAGAGTCGGAGTACAACACAACATACAGCGACAAAATACATCTCCCGAGGACTAAGCATCGAGCTAATGGGCTGAATAGAAATGTTGATGTTTTTAAGTTAGATAGACATTAAATCCAACCCGTTCTTATTCCCAACTCATCACATACTGTCAAGACCCCTTGGCGACTCTTTCTATAGGGCACTGGATAGCCCTACGCATCAAACTATGAGGCTGCACTATGGTCGAACCGGTTAGGTTCAGGAAAAGATTGACATTTGGGATAAAATAAGTTATGTAACGTAGCTTAAAATAACTCTACATTGAGGTATTAGTTTTAGATTATTAACTGGATCCCCATTACCTGACGGCTCAGCCGTCGCTCATCTTCCTGGGTGTCCACAGGTCTCCTGAGTATACTGTCCGTCCTGTGTTTGTTTGACCCGTCCATCCTCCCTTCTCACACTTCTCACCCATCTCACACTTGACTCAGCAGAGAGATACTGGCAACCCAGAGAGGCTGATGCTGCCGGAGTATTTGCAGCTCTCTGGTTAAAGAACGTAGAATAAAACTCAAGACCCCATAGCTGCAGGAAATTTCTAATTCTCCCTTTTGATATCTCCAGAGTGTCATGCAATTTGAACAAGTTTGGGTTAGTTATTTTCCAATCAAGTCTTCATTTCCACCTATTAGCAGATTTCTGGAGAGTTAAGAGGCTAAAGATATGCTTGTCAGGATCTATCCTCTTGAGTGATACGGTGTGTGCATGTGTGTGTGTGTGTGTGCAGGCGGTTGTGACTGTACATGTGCATGTGTGTACTCAGGCATACTGTATAATCCTTCAATAAACGTTTTGTGCTTCTGACTGACGTCTCCCCCTCGGTGCTGCAATAATAGCCTCTGCTTGTTTCTCTCCTTGTGCGACCCCTCTTCTGGCTCGCTCTGTTCAGAGGCCGTTGGTTACGGGCAACAGCGTTGGTGCCCATTTCGATTTACTCAAGGGAAATTCAGAACAACGTCTGGGCAACCACAACCACATCGGCAGAACTGAATCGTTGCAGCCATCCGTATAGGTTACAAAGCAGTATTGTAAAAAAACACAGTGCACTCCAAGGGCAGAAATATCATGTGTCATCATGTTGGCTTGTATCTTATTTTTGTAGATGGATCAGACATTCATCTCTGACTGCACATGTGCAAGTGGGATTTATCAAATCTGATCCATTATTCAATCTGCTTATCAAATCCTACATGAATATGTATACTTGACAGTTGAGTAATTAGTAACAGATTTATGTCATACTGTCTTCTGGCACCTAGGGGGTAAAGACTCAGTTACATTCATTTGAGTGCTTGTGCCACATTACTAATATCCTGCTGAGAATTCACACACGCATGCACCGTAGACAGAGTTAACTTTCTCTCCCTTTACCGTCTATATTTGAATTCTGCTGACACTTTCTCTGACTCAGAAAGAGAGACTACAGGCAAATTAGATTGTAAACATGTTCAAAGTCTTGTCACTCCACAGTGCCGCTTTCTCTGAAGTGAGCGAAGAGTCTCGCAGGCTTAGATTCTGCTTTACTCCACCTCCCAATATTACAGGTTTGATGTTTGGCCTTTCCAACAAATACAAAGTTTTAAAACTTAAATCCAGTGTTTCTGCTCACTAAAGCCCCCAATATGCAAGTACAACACAGGCAACGCAGCATTAGCTTCAGAGCACTAGAATAAACATCACTTTTTATGAATAAACATTCTCTGTTGGATGTTAAACCACAATTTGCTGCGCTTGTGTGAACTGTGAGTTACACTCAAAAAGTTTGGAGGTCAAATATAAATGGACTTAGGTGAGAACGTTGTTGATTATAAAGCAAAAACATTTACGTAACATGTTTTTCTTGCAGCTTGCAGATTCTACTTTTTTTGAAATTCCTCTCCCACAACCTCTTGCTGCAGATACACAGTACTGTATGTTAACGTTTTTGTTTTCAAATCAAAATCTTTTGGTTGTGTGTCAATTAAATAAATTAAAATTTATTTGTATATCTCAAATCACAAATTTGCCTCAGAGGGCTTTACAATATGTACAGCATACGACAACGTCTGTCCCGGGACCCTCACATCAAAGGCGTTGATCTATCGGTTTCAAATCTGATGAATTATAATAAGGTCACGGTACTAAGGTAAAAAGAAAATTAGTTTTTAAGTTTTAAATCTAGGCGTGTGTCACTGCTTTCACTCACCTGTGATGTTCCCTCACCAGTTAATTGCTTTTCCGATGCTTTGTGCGCCAATTTGTGGCTCACACAGAGTTGTTTTTAATCTCTGTCACAGTCTGGACAATCTGCATATGCAGGGGTTTTTTTCACATTCAGTCTCACAGACTCCTCTGGGTAAAGTAGATGATGATATAAACCAGAAAAAAAACGTTGGCATTCGTTTCTGCAAACCACATGATAGGCTGAATGTCCATGTTTCTGAATCAAAAATATGTTTCATAAATACATTTCATATCAGCCTCAGATCACCCTTCCGCATTGGCTTCACTTTTCAGAAGCGAAGGTTTCCGCCTGTATGAAATACAAAGAAAAAGAGCATGTGTACTACAAATGTTTATTAGGAACAAATTGCCTGCTCATTTTTAAGTGTGATTTTTCCTTTTTTTCATTTTGTATTGCCTCAAAGCACATATTCAATACACAAATCTTTAAAAACACAAAAAAACATTAGCATGGTCATCTAGAACATGAGTTGATGCAAAGCTAAGTTTAAGCTTCTCTCGACTGCATACTGAGGTTAATAGGATGATGGCATTGTTATGGATTAGAATGTCGTCAGCAGCCAAGGAGTCACCAATTTCAAATTGTGTTTACTCAGTGTTTTAATTTAGAGTGAGGTACATTACTTAATTATCATCTTGTACACATTTTCCTCTGCTCTTGGGCTGGTAACAGCTGCAGGCCATTAGGCATGGACAGTAGTATGGCTCTTTCTGTTAAGTGAGCTAGACTGTTCAAGTTAGTCCTCAGTTATTGATTCTTCCAGTAGTTTAAAACTAAAGTTTAAGCTCTCATAAATAGAAGAGATCCACAGTGACCAATATTTTCCCGTGTTTGCTTTTGTCCTGTTCCAAAGGCCTCAAAGGCTGATATTTTTTTAATTGAATTATTCTTCAAACTTGCCGACATTTCTCTGGTGTTTCAAAGCAACGGCTCCAGTATGCTCCGCTACATACCAAAAGTAAGAGGTTTTTCTTTTTTTTAATTCTCTATAGGAAATGCATTTTTGGATGAATGGAATACAAATGAGTATTGTATGATTTATCTTCACTAACCCTCTTTCCTGCTCATACCACTTATCAAGAGGACATGTGTGGTGAAGAATGACAAATGTAGGAGGACCCGCATCTGCACAAGACCTTGGAGGTGTGCCACAAGTGGGTGGGAGAACAATGACACATTCCAGCGAGATTCTTCTGCATGCCCTCAGCTGTGTTGTGTTAAGGAGATTCATTGAAATACCTTATCTTCTGTCTTGCTATCCCTTCCTCCACTAAATCACTAAATTAATTCCCTTTGTCCATTTTCTATTTATTTCTGCCTTTGCCTCTGTCATTTTGCCAAAGGCAAAATGAATAAAAGATGGGAGACAGGTGAAAGGACGAGCAGAAATGATTTAACAGGCAGGTGATAATGGTGCAGGAATAAGGGGCAATACCAACGAGGAATACATGTGATCAACAGGGTCACTTGGGATCTTGAGAAGAGATCCTATTTCCTTTGAGAAGAAGTATTGTAGGGCAGATATATCATCTAATATTAGCTTGTTGCAGATTTATATTTCCACAACAAGTAATAAGCAATTGTGGTACAGAAATGTATTCTTATGTTTTTATTTATTTCATGTCATTTTGAAATAATGTTGCCATATCTGTAGTTCGTCCAGACTAAAATGTTACAACATCTCCCCCATGGATCGGCAAACATGTTGTACAAACATTTATCATTCCCAGACTCTGTATCCTAAAGACGTTGGTGATGCCCTGACTTTCCCTCAAGCGCCACCATGAGCTTGACAGCTTTGAAATGTTTCAACGACTGTATGGATTGCCATGATATTTGGCGCAGACAGTCACATCCCCTCAAAATGAATCAAAGTAACGCTGGTAATCCCCCGACTTTGTCTTCAGTGTTAATGTGGTGGGAAATGTAGCGTGCTAACATGCTAAAATGAGATGGTGAACATGGTAAATATTATAACAATTTGACGTTAGCAGATTAGCTTGGTCATTATGTGCATGTTAGCATGCTGAGGTTAGCATTTAGCTCAGAGCGTCACTGTGCTTAAGTGCAGCCTCATAGAGTCTTGTTCATCTCTGCTAAGTACATATCAAGGTCACAATTGTATAAAACAACACATTTAGTATTAATGTGTTTTATGTTATGTGAAAATATAAAAAAGTAAGTTTATTTTGTATCAGACTTTTTTTCTCAAATAATCTATTAATAATTAATATCAATATTGTTTGCTTTTTTTTATGTTGGAGTGCTCACAGCTGACAAATACAGACCTGTGATCAGGAGTTATACAGTGACTGGACATTATTTCTTTTTAAAAGCTCCCCAGCCGAAAAGGAAGGGGAGCTAGATATGGATTAGAATCACGAATATTACAGCATAATCCTCGCCAAGGGGTGAAAGCTGAGAGGTTGATGGAAACCGAAATCAGCTTCTCATCCCTCCCAGGTCATTAAAGTATGACTTTGGGTGCACTTTTGTGCCAAGGTTACCACATGTGACACAGACACCTCACCAGGCTGCACTGAGACTGAACTGATCCCGCTTGTTTAACATTCCATAGAAAGCTCAGGGAGTGATTCAGAGCCTGAAGACAATTAAAGCCTGATGGGGTTTCAGAGGGAGGCCACCTCAGTTTCAATCAGCATCACATAACGAAAGTAAACACTTGCAATTGCAGTAATTAGCGTTGGTTAAGCCTCCGCTTTGCTACACTTGAAAAATGTTTGACATCAGAGGAGAGTTTTTATGCAAGACTGCCATCTAGAGTTCAAATCCTCTTTCCCTCTTATGTCAGTCTGTATTTGTGTTCATTGAATGACAGCGTTGAGAAAAAGTGACCCTGTATAGGCCTCCATTTCCAGTCTTTTTTACACCCTTCCCAGCACTGACATGGCCTGGATCAGTGATGCTTCTAGGAGTCGATGAGGTTCAGCTGCTGTGAACCTACCTTGTCAATGTCAGTCAGTCTTGAATACCAGAGAAGCCTTGAGCGGCAGTTCGTGGCTTACTGTAATCATTCGCCTCCCTCAGCTGAAAAGGAAAAATGGTGCTCAAAGCTGCTGGTTTCAACTAGAGCAACCCAAAAAAATAGGATCAGCCATGCTTTATGACTAAGCATACACAAATACAAGGCTCCATTTGGGAGACATGCAGCGGCACCTGTTTGTGGTTGTCAATTATTACAGTATATCTATATTTCATCACTCCTCATTTACTTCATAATTATCCTGCTTCAGGTTCTCTTCCTTTGCTATTCGTCATTTAAAGCCTTATATAATCCATTGTGATAAATTACGTGACCTATTCATGGTGAGCTAAGATGGAAGGGAAGCTATCCTGGAGTGTCCCTTCATCGTCCCTCTGAAACTAAAATGAAAGCACAAAAATGTCTGCATTTTTTTTTGATCAAGATTAAATCATGAGCCGTTTACATAAACGGTGTGGCAGCTTGTTATGAAAGGTAATGAAAGTGGGGGAGCCAGATTGCCTGAGAGAAAACGCTTCAGTCACAAAGCCAATGGAAGCTAACATGCATTTCTGTATACCAATATGGGTTGCTTCTACAATAGAAGCCAAAACATTACATAAAATTAAGAAAACGCCATTGCAACCAGTGAAATAGATGGAGCGAGCAAATGAAATGAAAAGCAGAGAGCCAATAACAGCCTCCATCTTTGTCTGACATCAGGGCTTTTAATATCTGCCCTCCAGCATGGCTGAGAGACTCAGGCCGACGTAACTTTCTACTCATCTATTTATCCGTACACAGCATCACAGGGTAGATTTGATCATTTAACTTGTTGCTGGACTCATTTGACATTCACATCACGTTCTGATAGAGCGAATGCTGAGACCTTGTGAGGTGGCCTTGCTTTTGTAATCTAGAGTGTATGTCTCCCTTAACAAGAAATGAGTAATGACTAGACCTTAGCCTTTGCTCTGCATATTTCTCGGGTTGCTCGTTGGTGCAGAAGGTTATCTAATGTCAGCAACATTTGGAATAAGTAGAAGTAGGGTTGTATTCTGATTTCCTTTTTTAAGCTGAGAAGACTTTGCTGTCTCTGAATACAACTGATCCTAAAATATATCTTGGTTGAAAGAGCAGCAATGATTTATTTTCATCTCCAAGAGGTCTTCAGTTAAGGTGAGAGGAATCGTTAAAAAGAAAAATTGGGAAAGGTAGAGAGAGAATAGCCTCACAGTTGTTGGAGGCAATGTCTGACAGTATGAGATGATGGAACTGGCCTAAAGGAAAGCGATATTAAACTTGAGTTACTGTTATTTAAACTTTTTTAGATCCAAAACCTCACGCCCTCATGTGTGTGTGTCTGCTGGTGTGTCTATACAACCTCAATTTCCCACGTGTCAGTGATTATGTGCCCAGCCGTGCTCACAATTTAATCCACAAAACACACAATTACAAGAGTGACAGAAGTTAATGAACAGTGTTGTGCTCCATTGAAGGACTCCCAAGGGTAGATCTGTTTAGCATTAACAGCAATCAAAGAGGTTTTTTTTTCGTATATCCCATCAAGTGAACGGAGGTGTGGTAAAATGTAGCGATGTTATGATTGTCCAATATAGCATAAAGTGATGAATGGAGTTTCAATCAAACTTATAATACAGTACCTCGCTTTCAGGCAATATTCAGTTTGATGACTGGACTGCAAGGTATGAAGGTATTGACAGTTAAATAACTGACAGCGTTGTACAGCATTACTCAGTAATGCTAATGTTAGCCACTGGTAACCCTAAGAATTGGCTGATTTTTGTTCAGAGTTGGATGGTGTGTGAACCTCGCAGCTTCACTCTGAGGATGCACCTTCCGGAGAGCTGTGTGCAGTCACCATGGCTAACCTTGAGCCGTTGGTGGTCAGTAAATTCCCGCCAAAGTTTAGACAAGCTGCTTGTTAAACCTGCAGTGTTTAATATTTCTAAATGGGCTAAATATTGATGATATGATGTGTGGGTTTTTTGAATGCACCTTTGACAGAGCTGTACTGTGTAATTAAGTAAAATAACTCTTAACATAATTTTGCTGTTGTGTAAATAGTGATCTAATAATATGAGTTATTGAATACACTTGTAAAGTAGCGTGCCCAACGATGGTAACTGAGCATGTGAAAGCAAAAAGGTCCTCTATTGGTTCAGTTAAGTGGATACTGCTGGTAGACTGTTGACTTGTGGACTACAGCCTTGAGTTCTGTCACCATCTTGTTTTTTTGGAACCAGAAGTGAGACAAGAGGGTGGAGCTTAGTATAATAGAACGCCAAATAAGACATTTTTAGGCAACCAAAATGTTACAATTAACTTCAAGAACTGAAAATACATGAAGAAATGGTAAAAGTTCTGAGATGAAAACACAACATAGCAACAAATCTATCACACGGTAGCCATTCATTTCTGATAGACTTCTATACAATTGGACTTCTGTTTTTTACCTCCAAGTATCATGCAACAAATACATTCTCATTTTGATCTATGCAGCAGTCTGCGTTAGCTTTGTGCGGATGCCCAAAAAACGTGATTCATCACAACCACGAGAGGTCCTTGAGCACACAGTCATAAATAAGAACAAAAATTATAAGGGTGATGGGTCCAGCAGTATGCAAGATTAGCTGTGGACAGACAGACAGACAGAGAGATGCACACACACTCACACACTTGACGGAGATAATGAAACAGGAGGGAATAGCATGTTAATTAACTGTATCTTTTTTTAAGTTATATTTTGTTAAGAATACTACATTTATTAATTAATTCTTTGGCAAAATTGACAGAAATAATTCCCTTATTTTCCTGCACTTTGTCTTGCGTCTTATTTTCCTGTTGAGAAGAAGTAACAGTAAAAGCCTTGTTAATTGCCTTTCTTATTTCTTCTCTGACATTTAAGGATCACACTGAGAGAAATCCATCACAAAGGAAACAGATACCTGTATATCCAATTCTGCATCCATAATGCATTGCAGCAGTAAAAGGTCATGTTGAGGAGCATGACATGTTTTATCTCGACTGGAAACTGTCGCTCCTTGGTCTGGGCAAGTTTGCTGTAAAATGCTGGAGGTCTTTTGGGGAAATATAGAAAGTCAATAACTGAGGCAGATTTGGTGGATAAAACATAAACACGGGTATTACGTCACCTTATCACAAGCACTCTGGATTACTCTGGACATCCCTGATTTATGACATTTATTTTATGGACCTAATTACAGTAAAGTCTTGGTGTAGGTTGTGCTATTCGATCCCCATATTACAGAATGGTAATGTGTGGAGCCAGACCTGGTATAGCGCTGTGGAGAACTATAGGACTTCCACTTTTATTATCCCATAAATACTACAGTTTTGCACTTACAATATTTTAATGTCAGATGATAACCCACCTTATGCATGTATTTTATTGCTAGTCATCTATGCTTTGGAAAGATTACACAGAGAGGTGGCCTGAATCATGTCACAGCTGGACTCTCACCCTCCAGCTGCTTCACCAGGGACTCATCATCAGCGATATAGCAAAACTGCTCCCCAGCTGCCTGCCTACTCCTGGGTGTACCAGTCCACGAAATCACTGCTAAGCACTGCTGAGGCTGCCAGCAAGCATGCATTATTGATTTACATTGAAAACTGTTAACAAGAAAGAGTGTGGGCCTGTTCCACCAGTAGATCATGGCATCAAAGTTGTCAGGTTCACAGGTTCAATTTCCTCCGGGGCTACTGCTGGATGTTTTTATTTGTATTATTTATTGATAACATTGCATTTTAAACTCTCTCTTGCAGAAACGCATATAAACACTGATTACATGGTAAATAGTATCTTGTAACAAACTAGAATGTGCTTATACAATTTTTAATTCAAGTGTCCATTCAATGTGTTAAAATTACGTGTCGCCACCATGGTTTTAATTAAGAAAACCAAACCACTTAGGTTTAGGAACAACATCATGGACATAAAATAACTATGTAAACTAAGTACATAAAAACATCACAAACATAACCTCACAATAACACCAGTGTCCTAGTTGAAGTTCTGTGTTTGTTTGACCCCACACCGTTGCAGTCCACCGTAGTTTATCAACTGCGTGCTACAGGGCCGACTGCCTTTGATCTGCCAGAGTTTCCTGCATCCTGTATGCGTCGAGCATAACCCCGGACCACCGGTTGGTGTGGCATGGGGCTTCTCTTCCTCCAGTTGATCGCGAACCCCCAACTTGCTTAGGTGTAAAATTCAATTGGGCCATGTGGAACTTGGCCTATTCTCTGGACTTGGCCATGGCAACGAGGTCGTGGAGATAAAAGAAGACCCTCACACCAATGAGATATTCTCGTTGGAGGGTTTGCGGTGGAGCATTGGTAGCTTGGGCGTGGACCTTGACGGTGTCGAAATTTTGGGCAGAGCTTGGCAGGCCGGGCAGGCTGGTGGCCGCTAGACACCGCTCTCTGCATGGTCTGCGCCGAGCAGTCAGTGGGCAAATCAGGTTCAATGAAGGATGGCGAAAAGTGATGTGTGCTGCCGTATACACTGTGGGGTATGTACGTTTCCGGGTAGGCATAATGATTGACAAACATGCACGCTTGTGATTGGAGGAAAGTATTACCCATAAAGTCCAGTAGAGGGCAGAGCCCGTAGGATTTAGAAGCCTATAGATAAGTTTCACTTACAGTTCCCTGTCAGAAAATAAATGAAATAGCTTAGGCCTACATTTAAATAGATATTGATTCATTTTTAGGTAAGCCTTTCTTCGAGATGGCTAAAATATGTTTTGCTGCTACCCTACAGCAGTGCATCGCATAGCGTCTGTGCTGGTACTTCAGTCTGTTTCTACATACTGGGGGCGTGCTGACCACCGTTTACTGTAGGTAATAGTACTTCACACAGTCCCACTTCATAACACCCAACATATCCCTTTAATGTGTTTTATAAGACAGTTGTGATTATATTTTATATATAATTACACATAAACAAATCTTAAAAAGCATTTATTAATTATTTGTAAAATGAATCAGTTATAAAGGCTTATTAGTAGACTATTACAGGAGTTTTAGTGATTGAGAAATGCATTGATAAGCACTAAATATGTGCTTATATATAACTACATAATAGTGTGTTATAATATGTTGCAATGTTTACAAATGCTATTGTTTACAAATGCTATTTATTGTGCTTGTGCCCTTCATCACTATACTCTACAAAGTACTTGACAATAACAGATGTTTTTTTTGTGCATGCAAATTACCATTTATAATATCAATTATTTTACATTATGCAAAATCATGGTGTTTTGTTGTGACCTCTTTTATGTTAACAATCTAAATCACTTATTTCATCAAATTGGGGGAGATGCAGAGGCCTTGGATTAGTTAATTATTTTCCCTGGGAGTAAGTACGCTTTTTATTTTAGCTTCATCCATCTTGTTGAGAACTTCATCCGCCTTTTCTCAGTCTCTGCTTTCCCAGATGGTAGACAACCAGTCTGCTGACTGAGCTAATTCAGAGTAACACTATAGTGATTGTCTCTGCAAAGGGAGTCCCTTCAAGCCTTGCATTACAATCGCATCTTACAACATCTTAAGCTCCGCCCCTGTTATCCAGCAGAGGCATATTGTCTTGGAAGTAGAGGCTGGAACAAGAATGCTGGCAGTGAGACCTGGCTGGTACATCTGTTTTTTGGACTGGACAGACTGTTAATTAGTAATTACCAGCTCATTGTTGCCTGGAGGACTCTAGCCAAAAACAGCAGAATTAGCTATGTGGAGCAGTGCAGGTGTAGCCTGTCAAGGGACTGTATGGTATGTATAGTGGCCAACCATGTAAAACTCACTTTTGAGCCTCCCCTATTTAGCAAATGTTCCTCTTAAAACTTTTATAAAGAGTAAAAGAACCTTGTAATATGTGTTGTTATACAGCATCCGCATCACAAAAAAATCTATATGATTTCCATTGCTGACTCATGGAGTAAACCACCCCCTGATTTTCAGCCAGTGGCTGCTGTAAGATATACTTCCTCTGCCTGTTGAAATTGCACAACATATGTCTGTTGCCAAGTAAATGTTAGTTATTTGTCATTAAATGTGGATCTCTCAGAAAACCTAACTCCAACTAAATTGAATTAAGATGAGGTGCTGATTCAGGTATCGATTATCACATTATTACTTTAAATCCAGAGAGAAAAGAGAAAAGGTGCTCTCTGTCTCCAGACTATAATCTTGAAGCTACATCTAGTGGTGAGAAGGAAGACATGCAACAAACAATGAAATTAGATTAAGATTTACTTCATGTCAAATTAAATCTAAGAGATGCAGGGTGGTTATACCGTGTCCAAAAATACATGTTTCCGGGTCTGTCCTTAATAAATAATACATTTATAAAAGTGCAAGGTTGTTTGATGAATTCCTGTGTTCAGTTCAAGCCCCTTCTAAAGTGTCCAAAAGACAGAATTCTGCTGCACTCTGACCTCCCCCTCACTGTATATGAAAATGAAAGTTCAGAATTTCCATATCTTTTCTAGTAGATGCATTTAGCTAGGGCCTGATTTGTGTTGAAATACAAAATTGGGTTCTACATCCTAAAATTGTAATATTTTAAATGCTTTCAAAAACATGATTCCATCAAACTAATATAATAATATAACAAACGTTTGTTTCCAGGTATGTTTAGGACTAAAGGACTGGCTGTGGACAGGTGTTTTAAAGCCAGATTATCTAATGTCAGTTTGTGAGCAAACACATTGCCACACCTTGATAACTGTAACCATCAGGCCTTCAGGAGACACATCTTTCAACATTTGCACAGTATAGCATTCACTGAGTTAAAAACAAGATTGTGGCTTTTGTTTTCAAAAAGAAACTTCACAAAAACCCATCATGTTTGTCTGTAAAATGTGTCTATAGCCAAGGCCCACTTTGCTCATGGCCCCTGGTAAAATGATGGAAGATAGTATTGTACCGCACACCAAGAAACCAAGAAGCTGTTTAGTACCCGCAAGCACTCAGTGCATTATTTATGAAAACTAGCACTTTGGTTTGGAGTCGAAAGCTCCTTCGCTGTGCGTGCCACTCATGTGAAAAGGCCAGACTGTGGTTCTCTGACGCATCGGTTATTCATTTCTCTGCAGAATCTTCATCTGATGTGGCAGATGCTGTGATCCTTTTACGTCTCCGTGCACATTTTCACCTCTGCGAGGAGACAGAGGAAGACTCGGGCGGTTCACAGTGCCGGTTTTAAACCATTTGATCATAGAAATAGACCCATTCATAGCTGAGCATTTCAAAACTAAATTGTGATCATCAGATTTAAATATCTTGTAGTTTGTCTTGTTATTTATATATAATGTATTAACCTTTATTAAAGGCTATGATATTTGATTTGGACAGCCATTGATTTATAGATAAAGCATTTACAATAGTCAATTATTATTACCAATGCTTGCTAATTTGCACACCAGAATCTAATTAATTCCATTGGCCACAGCTGTGTCCACCTTGCAGTGATAAAGGGTCTGCCCGATGTAGAAGTGTTGGTGTTAGTATTAGTAAGTAAGCATATAGTCAACAAAGCTCCTTGCTTTCATTTTTACAGTCGTGATGGATTTCTTTCTAAATGCAGGTGAGCTTTTAGTGAACTGTAAAGATTTTGAATTGGACCTGGAAAAAGCAACCAATCTCTTGACTGAAGTTGGGATCCGCATGAGAATGCAGTGTGTGTCAGCCTCTCCATATGCTTCCCCTTCCCTTCATTATTCAGCTATAACAAGCACTACCTCCCATACATTACAATATAGCCCACATCATTTGTCAGAAGACGCAGACATCCATGGTGCAATTAAGCTGCACCTGTGCAAACTGTGCAACAGCAGGTTTGTAAGGACCATTGACTTAGAGGCTTACCATTATGTAAACAGTAGAAATAGGCCTATAGGGCTGGCAGAGATCCTGCATCTTGGTTTGGCACCGGTGCATGCTGTCATGTAGCCTACTTAAGGGAGAGGCCATTGTTGTTTATAGACTAAGACACTGAGGGCATAAACGTAATACAATGTGTTGAGTAAAGTTGTCAAAAAAATAGCACACAACCCTTTGAGATTTCCATTTAGTTTAATTATATATTTCTTTGTCAGGGACATCCAGCCCAGAGTTGAAGGCTGGAAGACACATTACATCTGTTAGGCAGATGTTTTTAAAGTCACCCAGTAATGCTCATCCCAAAGCTGGTGTTATATTGATAAATGAACCCACGGACACTGCATTTTGTCTTTTCGTATGAAGAAAAAGCTCATACGAACACCCGTTGCATTCTTCCTCGCCATGATCGTAAGCCGGCATGCGTAACAGTAGTACCCTGAAAACATATGGGGTATTGTTGTTGCATTACAATTTGATGGAAACCATGAGCAGACCAAGTACCATATTTGATGCCACTACGGTGGATAAAGCATGATAAAGTCCCTTCTAGAGTACCGTTCCAGGGGTGAAAATGTAATGCAGTGCACTAACGGGAGCCTAAATGGAGAAATCGTGATGCGGTTCACTAATGGGAACCCTTAAATTGAAAAACGTTATGCAGTGCACTAATGGGAGCCCTTAAATGGAGAAAAAGTTAAGCAGTGTACTAATGGGAGCCTTTAAATGGATAAAACGTCATGCAGTGCACTAATGGGAGACCTTAAATGGAGAAAGTATGATGCAGTGGATTGTACATGCTAAAAAAAACTCCATGCATGCCAGTGTCCCACCACATGCGGCTGATGCCCTTTATATTTTTCGCCCCTGGCCCTCAGGCAGCCTGAGTCCGCCACTGAGGTAGGCGTACCGTCGCCCTCTGGTGAGCTACACTATTCTCATTACACGCTCGACCCACATTTACATGTGCAATGTCTTTCAAACACAGCAACGCCTCCCCCGCTTAATATCTAATCCAACGAAGAGAGGTCTCAGTTGTTGTAGTGTCTTCGTGCACACGATGGTGGAGAGGTTCTTTGTTTGCTGGCTTTGACGGTAACGCGCCTGCGTGCTCGCGCTCTTTCATTATTTCACAGGTGCGCTCAGCAGCTCAGGAGGACACACTGCAGGTAGAGGTCGAGCCTCCGCCTTATCGTGAATAATGTTACCGAAAGTAGAACAAATGTCGAGAATGTCTTGCTCTTTGTCGCTACATTAATGACGGGCAGCTTTGAGTATTTACCGCAAAGTATCTAACAACAGTTTTTGGGGAGTTTAATAAAGACTTCGTTTGCGCGGAAAAAAATGGCCAATACATCCAACCTGTGTTGTTTATGAAAGCAGCGTTAAAGCAGATTCTTATTTAATTACTCCATATAAATGTAGAAGGTGCCTGCAGCGTCCAAACTGCTATCTATCCAACGTTATCGGGAGCAACAGGTGGCGGTTTCTTTGTTCGTTTTTTAAAGTAACGTGAGCTTCATTAATTCCCTCTCTTTGAACAGCAGCAGCAGTAGGATGATATATGGCAGATGCTACAGCAGAGAGCACAATCAACATGGAGGACTTTTTCAAAACGGTAAACTTCACACATGTTTTGTCTGTTGGCTGTCTCGTCATATCCAGTAGCTTAATGTGTTGTATGTGTATATTTGTAGGTGGGGGAGGTGACGAGCCTCATTGAAAAAATCTCCTGCCAAGCAGAAGAGGTGGAGGGACGACACGGAGCTATTGTTTGCACTGCAAGCCAAGACAAGAGTAAGTAGAGAGCACCGTCATGGCGCTGATGCGCTCTCGGAGATCTACCCTTCCTCCAGGGCGCACAGCACTAAACAGACAAACAGAGCAACACACACACACACACACACACACAAATGGTGTAGAAAAAGATAAATGTATCATGTTTTGGTCAAGACATAGATATATATATAGCTACACCATGATAATAATGTTACATTAACAACAGGCCAGACCGAATGACTGAAAGTAAAAACATATCCAACATGTGGCTGCAGGTGCTCTAGTCACCATTGCATGTTAATAATTAATGATTGCATACAAAACCCAACCATTCTTGAATGGTAATGCTCTTTGACAATGTACGTCTTAAAGTTAAGGGATCACCAAAGCTGCTGCATTAAAATGAGCCACCTTAAAATGATGCCTTTAATGAAGTGAACGTATTCTGTTCTTAGGAAAACAAGACAACCTGGAGCTGCTCAACCATGAGACCAAGAAGAACGCCAACTTGGTCCGAGCCAAGTTAATATGTAAGGGGTGCTGTATTTTTATTTTTTTGTCTTTGCAAAATGTGCTTTTGTACAGTAGATATTAGTTTGTCTCATGCTGTAGTAACGCGTAACGCAACTAGAGCAAAGTTATTATGGATGCGTGGTTGTGTAGGCTGTCGTTGGTGTTTGATACAATGAGGAAGAGCTGTGTAGCTGTAGCACATCACTCTTCCTCAAATTCTGGAACTGCATTGTTCACAACATGGCATTTGACTTGCAAATGGTTAGAAAAGGAAGGCTGCTATAGTCAACTCTAATCTGTGAGTTAACCAACATGTTTTCTACGATTGCATGCGCAGAGTGGTGGAACAGTGGGGCAGAGTTTGAATTTCACCTTTAAATCGGTACTGTGCTTGTTTGCGTATTTGATCTGCGTACTTTCAGCAATGCAGCAGAACTTTCCGGTGGAGGAGAACGGTGAAAGAGCCTCAGCAATTCAGCGTATTCAGAAGAACCAGGTCTGGCATCACTTTTATCTCCTGTAACAAGCCAGGTGCATAAAGACGGCCAGCTCATTCATTACAAAGAAGCCTCGATCTTTAGGCACCTGTCAAAAAAAATCACACCTGTGATAATGGTCTTTCATTTTCATGAATCAATAATCCCTTTTTTTTTTTTTTTTTTTAATTTTTCTCTGGACTGCCTTTCACCAGCACTCCCACCTGACTCGGTGCTTTGCTGAAGCCATGAGGGGCTACCATAAGGCACAGATCTCCTTCAGAGAGAAATGCAAAGCACAGATCCAGAGACAGCTGGAGATTGGTGAGCTGCCAAAAAACAAATGACACTAGAACATGAGCCCATGCGCCCCCCCCCCCCCCGCTCTGCTCAGTGTGTAAATGGTCTTCGTTTCATACACCAGGATCATGCCAGTGCAGTTGATGTGAGGGTTTTTATACTAATAGCTCCTCAGATAGTCAGAGATGTTATGATGTAGGACGGTAATGTTATTTCTTCTTCCCAATTAAATCATTACTATAAGTAAGAAGCTCAGCATTCAATTTTAATTATCTTTCAAACTACATTTTTCTCTTCAGTTTACACACAGGTTGCGGTTTACATCTACAGTAGACTTATTTGAGTTAGGAGAAGGTGGTGTCGCAGTAGAGAAGAGTAGAGGTGTAATAGCGCCATCCTGTGGTGAACACCTAAAAATACACTTCTTGTTAGCTCACAACACTAAAAAGTGTAGAGTGATTGTGATTCATTTAAGATTTAAGCATGCACTTTTGTTTTAGAATTATTATTATGATGATACAACAGCATGTTAAGCTAACCTGGACTCATCAGCTTTGTCACTATTTCAGTGGATAAAGTGACAACGGATGAAGAGTTGGAGGAGATGCTGCACCGTGACCATCTTACCATCTTCATATCTGATGTTAGTGGAATTTCCTTCGATTCTGGCCGACAAAAATGGCAACGCAATAGTTACTAATATCTACCGTAGCTTTATTTTTGCTGTGGATCACTTCGATATGCAGTTAGAATGTAATGTGAAGCTACTCGGATGATTATTATATAAACAACAGGTGTACTTTTCCTGTTACAGATCAACTCTGACGCTCTGATTTCCAGCCAGGCTCTGAGTGAGATCGAGTCTCGTCATCAGGACATCATCTGCCTCGAGTCCAGCATCAAAGAGCTGCACGAGATATTTGCCGACACCGCCATGCTGTTGGAGATTCAGGTAAGATGGCTGCCTTGTGTTGAAACATTCATGACTAATATAAAGGAATGTACCAATGTCACAACCTGACTGGTGTTGATTGTGCTTTTCTTCCATCAGGGAGACTTGATCAACAATATAGAAAAGAACGTGACGAGTGCAGCAGAGTATGTAGATGTGTCCAAAGCACAAACCTACGATGCAGTCGCATATAAGAAAAACCCGTACAAGTTAGCATCTCTCCCGAGCTTCTTCAAGTCTTTCAAGAGGAAAACCTAAAACTGCTACTGATCAAAACGCCTCCGATTCAAACCACGACTGAGCTCCCGAACCTGTCTGAACATTGACTGCACCAAACATCCTGATCTACATCAAAGCCTGCGCTCGATGGAGCATGCTTTTCATCAGATTTTTCGGTACAGTGCCTGTCTGCCAACTCGAAGGATAATGAGGTCGTCGTTAATTTAAATTTGCACTGCTATGATAATGATGCGACAACATGCTGAGCCAGTTTCTGATGCTACCTGTGGACTGTCAAAAGGACAAATGCAGCATAAAACCTTAAAAAAATCACTCACTCACAGTTAGCCAGTGTTGCCCTTAGTGGCCAGCAGGTGGCAGGACAACATCAGATAGAACTCTGAACCAAGATCACTTAACTTCCCTCCTCTCTGCAGTCCTGCTGAACTTCTGTGTTTTTGTCTGATACTGTGTTTTACCAATGTAGTGTTTAATATTCTGAAAGAAATGTCTAATCCCTTGCTGTGGGACTATGCCTGCCAATCCTGAAATAAACCTATGTGGTGAATGCTACAGTACGTAATGTGCTACTGGTGCTTTATTGTAACATGTGAAAGAGGGGAAGGAAATGCTGTGACTACACATACAAGAATCCATCATAATGTGGGATAGACAAACTATAGTCGGAGGTCTAAAAGTCCCTCTATCCCATACGGATGGGTAAGAAAAACATGAATTGTCCAAGTTTCAAGCCAAAAGAGCTGCTTCAGTTCTCAATGGCATATATATATTATTGAAGCATATGTATTCCTTATGATTCTCCACTTGTTTAGTGTTTTTTTTATATTGTAATTTGTCACCTGCAGTTTATGTATGATGGATAATTGCTTACAGTTATCATTTGCCTGCGTGGGCCTCAGTGTGATCTGACTGTAGGAGGGGACGAGGGCAGGCAAAAACTCTCAGACAAGCTGCATCATGGGAATGCTGCCAGGATGAACCCAATGACTTGTCTCGTGTGTCTCTCTCTATCTCTCCTTTTCCCCTCCTCCTGGATAAGGTTTCACAGCACCTCTGCTCCTTGCTGAAACCACTGATTTCCAAATTGGAAACAGAAAAAGGAATAATAGATAAGGATGACAATGTAATTTAAAGAAAGAAAGGGGAGACCGTGATAAGATTAGGAGTGAAATCAAACAGACCCAGGCCTCCATAAAAATATGGCTTCTTTATTGTTTGTGCCAGAGTGGTGAGGTCTTAACATAGGCCTTGACCACAATTTAAAAGGGCCGAGTGATGTGTGGCTGCATAAAATGTGGGGCCGGGGCTGTCTGCTTTGATTGACAGGTCATCTTTCTGTCTGTCATTTAAACAAACGGGGCTAATGTGCTGAAAATGGCCCGTCTCTAAAAGAACCTTCAAACGTTTCCCCAGTTGGAATGGACTACAACGATAGACAAATGCACGGTCGCAAAGGGCTGAAGCACGAAGGGGGAACAGTCTCTTTTTCTGCCTCCTCACAGAGCCTCCAGCGCAGGCTCACTTCTTGGCTTTGCCCTGGGCGGCCACGGCCTCCATGGCCTTCTTTACGGTTTCCTCATCACCAAGGAAAGCCATGGGCTTTATAGGCTTCAGGTTTGCATCCAGCTCGTACACAATTGGGATTCCTGTTGGCAGGTTCAGCTCCATGATGGCCGCGTCGGACATACCTGGAAAGACGGGCAGATGGATTAGACGGGTAGACATGCAGATCAGCAGACAGAACACAGAGGGAATGTAATTGATACAGCAAAAGGCTGCGCAGACAGGAAGGACACTAGTCTGGCATAATAAAAGGAATCAGCACTGCAGGTTTTCTTTACATCTGATTGTATTTTAATTAATTTTGATCACAGCAATCTGTAATTTATAATCTAAGAAATGTGATATACTTGTCCCTCTCATCCTTGACACCTACAGTACCATTCCTATCTGACATTTAGGCCCTCTGGCTGTATAACTCCCTTATCCATGTCTGGCCACTCCTTGAAAAAGTACAACCTTTATACATAAAGGTCATGACTGTAATGGGAACCAAGCTCATGACCCTCTGCCCTGTCCCTCAGCTGAGTCCCTGCATGCTATTTTTATGCTCTGTAATCCACAACTGTGTGTGTGTGTGTGTGTGTGTGTGTGTGTGTGTGTGTGTGTGTGTGTGCATAGACAAGTGTCTGTGATCATTTAGGCCTTGGCCTTTGCAATGAAAGCTGAAAGCTATTTTCAAACCAAAACATTCGGTTAATTTGCAATTTGCCATTTTGTGATGTTGGATTTTATAATGTCAACATTCACCTCTACCTTTCACTGCAGAACCTTTTGTAAGCCTTGTCCTCCTACAAACCGTAGTACTCACCCTCCAGGTGCTTGACGATGCCACGGAGGCTGTTGCCGTGTGCAGCGATAATAACGTTCTTCCCCAACTTGATTTCTGGCGCGATGACGTCATTCCAGAAAGGCAGGGCGCGGGCGATAGTGTCCTTCAGTGACTCACACGTGGGGAGCTCACCGGGCTTCAGATTCTTGTAGCGCCGGGACTGGAGTTAGTAAGAGCAGTGAAAGGTAGTTTACTCCCACGACAGTTGACAAAGGTTACAGAACTTACTGATAAGACAAACATGGTGGTGCTTTGTGACATTCTTCTGATTAGTGAGAAAAAAAATCCTACAAATAGATTACTGACTCCAAATTAGCCCACACCCTTAGCTTCAGTTGTCTCACCTCACTGATGACTTTGTTGTAAGCGTGATCCTTTTCCATGGGCGGAGGTGGGGTGTCAAAGGAGCGGCGCCAGATCTTCACCTGCTCCTCGCCGTGCTTTTCCGCCGTCTCGGCCTTGTTGAGGCCAGTGAGGCCTCCGTAGTGACGCTCGTTCAGGCGCCAGGTACGAATCACGGGCAGCCACATCTGGTCTGTGCCCTCCATGATGGTCCACAGGGTCTTGACGGCACGTTTCAGCACGGAGGTGTAGCACACATCAAACTTGAGGCCCGCATCCTTGATAGCCAGGGCTCCACGCTTGGCCTCCTCCATCCCCTTCTCACTGAGGTCAGCGTCGAACCAGCCGCAGAAGCGGTTCTCTTGGTTCCAGGCGCTCTCGCCGTGGCGGACAATAACCAAACGGTGGGCAGCAGCCATGTCTACAACGTGTCTCCTGAGTTTGACTTAAACCACACACAGTTCCCTCAGCCCTTCTAACTTGTGGACACACACACAACGTCTGACCAACAGTGAGCCCAAGCCTGCATACCACACTCCTTTTTATAGCAGCCTGGATGGTGGCAGTGCATAGCAGACAGGCCTCCTTCACTTTCCACCCGTGAGAGGCCTTCACGCTCTGACTGACATACATGGCCAGCCAATACAACGAGACCTCTGCCGGGCTGGTGGGACATGTGGCGGGTGGGAAGGCCAGAGTTCAGATATTTAGCCAAAATAGCAACATGACTTTTAAACAGATCTTTGGCACAAAAGTGTAAAAGATCAGAGTTGGCTGCAGAGAGGCACCTCATTCTGAAATGAACAGTTTTAATAACTGAAAGAGAAACTGTAGCTCATTGCACTTTGAAGATTTCATATGTTTAGTAAATATTACATTTGTTCACAGGGCATAACAGGCTCAGCACTGTGGTAGGGGGAGATCCATGAGCAACATGTTGCCAAAACACAGCTGAATTAGAAGCTGCATACAGCGTGCACTTGTCACGACCTGGCTCTGACAGCCATGACCTAATCAGGGAGACGCAGACAGTTGACCAAAAGTAAAGAGTTTATTAGACCTAACAAGGTATCTAACTGGCAATGGTGGTTGCGAACGAGCCGTCCTCGTTCCTCCACGGGGTGATAGGAGAGTGCATGTTGCCAGGAAGGCGGAGCTTTATTCTGGAGCACCGGGCCCAGGTGTCTCCAGTTTGTAATCTCCGGGAACCTGCCATTAAAGGGACACACACACACAAACAAGTAACATGGCAGGGAACCGTCACAGCACTCATGTGCTTTGTCTTACTTTACATGTGGCAGCCAATGCCCCACAACTTACTGGCCACCACAATGTGGCTCTAAATGAATAATAATCATTGTTAATACAATTGAGGTACAATTCAAGAACAGGCGAAACATGCAAGAAACAGCAAAACAATTAGTGTTCAAACATGTTACAGACAGTTAAAAGGGAAAAGGCTCCTCAAAGAACTTGAACTACATCTTGATCTTTAAGGGTTCGACCTGGTCCAACCTGAGGAAGCATATCTTAGCAAATGATCATTAAGTCTCTTAAATCTAAAACAGACAGAGGGATTTATAAAGTGTTCTTACTGTCCATGACCTCTAGGCGTTGCTCTCGTATCAGTTTTACATGCAACATGTCACACTGTGTGGTGCAACAATGAAGCCTGGCTTTTTTTTTCTTCTCAAAAGAGTTACATTTTAGTAAGGCACTGTTAGATGTACATATACAGCTGCTACAACTTATACAGTGGTACATATGCTGTGCAAGGGCTCCCCTGTCTCAGCATCACCACAACATATTTTAAGTATACTCAATGTTTCAAGTTTTTTCTGAGTCTGGAGTTGAGAAATGTTGAGTGTTCCACCCTACTGGAAACATTATACACCGCTGAGACAAATAATCGAAGCCAAATATTCTGCAGTATCCTTCATGAAATTGAATGTCGGGAAGCACTCAGACGTACAGGGTTAGGATCCGCAGTGCTGATGAAGCTTGGAAACTATAAGCCACAGAGCCAACGCTGTCAGGCAAAGTCAATGTCTCCTGACACGGCCAATCAAATTATGTTCCATATATATAGAAAAAAAAGAGAGAAATACAATCGTCCAAAAATATGATATTGATGGAGTTCCAGGCGTGATGCCAGACTGCCTGATGTGAGCCTGATAAGGAGGTAGGTTTTTGTATTGCACAAAGTAGGAACTAACAAGGATGATGCTGCAGGAAAAACACTGGATGTGCCTTTTTGCAGCTGGGTCACTCTGGTTCTCTGGTGAATTGACGTTTACAAAATTAATATGAAAACAGAGTTTTCAATGCTAGAATGACAGATAATTAATATCAAGCTCTGCTGCTAGGTTTTGGTTCTATGGCACATTTACTGTTCAACCCCTGCAGCAACCATATTGCAGCAACAAAGAGCTGATAAACCTAGTTGTAGGCTACCAGCAAAGCAACCCGCTGACAGATGAAGCTGTTGTGTAGAAGAAGTGGCTGTTGAACATACTGCGCTCAAACATCTAGCAGTATGATATTCATATATTTTCTTTAAGAGTCGTTGGAGACCAGATAGGTGGAGTACAGAGAAGGAGAGTTAACATTTGACTTGTATTTGCAGGAATAAATCATAATATGAGCTCACTCTGTCAAACTGTTGATGCAGAGTTTGGGTTCTCAGAAGGCCAGGCCTATCACGTTACACTGGATTCTGGTGAAATGTATCAAGCTGAGGAACTTCCCCCTTTACGACATGTACACCAGGCTAAGCACTGAAGGCAAGCCATGAAACGGATTGCACTGAACGGCTTCGGGCCAAAATACATCTCTGATCTGCTGCCACCTTATGAACCATCCCGACCCCTGAGGTCGTCTGGGACCGGTCTACTTTCTGTTCCCAGAGTCAGAACTAAACATGGAGAAGCAGCGTTCAGTTTTTCTGCTCCACATATCTGGAACAAAGTCCCAGAAAGCTGCAGGTGTGCTGAGACCCTCAGCTCCCTTAAATCAAGATTGAAGATTTGTCTGTTTGCTGCTGCCTTTAATTGAACCAGATTCAAGGATATTAATCAATTCCCTGCATTTCTGTATTTTACTATTGTATTTTATTTCTTACACTGCTTTTTAGTGTTTTAATGACTGTTTTTAATGTTTCAATCAATGCTCTTCATTGTTTTTAAATCTCATTTTCTTTTGCCTTATGTTTTGATGCTTTTAATGGTTTTAATGTGAAGCACTTTGAATTGCCTTGTTGTTGAAATGTGCTGTACAAATAAACTTGCCTTGCCACTGCAGCTGCAAAATAAATTGAATTAAAGCAAATTTGGCTGACAGACAGTGTCGTTAATGATGGTGGCTGTGTATGTCAGCTTGTTATACAAAGCACCCCTAGTGGTCATAAGGGGATAAATAATGTGCCTATGAAGTGTCGATAAATACTATTTAAAAATAAATATAAAGCTATTCAACTTCACCACTATTGCCACCAAGCATGTGACAAACCCAGTGAATCAGTGACCCTCAACAACTGCAGTGCATGTAACTGCCACCGTGTAACTTAACAGTAACACAGGTTGCTGAAATATGTGATGCTGTCACCATGTATAGATGCCTGGAGTTACTGGGAATTTTAAATCTAATAATTTGATACTTAGACTAAGGCTGGGCTTTTATGTTAATTTGCTTCACCGGCAGATCAATCTAGAAATATTAAGTTTTAGAAACTTAGTTCGGGAACAAGCACCACACCCCGAACATAACTAAGTTCCTCCGCACAAATGATTTAATCACAACTGACCCGTTGACTTCCTTCCCCTCCCCTACATCCCTTCATCCCACAACTCTCATCCCTTCCTCCCTCAACCACTTTTCGCTCCCGAAGTCCATCCCTCTGACTTCGACATGCAATACACCATTTGAAACTCCTTATCGTTATCAGTGTGGTCTTAGTTACTGAACACACACTCTAGGTGAGTTACTTTGTTTGGGAAGAGAAGTTAATGGTCTACTTTCTCTCTTTCATTTCCCCAGGTCCTGTAAGTGTCTTGTCTGCCAAAGAAATGGCCCTGGTGCAGATTGTCAGGCTGCTGTTTGGGTGGGAGAGAGTGTACACAGGGGAGTTTGTGTGATCACAACTGTTACGATGACTCAGCCTGCAGCAGAGTCCATGCAGCTCCCACTGAAGTCCCAAACCTCTCACTGCCTGTGAGGCACAGCACTAGGTGCTGGGGGGCTTTGCTGCATAGGCAAATTACTGGAGCGTTCACACTACGGAACATGCACACATGCACACACAACACACACACACACACAGATACACACACACACACACACACACACACACACACACACACAGACAGGCACAAAAACACACATACACAGTTATTGCTGAAAAAGCACTGCAATACACTTCATTTATGCATGGAGCTAGAAAGCAAGATGAATTTCCCAACATATACTATTTAACTGAGCCCCTGCACACATACACACTCACGCACACACACACACACACACTCGAAAAGAAAATGCATGTCAGCAGCTGGGTGTAATTGACCTGCCAGGGTATCTGTGCTGCAGATGACTGTTAGTCTTTTATAGAATTGAAACAACAACCTGACAAAAGGCAAAGAAGACTTTTCTTTCACTGATTAAAAACATTGCTTTACAACTAACAAACTATTAAGACTATCTCTATAACATTGTATAACTTATTCAATATATACTATAGCATACCTTGCGACACTGGCACATAAAATCATTACATTTGAGTCAGGAAAGGACAAAAGAAAAGCTGAGAATATATAGTAAATAGTATTAACATGAAGGAAAAAACTGACGCAGCATGTGTGTACTACTAATTAACTAATCTCCTAGCAAACCGCCAAGCTTATTGATGGACCAAGACGTTTGAAAATATTTCTTTTCACATGTTACCTTCTGTTTGGGTGGGATTTTATCATTGCAGGTCTTTTGAGGTTATGGCTGTAGTTCTGCTCTACACCAGAAGGAGAGATGCTGTGTCACGGTTGTAAATAAGGACCCCCCCCCCCCCCCCCTCCCCTATCTCCTGCAGTGACGATAGCACAACAAGTCGGTTTAACCATGCTTTTTATTCTATATAGAAAATGGAACTCCTAACAAAATATATGACCGTTTTTTGCAGTAAGTCCACATAACCACAAAGATTATTTTTTTTAGAAACGTAGCTCTGATGAACGTCACTGTAATGAAAAGACAAACGTAAGTATGGATCCATGTAAAGTGTATTTTTGCGACCTCTTTCCTCCTGTCTTTTCTTCTGTCTGCCTTTAACTCATTTCCCCTCCCACGCTCATCCGCACGGATCCTCTTTCTTGCCGCTGCAGTGTAAGCCCATCGAACCTGCATTGTCAGAGTTTGGGGAAAGCGCTTGCGTCAGAGCTCAGTCTCCTGCTATAAAAGCACAGGCTGCTGCAGCAGCAAGCATTCGAGGCTTGAACCTGAGCCCGTTGTACACCTCCACACATACATACACACACACACACACACACACACACACACACACACAGAGGAGAGGGATAGCAGCCTGTCCTCCTACCACTCAGCCATGAGTAGCATCGGATATGACCCCTTCTACTCCGCCTCGCCATACAAACGCTGGTATGTCGAGGCCCCCCCTCGTGTCGCGGTGACCAGAGGGAGGACCCTCTCCGTCTACTCCTCTCATGCTTCCCCGCTGTCCTCCTCCCGTCTGCAGTACTCCTCCCCTGGCCGGGTGCTGCTCTCCTCCTCCTCACAAGCCGCTTCTCTGGAGCTGGAGCTGAGCCAGGCCGCCCAGATCAGCTCCGATTTCCGCACCGTGCGCACCCAAGAGCGCGGCCAGCTGCAGGACCTCAACGACCGCTTCGCTGGCTTCATCGAGAGGGTGCGTGAGCTGGAGCAGCAGAACCGCGCTTTGGAGGCAGAGCTGCTGCTGCTGAGGCAGAGGTACACGGAGCCGTCCCGCCTGAGAGCGCTGTACGAGCAGGAGGCCCGGTCCCTGAGAGCTGCTGTGGATGAGGCCAGGGCAGAGCAACAGGCTGTCCTGGGACAGAGAGAGCGGCTGGAGCAAACCCTGAGCGCCTTGCAGGGTCGATATGAGGAGGAAGTGCTGGCGCGTGAAGAGGCCGAGGGCAGGCTGATGGACACCCGCCGCGAGGCCGACGAGGCTGCCTTAGGCAAGGCTGAGCTGGAGAAGAGTGTCGAAACTCTGCTGGAGGAGCTGGCCTTCCTCAAGAGGATTCACGAAGGCGAGGTGGTTGAGCTCCAGGCCCAGGTCCAGATGGGTGTCCAGGTGGCAGTGGAGTCTGAGGCCGCAGCTCCGGACCTCTCCGGGGCTCTCAGGGACATACGGTCCCAGTATGAAAGGCTGGCAGCAAGAAACATGCAGGCAGCAGAGGAGTGGTTCAGGGGGAAGGTGGGCTCCATGACCGAAACTGTGGCCCAGCACAGTAACGCCGTGAGAAGCAACAAGGACGAAGCGGGAGAGTACCGACGCCAGCTCCAGGCCCGCCTGCTGGACATCGATGCATGCAGAGGCCTCAATGAATCCCTGGAGAAACAGCTGCATGAGATGGAGGACAAGCAGAACGCTGAGATAGATGCTATGCATGTCAGTAGTGTATTCTATTGTGATCCCTTCATTATTATCCAGCTCTTTAGATTTTTGCTTGTTACTCTTTAAAAGTATTACTTAAGGGTTTTATTTGATTTAACGTTGTTTGTCCTTGTATCCTGACTTGACATTGTCTTGTATTTAGGACACCATTGCAGAGTTGGAGAGTGAGCTGAGGGGCACCAAACACGAAATGGCACGCTACCTGAAAGATTACCAGGACCTTCTGAATGTCAAGATGGCTCTGGACATTGAGATTGCTGCATACAGGTGAGAAGCAGCAACGGTGCGACTGAGGTGAAAATATAATGTTGAAACTAAGCTGGAGTATTTCTAATGTTTATTTTTATGTAGATAGATCTGCAATGTGTATGGCCTTACTGAATGTATAATTTATGTACAACGTTTTTACGAGTTTAGCGTAGGATAGAAAAGTCAAAAAGAGCAGGAAAATTTTTATTCTGGTAAACACATTCTGGGATGAAGCAACACTGAAGTGTTGAGTGTTAATAAATGGCCACTCACTGAGTTGCCATGGCCTGCTGTACTCATCACCTTTCTTTTCACCGACCTCTACAGGAAGCTTCTAGAAGGGGAGGAGTCTCGTTTCAGTGTAGGAGTGCCTGTGAGTGTGTCCTCTATGTACAGCCACAGTTTCGCAGCGCCCTCCATCGCCCGGCCCTTCCTCTCCAGCATGAGCTCTGGCACCTCCTACCTGATGACATCACACCTCCTCAGCTCCAGCTTCAGCACCACCGAGGGGCTCTTCTCTGCCAGCCACGCCCAGCAAGCAGAGGCCAGCCCACCTGAGGAAGAGGAGGAGGAGGAAGAGGAGGCAGAGGAGGAGGTAAAAGAGGAAGAGGAGGAGGAGAAGGCAGAAGAGGCAGGAGAAGAAACAGAGGAGACAAAGGAGGAAGAGGAGAAGGAGGATAAAGAGGGAGCAGAGGAGGAGGGAGATAAAGAGCAAGAAGATGAAGAAGAGGCTAAGGGAGATGAAGATGCTGAGGGAGGAGATGAGGAGGCCAAGGATGGAGAAAAGGGTTAGTGCATTGTTTTTACATTCTGTAATTTCTCAATTAAACCTCAATTATTAAAATCTGGATGACAAAAAATAATACAATTCTCATCTATTGATGCAGGTGGTGAGGAGGAGCAAAAGGAAGAGGTGACAGAGGCTGCCGAAGATGACGGGGAGAAAGGGGACGAAGGAGAGGAGACTGAGGTTAAAGAGGAAGCCCAAGAGGAGGTAAAAACGGAAGGAGGCGATGACAAAGATGAGGATGCAAAAGAAACAGAAAAGGCGGAGAAAGATGAGGCAAAAAAAAGTGAAGAGAAAGAAGATAAAGCGAATGCCAAGAAAGATGACAAAGATGACAAAGTTCCTTCGAAAACAGATGTCAAAGCTGAAGCCAAAAAGGAGAAAGAGGAAGGAAAAGCAGCCAAACCGGAAGCTGCAGAGGAAACGATCACAAAGGGTAAAAAGTAAGCCAGTAGCTTCAGAAAACTTCAATCACGACTGTCCATTAGCTCGATAACCAGTAGAGGCATCTACGCTATCCTCTCAAATCTGCTTGTTAACATGGTGCTCAATAAAACCGTCCAATAGCCATTCACAGCAGCAAATCAAGGTAAACTGCTTGCCAATATGAATCCATAAAGGGTCTGGTTGCACACTTCCCGATGAGTGTAATATGTGTAATTGCTGAGTGCAAAAATGGGTGTGTGAGATGTTGGTGGTTTAATAAACACCTCTTAAAGCCACGTGTGTCATTGATTTTGTGCCTTGTGAACCATAAACAAGTCCTAAAGTATAACTTTTAACATCAAAAGCCTCTGAAAACGCAGCTGTTTTGTAGTCACCTCGCTCACCGCGATGTGGTTGGTGAGACATGTGAGCACGTGTCATTCACTAATTCCTCGATTCACAGTCACTCACAGGCCATTAGAAACACTGTCAGTGACGGATTGTAAATAAAATTCAATAGCAAAGCGGATCCCCACACAATCCCTCCTAAACTATTTTGATGGGGCATTCAGACACTTAGTAATGCAAAAATAATAATAATAATAATAATAACATAGATAAACATATATATGTGCATGAAGAAATGTAATATACATTTTGTCCCACCACTTTTAATCTTGGCCTTCCTTAATCCTGGAATTGCAGCTCCCATAAGGCTTTGGTGGATGAAAACAGGAAGCTGTACAGCCAACATGTGTAGGCTACTTGAGCCCCTGTTTTAAAAAACGTTATTTGTTTACATTTTGGAAGAATTAACTATTACCAGTTCCTGTTTGCAATGTAACGTTACCCATGGATGCACAGAAATAGAACACTGCATAACTCGATTGTCAAGTGAGCTCTGCAATTACATAAGGGCAATTTGGGGACATTTATTCGTAATGAAAAATCAATCTATTAACTCGCGTGTGTCACGTCTGTGTTCAGGTTTGAGTCATGGCTCCGAGAAAAGAGTGCCATTTTTTTCTTAAATTGCTGGATTCAGCGTTAAGGGGGTTTCGAAGTACCTCAATTTCAGTGGTGGCTGGCGGAAAATGTTCCAGGAGGGCTGTACCACATCCAATCAATTTCAGCAAACATCCCAGAATGATTTAATGCAAAAGAAATTAAGGTATCAAACACGCATTACTACTTTGCAGTTAAATATTCAACATTTATTCCAACATGAAAAAAAGCAGTAAATAAACACGTCAGGACATCTTATTTGTGTCACCCTCACAAGCAATTCAGTATAATATAATAATATATATCACATATAATAATATTCACTACAATACAAAAACACACACATATATATATATAATTATTTATTTATAACTATATATCCATTTCTCAGACAGGTGCTTCATATTCCTCACTCCCCAACTGTCCGTGCTGGATCTGTCCCCTTTGTTTTAAAAAGCTGAATAAGTTATTAGCATGACTGCATCCAGCTAGCCAAACCTGTCTGGTGTACAGCTACTAGAGTAGCTTCGCATGTACAGCTTCCCTTTCCTGCTAGTCTGCTGTCTGATTGTGAGGTCAGGCTGATCTGGGATCAGCTCTTTCACTGCAGTTTCTCCGCAAAAGTTCTCCTCTGAAACGGGTCTTGGAGGAGCAGTGCGCGCTGGCGCTGGCGCTCGCCTGTAGAGACTACTCCTGACGAGAACGCGCAGCTTGGGGCAGAATCGATTCTGCCCCAAGCTGCGCGTTATTGAATCTATTTGAGGACGCTAATTGGCTAAATTGTATGTCACACATTTATATCTTTAGAGGACGTGGAGGAAAAACATATATTATGCGCATATATATCATATTTTACAAATATTACTGGGTGCATTCCATATTTCAAAAACACAAATATTGACAATTTGTATAATTTATTTTTTATTTGTTGTGGCTCAAGGGGGGCCCTCTATTGGCCAGCCGCCACTGCTCAATCGCTTCTTTGAGGTGAGCTGCTGCTGCAACTGCTGCCTGTGTTGGTAAGTCAGCCAAACTACAATTAAACCCTCCATTATTACATGTATTACACCCTGGGGGTTTTACTTAACTGCTGCGCAACTGCCTTTACAACTCTTATATACTTGTGTTCCTGTTCCATTGCATTGCAGCATGTTAATGGTTTTATCACAAATGCAACAAAACAGGAAGTAAACACAGTACGCCATACATCTGTGTGAGTTTGTTTCTCCTGCTCGTGACCTATGCTCGTGAACCGCCATTTCCAGTTGTGGTGATGTCTTTACAGAAACTATACAGTCCATACAGTGCATCCACTTTCTATACAGAAAGTGGATGCAAATGATTTGCGTTATTATCCTGTTATTTTCATAAATGACCACAGGGGGCGCTGTTTAGCGAACGCTGCACAGCTCCTTGATTGGTTACCTGAGCATGAACAGCGGGCACTGTGGCCACAAGTGGTGATTACAGGACGATGGTAAATGCTGAAACATGGCGCGACAGTTCACAGAAGAGTGAAATGAAATGACTTCAACTTTAGTTTGCTAAATTGAGCTACTATTAGCTATCATTAAGGCTAGCAGCAGAGGCTAAATCCCATTGAGTAGTGCTGAATTGAGCATGTCTCTATTTTAACTTTTTATAATAATTTGAATGTGTTTTCGCTGGGACAAAGTGACTGATTGCCAGTTGAAGGCACACATACACACACAGTAGCTAAAAGCACGCCATTATTTACGGTAATTGGATGCTTTTTGCAGACCAACTAAGAGAAATGATGATGATAACGATGACTCTGAAGTCAAAGTCTTGCTCTATTTTATTACTCCATTTACATGTGAAATACGAAATAGGCACTCATTGAAACTGATCATGTCTGGATACAAGATGACCCATAAGCTTGTTTTTGCAATTACTACTTTTACAAAAGACTGGTAGTAAAAGCTTGCAATCTGTTTTCACAAGCACATCTATAATCTTCTCTAGTGTGATGAAAGCAAACACCCACTGATGCACATTATCCTCTGACACCTGACACCACCCAGCAGCTGCTCTGTTTATTTTACTCCCTTGGGTAGATATTAAGTTTAGACAGTCTGCAGCAGCAAGCAAGCTCTCTGCATCAGGTATGGTGCAAACAGCCCCGGGTGTGGGTATATTTTGCTGTTGACGAAAAATAAATAAAACTAAGCCGCATATTTAAAACCTTTCGGCAAACTAGTTCAGCAGCACATCAATTCAATTTAAATCTGAATAAATATCTTTGAGCAATAACCATGAGCCAAGAAATAAATCTTGCCCTTTCAACATGGTCAGATGAACCTTATGGCACTCTGACTTTTTTAAAGTACATGAGATCAATTACATTCTTGGTTGATGTATATTGTTGGTTGATATATATAAATATGTGTGTGTGTGTGTGTGTGTGTGTGTGTGTGTGTGTGTGTTGTAGAATGACAGTGAATGAAGCTTGAATCTCGATATCATAACTTTTTTGACCTTAAAGCCGTTCATTTCATAACGAAACACTTATTATAAAGCTATTTTCTGACAAGTCGTAATACTTTCAACCACTTACAAACTACTTATTGTAACTACTCTAATGTAATAAGAAATGTTTGATGCATGTATACACAAAGCAACAATATGAATACATTAATATAAATGACAAGAAACAGTTTTTTTTACTTCGTTATGACATTTATTGAGCAAATGCTGCTGGGAAATTGTACATGATGAGTAAAGTCATGGGATTGCAAACAGTAGCACCTCATTTATTTCTGTATTTAAATTCAAGTCCCTCCTATGCATACAAGAATGCGTGAATCTGCGCATTTACAGTTGGTTCATTTTTCAGTTGCACTCAGGTGAACATAACAGACACTGATGAAAAGCATGTTTAAGGCTAAGAGTTTCTTCAGGTTTGTTAAGCTTTAACTGGATGTACATGGTCGTGTGTGTGTGTGTGTGTGTGTGTGTGTCATATCGCTGCCCGTCTCTTTCTTCTCTGTATGTGGTGCATTTGCTGTTAGTTTCTTTTTGGCTCAGTTGATATCTTCACATGTCAAGTAAGGCTTCTTCAGTAGAGCACGTGTCTTCGTAGACTTCCCTCACCCCCTTTACTTAAACTCTGAACAACCTCTCAACTTTAATATTTCTCTCACTCTCCCATCCACAATATACAGTATATATATATATGTATTCCTTTTACATATGTACTCTTTTTACAGTGTATTTCTACCATACATACAGATGAGAGGAAAGTTCTCCCCTCTCCTGAGCTATCATGCAGAGACCCCCCGTCCCTCCCTCCCTCCCTCCAGTGAGCTCACCCGTGAACTGCAGAAAGAAAGAAAAAGAGGATAAAATGTCTTAGTCGCTAGCTCCTCCCGACGTCCGCAGCAAAGCCTGCTTAAAGCTGTCACTCAACATGCATTTTTGAAATTTGTAGCATTTACGTTTTGGCTTCTCTCTATGATTTGTGAGTGGCTATCTTTATTACATCGCTCTAGCTGTATAATTTTCTTGTTTTAAATGTTAGTTCTGGGTTGATTGCTTATCTCTGTATCCTCTCCTCCGGTCCACCTCCGCTCATTCGGCCTCTGTCACCAGCTTGATGGACTGGGTGGAGTGCTTCTCCGTCTTCTTGGTGGAGACCAGCTTCTCCTCCTTCTCCTCCTCCACCTCTTCCTTCATCGTCTCGGTCACGGTGACCGATTTGGTGACGCGCTTGGAGCCGTCTTCTCCGGTGGTGATCGTCTCCACAGTTTTGGTGATCACCACTTTCTGGCTTCCGTCTTCCTTGACGGGACTTTCGTCCACGCCGTTAGAGATCACGTCGTCTTCCTTTCCCTCGTCCTTCTTCTCCTTCTCTTCAGGGCTGCTCTTGTCTACGTCGCCATTCATGGCAACTTCTTTCTTTTCTGCACTCTTGTCGCTTGTTGGGTCGCTCTTTTTCTCTGATTTCTCTTCAGCAGCTTTAGGGGCCTCGGGTTTGGCGGTCTTTGGGGATTCAGCTTTTGGTGATTCGGGTTTTGGGGAGTCTGACTTGGGGGACTCAGTTTTTGGGGAGCTGGGTTTTGGGGATCCAGCCTTCGGTGAGCTTTCTTTGGGGGTCTCAGACTTAGGGGATGCAGGCTTAAGGGACTCAGGTCTAGGTAATTCAGATTTAGGGGACTCAGACTTAGGGGATGCAGGCTTAAGGGACTCAGGTCTAGGTAGTTCAGATTTAGGGGACTCAGACTTAGGGGATGCAGGCTTAGGGGACTCAGGTCTAGGTAATTCAGATTTAGGGGACTCAGGTTTAGGGGATTCAGATTTAGGGGACTCAGGTTTAGGGGATTCAGATTTAGGAGACTCAGGTTTAGGGGATTCAGACTTAGGGGACTCAGGTTTAGGGGATTCAGACTTAGGAGACTCAGGTTTAGGGGATTCAGACTTAGGGGACTCAGGCTTAGGGGATTCAGACTTAGGAGACTCAGGTTTAGGGGATTCAGACTTAGGGGACTCAGGCTTAGGGGATTCAGACTTAGGGGACTCAGGTTTTGGGGATTCAGACTTAGGTGATCCAGGTCTGGGGGATTCAGACTTGGGGGATTGAGGTTTTGGGGATTCAGCCTTTGGAGAATCTGGTTTTGATGCCTCGGTTTTGGCAGCTTCTTCTTTCTTGACCTCTGGCTTTGCAGCTTCTGTTTTTGGAGCTTCTGTCTTGGCTACATCTTCTTCTGCTTTCTCATCTTTTAACTTCTTCTCGTCTTTTTCGCTTTTTTTGTCTTTGTCCCCGTCCTCTTTTTCCTCTTTCTCATCACCGCTTTTGGATGCTTTGTCACTAGCTGCATCTTCATCCTGATCGCCTTCCTCCTCTTCAGCACCAGCTTCCTCTTCACCTCCGCTGCCTTCTTTGTCTCCGGCCTTCTCTTTGTCAGGAGAGGCTTTAGACTCTGGAGCTTTGGAGCACAGGACTGTCTCCTCAACTTCCTCCTCTCCCTCTTCTCCGTCTTCTTCGTCGCCTCCCTCTGCATCCTCCCCCTTTTCTCCCTCATCCTCTTCTTCCTTCTCTCCTTCATCACCCCCTTCTCCTTCCCCCTCTTCTTCCTCATCGTCACCTTTTCCATCCTCTTCTTCCTCCTTAGCAGGTTCGCTAGAGCTAACCTTGGCTTCAGTGGCGGCTACAAGTTCCTCCTCGCCCTCTTCCCCCTCAGCCTCTGCTTCCTCCCCCTCTCCTTCCTCTTCTCCATCCTCTTCCTCACCCTCATCTCCCCCTCCTCCGAGTGTGGCAGACAGCTCTTGTGCTATTTCCGCCAGGGCCTCGTCGATGTCTAACTTCTCATCCTCAACCGTTGTCTCTTCGGTGATCTCCTCCACAAACTTGTGGTGCACCTTGAGCTTGGGAGGGTCTGATTTAGGCTTAGAGATTTTGGTGGGGGTGGCCTGACGATAAGGGAAAGTGTTGAAGTGGGTCTCCTCACCCTCTAGGAGTTTCCTGAGGACAGCAAATGTCATGTATTTAGTAATCCCTTTAGGTACAGAGAAGGTTACCGTTTTTATGAAATGACTGCAAATATTATTTTGTGCTAAAGATGTCAATTGCATGTCAGATAGGCTACCTGTATGCAGCGATCTCAATGTCCAAGGCCATCTTGACATTGAGCAGGTCCTGGTACTCACGCAGGTGACGAGCCATCTCCCATTTGGTGCTCTTGAGCTCATTATCCAGCTGGTGAATTGTCTCCTGAGAAAAAAACAGAGCAGTACATGATACAAGGTTGATTAAGTACAACAAGATGACATGAAGAGCAAAGCCACATCCTCTTTTGCAGATTAATTTATGCAGCTTTGAATATCACCTTCATGGATTACCAAGATTTGTGGGAACAGCTTTAGAAAGAATTCCAAAACATTTTTTTTTACGGATTTACCTTTTAAATTAAACTGAACCTGTGTCAATTTGTCGCTCTTTTATTTGCCGTGTACATTTTGTATAAACTCTGTGGACTATGTGCACCAAACCCTGTTGCTTTAATATAATCTGACGCAACACAGTATTCATTCATGTCGAAGGCCACTCTCTCTCTCTCAAGGACAGCCTCCACTCTTTTCAATGCACCCCCACACCCACCCCAAAATCTCAGTGGTGTGATGTAAGGACTCAGCATCGACCCGTGCCTCTGACTCAGCAATACGTGAAGGGGGGGAGGAGGGAGGGGGGGAGTCTGCTGCTGCTGCTGCAGTGTCTCCCTTTAACCATTTCCTGACACTTGGGAGAGTGATTTGTAAAGGAAGTCAGCGCTCCTAACTTTGGGAGCGCAATGATGCCCCCATAGCGGTCATGACGCAGCAGAAGATGTTTCAACACAGGAAGTTAACTGTGATTTAGGACAGAAGATATGATCACTTTTGCTTTTATTAAATCAGTTTGCTGTTTTTATGTCCCTCAAATAAAAACTGCGTCACACTAAGATATACGAAAAATTAAATATCCAGTACATTAACAATCTATCCATCGCCATCATAGCAACTCAAACCCCAATTCATAATTTTTAAACACACAAAAATATTAACTTAACAACATCTCACAGCAACAATTTAAAAGTGTATTCAAACGATGTTTTCGGCTCTTTACGCACGGCTCTGGGGCTGTTTCCTACCTGCAGGCTGGACAGGTCGCTGTTGTGGCGGTCCTCGATGTCATTCAGCTGCCTCTCCAGCGATTCTCTTGTCCCGCGGATGGACTCCAACTCCACCGTCTTGGACTGCAACTGGCGGCGGTAGTCGGATATCTCATCACGGGCGGACTTGATGGCGTCCTTGTTCTGCTCCGCCGCATCGGTGAGCTTGGAGAAGCGGCACATGAACCAGTTCTCCACCTGCTGCAGGTTCTGGTTGGAGTGGCCCTCCAGCTCGCAGCGGATCTCCCGCAGAGCCTCGGTGATGTCCGTCTTCTGGAGGTCTCTCCTCTCCACGGTCACCTGAGACTCCTGGATCTGGGCGAAGAGGTCGCTCACCTCTTCCTCGTGGTTGTTGCGGATGAATGCGATCTCGTCCTGCAGCGACTGAACTTTCTTATCCAGCTCGGACTTCACCAACTCGGAGTCGCTCGTGTCCTTCTTCAGGAGGCGGATTATGGCCTCCGTCTCCTCCCGGATGCGAGCCTCCTCGTCGAAGCGGTCCCTGAGCCGCTGGATGTCCTCCTCCGTGTGGTCGGTGTCGAGCTGGATCTGCGTCTTGTCGTGGTGGATCTGCTCCAGCATGGAGCGCAGCTCCTGCAGCTCCTGGTCGTAGTGGTCGCCCAGCTGGGAGCGCGACACCTGCTTCTGCCGCAGTGCCTGGATCTCATCCTCGATCTGCTTGTTCTGCTGCTCCAGATAGTGCACCTTGTCGATGTAAACCACAAACCGGTCGTTGAGCCCCTGGAGTTGCTCTTTCTCATTGGAGCGCTTGTAGTCTCCGTTCAGCATGGAGCTTTGACTGTAATCAACGCTGTCGGCGGAGCCGTGCACCGCCGAGCTGTAAACTCGGGACACCGGCATGTTCACGTTCCTCTTGTAAGACGAGGTCATGGTGGAGCCGGGGCTTGCCCGGGACCAAGACTGGGAGCGAAAGCCGCTGGACGGGGTGCCGCTGGAGCGGCTGTAGCCGTAGCCGGTCGTTCTGGTATCCATAATTCTCCTGAAGGGGCTCCCTACCGTGTCCACCGGGTAACTCATCCGGTCAGACTATATGATGTGCGCCGGAATGAAGGAGGGGGGGATGACGGTGCAGGGGACGAAGGCTAGTTTTGTATGTGGGTGTGTGTATGAGTGTGTGTTATGTGTGTGTGCAGGTGAGGGGTGTATGGCTTGCAGAGCGAATGAGACCTCCTCTGCCTGCACCTTATATATCTGAGGCTCTGTCGCCAACAAGGCAAGTCCAAGCAGTTTTATTTCGTCCACTGGTGGAAGGGAGTGCGCGCGCACCCCCCCCCCCCCCCCCGCCAGGCTGCCTGCTGATGGTCCGGGGTCCCGTTCCGTCTGAACCACGTGGGCTGCAGGCGCTACGTGGGTGTCCGATTGAGATAGATAGATGAAAAGATAGCGAGATAGTTAGTTAGCATCATTAAGTTTATAATGAAAATTTTAAATAACGACTGATCTCATGAAAACAATCTTTGCTGAATTGGTCTCGTCGTTTCAGCACCACGGACAGCGACCAGCAAAACATCAGCCAGTTGTTTCCCTCGAAATGACAGCAGTATTTTCTTACAGCTTAATGCAGTGAACTATGAATGCATGAACTTCAACTACCTCAAGATGACTGTTTGTTTGTTTGTTTCTTGTATCAAGTCTAAGGACTGTGAAGACTTTGCCTTGTCACTGTAATTTCTCACAACCAGGAGGTTACACCAAGTGATCCAGAGAAAGTGGTGGCAGGAGTAAGCATGTTATATTAATAGATATACCTATTAATATAGTTACTCATTTGTGCTTTAACATTTAAAGTGACAAAAGACTAACGCTGGCAAGGAGAATATTATTCCAATTTCTGACTGGTAGTATAGAGATCATTTAAAACTTCAATGTTGAATGTATTTCTCTTTCATAGAACTCAGATCCATTCATTGATTCATGAATTGCATCGTTAATGTCTTGAAACTAAATTGAATTTCGTCATTTATTCATTTTGGATGAACCTCGGTGAAACAAAAACTAACAAATGTTCATCAACACTTTTAATAGAATCATTTGTACAGCCTACACGTGGATTTTCGTTTACCTGCAGGGCGTGGGACATTTACTATTCTCTTGTATGGGGGATGTACTTATCTTACATTCCCGCATAGCTTTACTGCATAGTGTTTGTACACCATACAGGCACATGCGCACACACTTTTCCTCCAGCTCTCTGTGGGATCCTCACTATCGGAGGTGCAAAGCCACGTGGGATTCGTGGCTTTTCCATCTATTTGCTGAGACATCTCCCCTCTGAGGGGCTGCCCAACTGGTGGCTCAGCCTCACCTGCAGGCTATTGATCTCCCGTCAATCTTGATGCTTCGCGCTAATCTCGGGTCACTCCGGTCAATGCGGAAACGATTACCAATTGTTGGAAGGCTTGCAGCAAAAACGGCTGCATTAGTGCTTTTTCAGGATCCGTGGGTTCATGACATGCTTAATCCTGTCAAAATGAAAACAGGTGCGGCCGCACTATGAGTCATGCAAACGGTGATCGACACGCAAAATGTTGCATTTCTGGTGATTGTTCATTAAGTGGCAATTCTTCCACTTCTTAAATGTAACACCTGACAACAACAAATAAAGTGTACCTTTACAGGGCTGCTTGTTATGGATGTAGCATGTGAGTGGAGAATTTATTGTGCTTTTTAACACTGAATTCGACATTGGCCGTCAACGACCTCGCTACATTTTCTTGTCCACTCTTTGGCTTTCCACTGCAAGCTTTAGTCAAGCAGAGCTAATACATCAAGCATGGCCCATTTTAGATTGCTCCTGAGACAGAAAGGCAGAGAGAGAGAGAGAGAGAGAGAGAGAGAGAGGAAAATAGAAAGGGAGCTAGACAGAGAGGGAGGAAGAGACGATCACAATGACTTGCTCCTCCTGATATGTATTATAAATGCTTATACTCCAGCAGCCCCACCCACAATTTCCTGGCATGCTGCACGTTACAGTGTCCTTGACCACTGCTCCATGAGTTTCTCTGTGCAGGCCGTCCTGCTGGTTGCAGGGTTTTTGGACGCGTATATTTAATTCGCTCAGAAATTTAGACGTGCTTTTGGATGCCCTACGAGGGGCCGAGGCGGTGGTTTGATGTACACAGTGGCGTGAGGGATGTGTGGGTTGGGCAAAAACAGGGGAGTCATTCAACATCAGTTCTGGGCTCCAGCGCACTGCAGAAGGGTTTGGAGTGTTTTCAAATGGCACTGCAGCAGAAAGCAGACGAGCCCATCCCAGTCGGTCCCAGCTTCTAACCTTCAGAGACCAGTCCAGCCGGGAGTGCACTCCCCTTGGAATGAGGTCAGGGAGCATCTTTAGGTGACATGGTGCAGGGATATGTTGTTATATATGCTGCTACAGAGAATACAAGGACAGCGTGACCTTTTGTTCAGCTGAGTGGCACATAGAAGTGGCAGCATTGCAATGTTTGTTAATAGCAGTATAATAAAGCATATGACAGATGAGGAACAGTCAGGGTCAGAGCCGTAGCCTGGATTTCAGAAATACTAAGGTCATGAGTACCTACAACAAGTTTTTTAAATCTTTTAGATATATCATTCTGGTTGAGAAATACTGACATTCTTAGTTCCCAGAAAAAAAAAGTATGGAATCCATGACCTCAGTGTCCTCAATAGCTTTGGACCTAAAGCGAGACTTTGTAACTTTTGCTCAGCAGCAGCCCCAGTGACCACAAGTGATAACTATGTGATGCTAAATATAGTAGCACACGTAGAAACGCTAAATAAAGTCAGACTGACTCATTAATGTTTCTTCTTACATGGTGATGTTACTTAGTGTAAGCACATTTTGTTGTATTGCATTTAATCAAGTCAAGTTTTGAACACAGAACTTTTATTTGCATTTTGAGTATACTGTATTGCAACTTATCTGACTTAAGGATCTGAATACACCCGTTTTGTTCCAGTTCATCTCAAAATGATTGGATGGAGACGAGAGAAAACCATTCCTTCATAAACATTACTTTGTGCACCGGTGGCTTTGTCACCATGTTTGCTGCAGGCGCTACGTGGGAGTCTGATTTAAATAGACGTGACATGACTGATCTTCCAAAACAATCCTCGCTGAATTAGGCCCGTCATTTCAGCACCACGGACAGCGACCAGCAAAACATCTGTCAGTTGTTTCCTCGGCTGAAAAACTTCCCCTGATGAAATGACAGCAGCTTTTCTTTGTGTGTGTGTGTGTGTTTTTTTTACAGTTCATTGAAGTGAGCTGTGAATGTAGGAACTTGACCGACCACACACTGAATACTGCTGACACAAAGTCTAAGGACTGTGAAGACTTTGCCATGCTTGCCTTGTCACTTGAACGTCTCACAGCAAGGAAGTTACACCAATTGATCCTCAGCTTGTTTATGTGTGTACACAGTATGCTCCATTACATGAGTGTGGGGTGATACGAATAGTAGAAATACAGTATGTATTAATATATTTCCTCATTTGTGCAGGCTCTACATTTTCTATGAGCTACCTCTCTACAAAGGCCCTTCTCTCTTGGTGTGTGTGTGTGTGTGTGTGTGTGTGTGTGTGTGTGTGTGTGTGTGTGTGTGTGTGCGCGTGTGTGTAGCTGCCAACATCACAGCTTCAGTAAGATGTAGAGAACAGTTTTGGGGCGAATGCAGATAGCCAGACTGAATGACTTGACACACACGCAGCCATAAATACCCAAGTGTCTACCTTTCCCTCTTCATCTCTGTCGCTGTTGTTATCTGTCGGGTTATCTTCCTCTTTATCACTGTTGCTCTTCTCTTCTTTTTCTGCTTCCCTTTTTCTTTCACTGATTACTTTTCACTCTGGGTTGTTCACTCATTTTATTTATACATTTCATTTCTTTCTTTCTACTAAGTCCTTATCTTTTTTTGCCATCATGTCCTATTTCTATCGGTTCCCAGCTCTCCTCTGTCTTCCTCCCTCCCGCTGTCTCCTTCCTCCATCCCTCTGTCTCCATCCTCCCTCCCTCTGTCTCCTTCCTCCCTCCCTCTGTCTCCATCCTCCCTCCCTCTGTCTCCTTCCTGCCTCCTCTGTGTCTCTCCATACATCTCTGTCTGGCTCCCAGTCAACATAACGGTTGTTCGTTCTTGTTGGCTGTAATAACATTATCGCTTTTCCGCCCTCCACAATGCTAGCCTCCATCTGCTGCACCTAACATCACATACCTTCAGTTAATCACAAGCAGTTGCCATGGAGACGTCCTTCACAGGACACGGTACATAAAACATGTTGGGCACCAAGGTCGTTACTGTGTCCTGATGCACCAATACACCTCAGGCAGTATGTGCTATAGTTTCTCTTACAATGCTGTAGAATAATAGCATGAAGCTGACATTGCATTTAACATAACTTTGTATATGTTTCTATTAAGATGTGTTTGGAAGGTTTTACTTCATCACATACTTTTATTTCCCCGTTGCGTCATTTTGCACGTGTTTGTGCACGTGTGCACCTCAGGATTTAGATTATTGCGTGTTCAGCTTCCACTTGAGGTCCGTTGTAAATTGATTAACATTTCTTTCCCTAGAGGTCTTCACAGCTCTGCTGATGCACATGTTGTCGGAGAAAATCTATGCGCGGGTTGTCTTTCGTGTGTCGAGGAATATATTTAGTAAAACCCATAACACTGAACCTGCAGAAACTAAAGAGTATATTGTGTGTGTGTATATAAATGTTGCCCATGAGTATGTAAATCGGGATTGACTCCGTTCACAGTTTAAACCTCACTGACCTGCTTGTGAGTCATTACAAACGTATGTGTAGCCAAACATTGTTAGACTTCTAATCCTAGTTGAGAACCTAACATTTCCAAAGATAAAGATAGTTTTGCATAAATAGCGCTTTTACCTTTGATATTGTAAGTGCATTTTGTGATATTGATACTCTTACTTAAGTAAATGTCTGTCAAACTTCCTCCACCACTGACTCTGCCTTTATGGTACAAGCTTGGGTTCAAATAGAATCTGTGCAAACGAAGTAAAACAGATTGCTCATGATAAATTAATGATTTAATAGCATTTTGTCATGGATTTCGTAGCCAGGCAGTGTAAACAATTCCCATTTTAGGTAAAAAACAAACAAAAAACAACAACAAACATCGATCATGTGTCCAAATGTACATAACAACAGAGATTTTTGTCAGAAGTATGTAAAGGTGTAAAGGTCAAAGCTGTGTTGGCTCCTGAGAGGTGTAAGGAGAAGAGGATCAGATGGGGAGGTACAGTGAGCAGGGTGTGACGGGCTGTAGACAGCTGTGTGGGGTGATGTTAGCGGGTGGGGTGGAAGGCTGTGATGATGTCATGAGTAGTGGCAGGCCAAAAAAGAGCAACAAGAATGGAGGAGGGAGGGAGGGGGGTGGGGGTGGGAGAGAAAGGGAGGGGTTACACTAGGATCTGCAGTTTATCTGCAATGCATCAGTAGCTTTCTCTCTGCGTGTGTAGATCGGGTTCAGATGCAGCATCTTCTCTCGTAGGTGATTCTCTGTGGATGGCTAAGTAGCCACAGAAATGATGCTGTTCCACCTTCTCCTCGCACAGGGAGTATGGCTGGCAAAAAGCCAAGAAATAGTTAGGTCACACACACACGCACACACAGAGAAGCTGTCAGATTAGACTTCTGTGGAGCCCGGCAGGTAAGGAGTTAGTCATTTGAACACTCGCGTATAATTCATGTGCGCAAATGAGTAATGGGAATACCTGGGTAAACAAGACCTATATAGAAATCATTTGCTCCTCTGTTAAGTTTTGAAAGGCAACCTGAAAAATATATATACGTTTTGACTTTCAGTAGGAACCTCCTCAGCTGGACAGACTTCGAACGCTCATTAAAATATCGTTGGATCAAAGGTTGGATCTTGGCCTTGGTGGTTAGGATGGTTACTAAGTGCCCTTTACATTAACATTAACTTCAATCTCACCTTTTAATGAATTTACGCAACAAAATATATGACAAAAACAAGTGGAGACCATGGTATAAATCTGTTCAGCTCCCTGAGTGAACGCAAAACCAATTTATAGCACACACACAAACACACACACACTGGAGTCCAGCCTGGTAATCAGACTGCTTATTCATGTTATGTATTATGCTAATATTTGTTCTCACCTTGTCACATGGCCATCAGTTACCCTGATAGCTTTCTACCGTGTTCCTGTTCTCTATGATCACACAGCAGCTGGCAGTACGGTTATCATGGCCTTGAATTGAATCTGTGAGCCCCGAAACACTCTCTTAGTACGTATAGCTGATTACTTATTGTTTCCTAATACTGTACATGTCGCTCGAATATTTTTGCCAGTATCATTGCACTGCACGAGGGTCTCATTGTCTGTCTTTATAGTCAAGATGAAATAACAAAATGAATAATTTTGTTACCCTCTTAAGATCACATTCCCGGTCATATGTTTTCTCCATGTAAAACAGCCCCCCCCCACACACACACACGCACGCACAGACACAGACACACTTTTAAGCTGTCCAATCAATTGCGGAGTGGGTGGAGAAGGTCGTCCCTTAATGGCTCCCTTAACGACGAGGTTGCCGGTTACATCCTTGGCTCCTACATGTGGACAGCATGGACTGTATAAGTGTTCTTGAGCAAGACACTGAACACCAAGTTGCTCCCTGGGCGCTTTGCAGCAGCAGAGGTCAAATTCCATGCGTGTACCAGTAATTCGGTTCAAATGTTTACTTTTACGTATAAGCAACAATGCTTTGCTATATTCAGAGCATATGTTAACTGTGAACTGTGTACTGTGTTTGCAAAGCACCTTCTGACACCTCCGGCATGTTTGCGGCGTCGTCTTCCTCGCTGCGTGAGCCGGTGTTGTCCCTGAACCGTGCGTGTCAGCATGTATCGTTAAGTCAATACGTCCCGCGCCAATGCCATCCAGACAAATTGGTTTACACATGTTGTGCTTTGCAAATAAAGCCACCTGGGGGGGGGGGGGGGTGGTCCTGCATTGTGATGCAACAGGAAGGATCTTGTAGCGTGTTGAACATGCAAATGCTGTCATAAAAACGCATAGTACTTATCAAATCAATGTGTTTTAATCTCTCTCTCTCTCTCTCTCTCTTTCTCTCTCTCTCTCTCTCTCTCTCTCTCTCTCTCTCTCTCACACACACACACACCGTGCTGACAAGGTCTTGCTTCACGATGAGCCTTAACATATTTAATGCTGAAGTCAGCAGCTGTTCTGGTCTGGGGGAGGAAGTGAACGATCAGCGGAAGCCAAACAGATCTAACTGTATTATCCCTGTGAGGGTGGGCAATGTGAGACTAATTCGTTATTTCATCAGTGTCTGTTTTTTTTTTTCCTCTCTGTTCACAAAATCATCATGTTTTTTTTCATGACCAGACAGTTTTTTTTTATGGAAAGAGAGAAACAATCCAGTCATCAGGTGGGTCGGCCTCAAATAAATACTTTGCCCACAGAATGACCATTTGTATATCAATTACTCCATGTTACCTTGAATTCTTAAATAATTATTGTTTTTCTGGCAAGCCTCCACGGCAAACAAAGAATAAAACCGAGACCGAAGAAAACCGAGACGTGTTTAATTAACAACAGAAAATCGATATCTAAATATCCGTTTACAAACTCTCACACAACTCAAGCAGTTTAATCCAAGTCTCATTTATCCAATCACATCCTCAGTACTTCCCAAACACATGCATCTTCTTTAAAACCTTGCTATTTAATGACTTCTTGTACGCAGGTACAAGTAGCGCGCCTGCGCGAGCGGCAACGTTGTGCATTTTAGTTACCAATGTAACAGTTTATTTCCAGATTTTGTTTATCTATCTATCTTCAATATCCTGGACCATCTTCAGTGGTCTCACATCATGTTTTTAATCTGCAGCGTGTCTCATCATCCTCCTCTGCAACCCTCCTCCCCTCCTCTGCTGTCTCCACCTACACAGACACACATTCACCGTCTCTCTTTTTATGTCTCCATCCTCCTCTATCATTTTTTTGACATTTTAACGCTCCGTGAAGCGTCTTTTTCGTGAAATTACCTCAATGCGTATTTTCTGATGTGCAAGACAAAAGTGCGGAGGAACAAGAAAAATAATTAAAAGAAACTGAAATGACATTTGTCGTCATCGTCTGTCTGACTGTGTGAGAATCCAAATGACTTGGAAGAATACAAGACAGAGGGACGCATTACATGAAACAATCTGCTGCATTCAACACTTGTCATTATGCTGAATCATGTTTTTTAAAGTGCTTGTTGAATCACATTTGACATCACTTATTGTAGTAAACTAATTGTATTGTTTTGTAGAATACTGTCAGCAACTAGTTAAATGAATCCTTCTGAGGGTAAACACAATATTATTGGGTTGATATTATTGCGAGGTAGAAAGAAACTTCAAACTGCTCAGGTGGACTTGGATGACTCATCTGAATCCTACTGATATGAGTCAGCAGTTGTACAATACCGTTGTTTGTTCCTCTATGTGCAAAACACACAAAACAAACTGTAGTATCTGTAGTGTTTTAGGTGATGCTATGATTAATAGCAATAAAGGTAAAATATCAAAGATTCATCAGCATCTCTTGTAAGAAGGAGATTGTTTGTGACTCGATGTGGTGCTATGAACTCAGACTAGATGCTAGCGGCACAGCTCAAGGGATGGCAATGTCAACTGGTCAGTCCATCACTTTGGTCGTTTTGGACCACTTTGGACTCTGGGCTGAAATACTATTAAATTGAACGCCATGAAATTTTGTTGGTCCCCATGATGAGCGAGTTGTTGAGTGAGTTGACTCCTGGCTTTTCCTCTAGCACCGCCAGCAGGTCACATTTGTATTACTCATCAATCTACTAGATGGATTGGCACGGACTTTGTTGCAAACATTTATCATTCCCAGACCATTAAAGCTAATGACGCTGTGACACCCTGACATTTCGTCCAGCTCCGCCATGAGGTTGACATTTGCAATTTTGTTCAGACATTCATGTTCTCCCCAGCATGACTTCAGTTGTCCCCTGACTTCTCATCATCTTTTTATCACCCCTTCAATTTTTTCCGCCTGCAGAGCTAATGGCATTCACATCAGCCTCAGCAGTTCTTTGTGTTTAGTGCTAAATGTTAGCATGCTAACAAGCTAAACCAAGATAGTGGATATGGTTAAAAGTATGCCTGCTAAACATCAACGTGTTCAAATTCTCAATGTGAGCATGTTAGCATTCTGACATTAGCATCTAGTTTAAAGCACAGCCGGGCCTAAGTACAGCCTTACAAAGCTGCTATTCATGTTGACTCTAGTCTTGTTTTCTTCTAAAAGGGCCCAATGTAATGCTGATATTACAGTAAGGTGTAACTTCTTTTAAACCTTTGAAATTAAGAGTGGGCTACAGGCAGAAAACAACATCTGGACCCCAAGATGAGAAGTGTGATAGCAAGTGTCCTTGAAGAAATCTGGCTCGAGGAATAAAGAATGGACTTGATTTGTTGCTTATAATTCATGGGAGGGGAATGCTGTATCTGGACAGTGTTCAAAACGATCAGTGAAGCGCAGACAATTTGATTCAAGATGTTAAACAAAAATCTCAAGGTTGTGGTCGTTGGTAGTCAGTGAAATGATTGCCCTGGTGTCTTTATTTCATGAACTCTTTTGTGCTTGTTTGCTCCATATCAGTGGAGTTTTTTTCCCTTCCTTCCTTTTCCTTTGAGTCGTGACAGGCTGCTCCGATATGAAGCACAGAAACAGAGGGAGGTAACAATTTTATGGAGGCTGCGTAAAAATGTCGTTTATATGGTGCTGTGGGACATTAACTGGTCTCAACAGATGTATGTGGTGTATGCTATATCTGTCTGATTTATACAAGGGCATCTCAAAGCTCTAATGGCTGCAGCAAGGAACAATTAAACTGTCTGTGCTACTAGAAATACCACTTAATGTAAAAGTGCGGTGTGTTTTTTGTGTGAGGTAAAACACACCATGGTAAGTCTTATACTGTAGGTCTGCCTCCAGTTATTTTAAGCCAGTCCAGTATTTCTAAGTGGACCTGTCAGCGAGCTGCTAGAGAGGCAGACTGAGGCGCAGAGAGGAAAGTGGAGTCATGCTGCAGAGGTTGAGCTGCCATGATACAGCTGAATGAGGGAGGGAGAGAGGCGAGGGGAGGGGAGAGCAATGAAAAAGAGAGACAACGATGGGGGTGAGAGAGAGAGAAGGAGAAAGGGAGTGAGAACAGAGGCTCTGAGGTTAAGAAAGGTGGGTGTTGGTTGGTGTGTGTGCACTGTGGGGATGCTGACTATTCATTCGAAACTCATCACATAACTGTATCTGTTGCTGCATTATGAATAAAACCTTGTTACAGTGAAGGGGATGGTCTCTGTTTATACTGTCAAACTGTTGCCCTCGACAAGTCCTCATATCTAAACGACAAAATTTGTCGCAACTTCCTGAATGACTCATAGACCGTCATTTTCACCTTTGTTGGACAGAAGACAGTGTAAAGGCGGACTGGGAAGGGGGGGACAGAGAGAGGGCTATGACATAAACAAAGATCTCACGGCTTGAATCAAACCCTAAGTGTTGTGCTTACTTTGTATTTACTGTAACCATTGGGCTACCAATGCGCACTGTACGTTCTGACGTCGGTTCGGATGTCGGTCTCCACGAACCAAAACATCGATTCTTTAGCTGCTAAATGCTCCGCCACGTTCACCAGCTAGTTGCTAACTTTGTCCGTCTGTCGTTGATGCTGGGCAGGTAGAGAGCGGTGGGTTTTTAGAGCTTTTTTTTGTGTGTCTGAAAACAACGCTAATGAGAGACTTGAAAGTGAACCAGTAAGTTTGCTGGCCACAAAACCCAAAATAGCACAAAGACGCTTGAGAGCTCGGTAGAGTCGCATGAACGTGTTAAATCAACATGGGAGAATAAATCTTCTATTTCTCGTGCAAATCCCGAAAAGAAAGAACTGGAATTTCTGTCTGTACAACGAAGAGCTAAATAACTTGAGCCATAGTATTTTATTCATAGTTTACTTGTCTTACATTGAGTGTGTACTTTGTGTATTAAGGTCCTTCTAAATGTTTGAGAGACCCTCTAAGTTGTCAGTGCTTCTCTGCACCTCGGAATCATCAAGAGAATTTCAATGACAGTTTTCGGATTGTGGGATTAAAGTTGTCATTAAATTGTGATTCAGAGAATGGCTGGAGGTGAATGACGGTACATGTATTTACAGACAGTAATGGGTTCACTAACACAGCATCATTGTGGGGAGCCTGTAGCCAATCCTGCTAAGTACTATTTTGTATTCTGAGAAAGTATGTAATCCCTCAAGTTAGTGTGTCTGCCTACAGGAAGATATGCGTGTGTGCACTTGTGTGTCAGCTCTGCTGTTGCCTATGAGATAAATACTGTGATATATTATCAAATACCATATTGGACAATACCACTAGTGCCATAACATCATACCTTTCTCTGCCTTTAAATATTTTTTCATGTTAAGGACATTTAGGATACTTGTCGACCTCTTCAAATAAGTGTTGGAGTGAAAGAAATGGCTTTAGGGTTATGGTTAATGGTTGAGGTTGAGGAAATGGAACGTGTTAAAGCACTGAGCATCCTGACAAGTACGCATGCACAAAGGTCTGTGTGGGTGTTTTTTATTTTATTTAATGCCAGTGACTGACAGCATGGTGACTGCGCTAAAAGCAGGAGATGAAGGTTGAAGTACAAAAGTTCCTCCGAGTTTTCCTTTGTCACTATTTCTTAAATTCTTTCAGTGCTCTTTATCTCTGTTTTACTTTTCCCTGCTTTCCTTCTTGTCATTTTAACATCGTCATATTTCTTTGATATTTGCATATAGGTTAATACAGTCTTTCTTTCTGTATTTGTACTACTAATGGCGGCTCAGAAAATTACAAACTCACACTTTGGCTATTAAATATTTTGTATTAAATATACAGGGTTTGGCAAATGAATAAGCTATGCTGCTTCAAAGGAATGCAAATCAAATACAATCTTTTTTTAAAGTTTTTTATATGGCATACACATTTCTCTTCTTATTATTCTTCATATACCCGCAGCCTGAGCAACTTCCTGAGGTCTGCTCTTGGAGCTATATGTGACACTGCATTATAGATGAATATTTCTTTGCTCGGTAATGCAGAACTAACTATAGCTACTCTCAATCTAAGAAAAGCTATCATCAGATACGGTGTGGAGACACATTAAAGGAGAGGAGGAATGGTGGATGGATAGAAGAAGGGAGGGAGGGAGGGTGCTTCCCTAATGGAGATGAGTCATGGTTGTTGGACCCTTACATCAGCTTTGTTGCCTCAGCTCTAACATTGAAATCCTTGAAGTTAGTGCTTCCCATTTTGTATTAAGAATTTAAGCAAACTGCTGCAGTCGCCCCCGCCTTTGCCCAATCACACAAGCAGTCCTCTCTCCATTGTGATTTGTACCTTGAAATGGCTGATACAAACTACATTTTTTATGATAATTCAAACTGCTCTCTGCTTTGTCGTTAGCAAGATTTCCCTTCAGGAACAACAAAGGCTGAAATATAATTATAGACACTGCACTTGAATTAATAATAACTGTAAATTGGAAACAGGGCCGATAAGAATCCCTTTATATGAGCGAGATAATGGAAAGAAGTTTGTTTCCACTAATCTCACCTTGTTTTTCCAAAGTAGGGCTTTTAGAGTTTGTACTTTAATGTCTTGTTACATTCAATACATTAAACCCATGGCAGATCAAGGTATGGTACATAATGAAACCCTAAACACAAGTTCATGTACAGTAGGTTAATGGGCATCGTCTGGCATACAACAGTAGGGATGAATCCTTCAGAGTTTACCCATGCAGAAATGTCTGCATTCACACAAGGTCCTATTGGTGTCACTCAAAGGAATTCAAAGCATGACTGTTTTTTTTCTCTCTCTATAATCCACTGACCTCCCTCTTCATACTACAAACTGTGCTGCAAGGCAGTCAGGCTGAACAGAGGCAGAGTGAATGGCAATGACTGAGCTTGACTCTGCATATTTACTGAAACTGGAAAAACTGCAAACTGCTGCACACCGGGGCGGGGGGGGAAGGAAATAGGGTGTAAGGCAAGAGTGTACACACTTGTACGGTCCTCCATCCTGTTTACGAGACAACTGGAACTACCTGGAGAAGAAAAAAAATCTTTAACAGAATAAAACAATTCAAACTTTCAGTAAAATTTGCATGAAATATTGCTTGTTAGAAACTTCATTACTGACCAAATAAATCAAATATTTAATACAGAAAGAGAATTCAGTCCAGGAAGATTTTTATTTTACATCATACTTACAAGTTGTTTAATCTATTTCTGATTCATTTAGATATTTATTTCCCCCCCATCCATTTATTACCTTCTTTTTTATTATTTAACATGTTTTGTCTCTCAGCAGTGCAGCCGATAGCAGTCATGTCTGCCGTATAGAGACAGTTTAAGTAAAAGTAAAACCTGAAAGCACTCAGACAGCAGATTTTTTGCAAAGAATTCAGAAGGTTTGCTCATTACGCCTATACTTATTCAATTAACAACACTTCAGAAGTAGCATTCCAAGAAGCTCTGACAAGCACAAAAATAACTCCAACATTGGCTCAACAAACCCTTAGAGAAAAGAGTGGGATGCAGTATCGGAGGCACAAGAGTTGGACGAACCTGACAGAGACACAGCACACGTTTTTTGAGATTATACTCTCTGAGAAAGAGCAAAGCAAGCGCAGTTTTAAACACCAAAGACTGACAGAGATGGAATATCACAGGCTTCCCCCCTCGGGTTGTCTGACTCACTCTGATACCTCAGAAGCGCCAAAAATGATTCTTCTTCAGCCACTAGAGTCCTGCCAGCTTCATCAGCATTTCAAATTTTTTTCCTGAAGAGGGAGTAGGAGATGAGGGGGTGCTAGTGTTTCGCATTTTGGGTGTGGCAAATGTTCCCCTGTGCAGGACGGGCGTGGAGTCTCAAAACTCTTTCTTCTTTGCTGCAGCTTTGTTATTTTTGTCCCCGCAACATGATGTTGTTGTTTTTTTCAGAATGAGTTCTTCAAAGTCAAAGAGAAGTTTGAACTAAAATGAAACACGGTAATAAATAGTTAGAAATGTCGAAATATAAACGTTTCCAGTCATGACTAAGTATATTTGAGCCTCCAGGAAATACAATGCTAGTCAATATAATGTATATGTTTGTGCACTAAGTGTGTGTGCTTATCTACAGTACAGTATACCTGCTGTGATATTCAATAGTAGTTGCCTATATACCTTCATGGGTCTTATATTTCCAGTTCTAACCTGAGGCCACAGTCCGCCCGGGTTCAGCCCGAGACACCTCATCAATATTTAAGAAGCACATTCAGAGGTGAAGCAGGTCTGACGCAGTCGGGCACCAGCGCTGGAAACCCAGAATTGTAATCGACTGCATCAGCAACAGCTCACACGGAAAATATGAATTGAATCTTTTTTGTTTCAGCGTCGTATTTTCCTTGCAGCTGAAGTTTGTCAGAAAAATAGAGCTTTCCCTTTTTCTGAGGCAAGTTATTTTTGAAATAACAGACAAGATAAACAAGTAAAAACAATGTGCTTTTGCCTTGTTTAATAGTGTCATATGCCATATATTAGATTTCCAATGTCTGGCATCACTGCTGTGTGGTGTCTGCGTTGTTCCGGTCCTGCAATACGCTGACGGTACTAAAAAAACACATTTTGTTATTGTTTTATTGTTATACATTTTTTTACTTTGAGTTAGTGCCACTTTGCTTTGCAAGGACTTGCAATTTAGGTCCGCAAAACATTATAAAGCCAATCATAAGCATGTACAGAGTGAGAAATTAATTTTATGGAAGTATATAGTGCATTTGCAAAAGTGTACTTATTTTTGATGCATTTCATTAAACTGCTCAAATAATCATTGTGTTTTTATTAATGCCTGAGTTGGTGTTCAAGTCCAAACTAAGTAGTCAGGGGATGAACACCATTTGGTGTAATTTATTAGTGATTAGATAGCGTCCCCTCTCATCTCCCCATAAATAACCTACTGACTTCGCGTAAGCAACGTAGCCTGGTCATAACAGTAAATATGACCACAAAAAAAAGGCACCTTTTATGTCTTCCTTCGTCATTGCATTTCTCTGTTTGCCACCTCTTTATCCCTCTCACTGGCAATCCCGCGTGTTTCTGTTTCTTTCTCGTTTCTTTCAAAAGCAAACACAGCTCTCCTGATAGCAAACAGGCCGCGCCGTTATCAATAACTCGCCGTCTCCTGCACCAAATCACCTCTCTGCTGACACAGCACATTTCCCTGGCCTAGAGAGAGGAAGAGAGGGAGGAAGAAAGGAAAGAGGAGGAATGGATCAAGAACGATTGAGAGCCTAGAAGGCAGCTATATGAGGGGGTTACCCCAATAAATATTATATTGCCGTTTTTAAGGCGGGTTGGATGATGAGGGAGCTGCCTGCACATTATAGCTCTATAGACATTATTACAACGGGGCAGCCAAACTGAGATGGCCTGCCGTGTGTGTGCTATCGGACTGTGTCCTCATTTGACTGAGCAAATACACTCTTAAGCACAGCGTGTAATAGGAAAGGAGATTCAGGAAGCACTGGTGATGATCATTAATGGGACATCGTCAGAAAAAAAAAATGAACATCTGAAGTGTGATGTTATTTATTGAACACAGAAATACAGGACATACAGGTGAGATGCTGCAACAGGTGAAAATGGGAAACAATGACACAGCAGTGCATGAATTGAAGTAATTTACTATTTCAATTTTCACCGCAAAGTATAAAAGTATGTTTTAGATGTTTGACCATTAATGACGCACTTACTAATTATATGGATGTAGAACCCAAACTAACATGAAAATGATCAGCTAAGTGAACATAAAGTAAAAGGACTGAAGTATTAAATACCCCCTTGCTTTCACAGTGTTATATTGTTATTACTGATATTTGTATACTTTTGCGTGGTTTTATTAATAATATGTGTATCATGTTTTTTGTTAGTGATCCTATGTTTGGCATGGAAAATCTGAATCAGCAGAGTAACTAGTCATTTTAGCTCTCAAATCTGTATGTAAATCTACAGTTTCAATATACTTCATTACTTTCCATTTGACTCATAACCCCACATGTAACCTTAACTCTATAGCACAGTGCCAGCCCTAAACCAGAATTCACTCAAATCATTCTGTCAGCTTGTTGGAGGACATTTTCTCTATAAAAAGGATGTGTGTTCATTTGTGTCTAATTCTCCTCACAACACATTTAGTAGACTTCCCCTGGACCTCTCATTCTGTTTCCCTCTCTCCTCTGCCTTCTCTCTGCCTCCTTTCCTGGGCTGAGCCAACGCCCAGTTGCTGCAGTGCAGCTCACTGCCCCGTTTCCAAACGACTCTGCCCCCTCCCTCTCTCGTTCCCAACACCCTTGCCTCTCTGTGTCTCGCTACCCGGTTTACCTCTGTCTCTCTGCAGTGAGACAGAGAGGGGAACGCGACGGTGAAGCGCCCCTCACCAGCTCAGAAGTGCCCTGAAAACAGAAGAAAACCAGTGCATACCTCCAGTTTGTAGCAAACGTTCAGTCGTTAATATGCCGTAGGACTCCTGCTGACTCACCCTCTGCTGTAACTGGTATTTATTAGTTTGTAAAATTCATATGAAACACAAGATGAAAAAGAAACACTGCAGCATCTATATTACCACTGCCTCCCTCCCACTCCGCTGTCTAATGACCCCCAAACAGACTCACGCAGATCATCTAAATGAGTTTAATTAGTTTTTCTGTGAGACTTTAATGACTTTAATAACTTTAATGACGCACAATTAAAGTGCAGGTATTGAGTGCTGTTATTCCTGAAGAAGTGTCGACGTGGTGCAAGGCAGTGCTGGGCCTTTGGGACCAATTGAAAAGTGAGGAGACACAAGGTTTTGATTGCATCTTCTGAGATGGATGAGACCATCTCAAAGAGTGAGGAATGGTTTAGCAGATGTAACTGGATTTACTATAGGAAGAGATATTCCTTCAAAATACAGGAGGCCTTAATCTAGGACTCGTAGAGGATACCCCAGACTCCATTACTTTTTGCTTTGCACATTTGGCTGATGGTAGAAAGAAGAGGATAATTAGTCATTGAAGGCCATAAGATTTCTTTTTTGTTTTATCTTTTGATTTAAGTTTTGTTTTTAAACTAGGGGGGTTAGTGTATATTTAGAAACATGTATCTGCTTAATTTGCAAGATTTTAATCTGGCTGTCGCAGGACTGTGATCAGCCATAAGCCAAACATTTAATATGGTTACTAGAGATGGAAGTTTTGATTCTTTCATACGTCCTCGATTTTGTACGAGTCACTCACCAAAGAGAGTCGGGTTTTCAAAGTCACTTGAGTCACCAAGTCAGTCAGCAGAGCACAGCAGCGGACTCCAGCAGTAACACACGAGACACACACTGCAGCATTAAACAACTTAAACCAACTCTGAGATAAAGTAAATAACCCAAATTAAATCAGTCAATCGAGAAGTAGTGGCCAAGGACATTCCTGGACTTTTAATGACTGTGGCAAGAAACTTGTGGGTGGGTGAGTGATTCCTGCTGCCCGAGCAGGGAGAGCGAGTCGGCTATACAGGTGAAAATAAGCTCCAACGTGATTGCTTTTTTCTCACAGCAGGAGCAGTAGTAGCAGGTAGAAGGGGTGAGTCAGTGATCGAGTTATCGGTGATGAGGACCTGTGACTTCCGAGTCAGGTAAAAACGATGGAACGAGTCACTATTGGTGCTGCCTGCCCACCTGCCTGCCTGCCCGTCATATGAGTCTTCCACAGGCCGCTAGCTTGACACCTGTGAGTAACAGCCGTGTTCCTTGTTTATGTTCATAGTGATAATTTAGGGGAGTGGCTTCGGAGGGAGGCCGACTTTCTCGCTAGATTTAGCGACTTTAGGAGCTAGTGCTGCTAGCTTCTTTCCTTGAAAGAAAGTTGGGCTTTATTAAAAAAAAGAATTGTTGGATAATTTTTAGAATATAGCATTCTCTCGCTTAATTGCGTCCTCAAGGTTTCACATGTACATACCAACAAGAAGCACATGGGTGATGAATAGTGTTGAAGTATAACTGTCCCATGTTAGGGGTTTTGCTTTGCTATCAATTAAACTGCACTGAATATGCTTCACCAGCTCTGCTAGAGTTAGTGGCCCCATTGCTTCTGCAGTTTAGTGGGTATGGTGATGGAGTAGTGTCATGTGACCTCCTGTTAGATCATGACATACCGCGTGCCCTGTCTCCTCATATCCATCTCATACCACTATGTCCCATCACATTCCATCACGCCCTGTCCCGTAACCCATGGCATTATGGCCCGTCGCATCACGCCGCAGCATGACGTGAACCGCTGATTACAGCTGCAATAAACAAAAGGCACTTGCTTTGTCATAGTCCGGGCAGCCAATTTATTAAGAAGGATCAGGCCTCTACATCTCAGCTGCACCTCCTAATCTATGGAACAAGGCGTTTGCCCGTTGCAGTTTGCAGAACCACTGCAAAGCAAACACATTTACTGTAATGTAACTCTTGTAGAAAGGGCGCAGTCGATGAGTATTGATCTGGAGCAGCGTGGGTCTTGTCCTCGAGTGCTCTTGAGCTGCTCTCTCAGGCCCTGCCAGGTAATCCAATCCTCAGAGGTTGCAGAATTTCCCGGCAGGATGAGGGAGGCCAGGCTGCAGCTCCAGAGTGGAAAGAGACACCTGGCGCTGGATGATGTTTAAGAGTTAATCAACACCTTTCAATGCGCTTCGTTGAAACGTGGATGCTGCATTGGGAGATATTAAGAGAAATCCAGTAACTGTGTTTTAAAACACGGTAAATATGCAAGCTGCAGCATCATCAGCTGCTTCCGGAAAGGGGCTTAGACTATGAAAAAGGAGACCGTATTATAAGCAATGCAGAATTCCCGTGCGCACTAGTCTCCTCATCAGCATTTCAGATGGAAACAGGAAGTTTGCATTACTCTTCTCCTTGACAGGAAGCCGGTCTGCAGCATTGTGGCGTCTTGGTTTCCACAGGGGTGACTCTGAGATAATTTCTGGACACCTTCCAAGAGCTTTTCACCCTCGAGCACTTTGAGTCTCACAGAGTGGGTCCAGCATGCCCAGCTCCAAGGATCAATGGATGCTAATGGAGGAGTGGTCACGCACAGCATGAGATTCAAAAAACGGATACAGAGATTCTGAGCCTTTTGCTCTGTGGCAGCATAAATCCATTGCCTCAGTCTAATTGTTGTAATCCTTACAAACGTGCAGTCATCCCAAGAATACGTTAAAATGTTTTTTTTTAGGTTTAACTGGTGCAGGAGCTGGAGTGCTGAGCAAACTCATTGCCTTTCTTTGTTTCATGGTTTATCTGCATTGGTGTCCTTACATAACAATATATTACTTCTACCCTGCAGAGCTGATGGTACAGTTCTTTAAAAGGTTCATACAATGGCTCATTGTTATGCTGAGGTTGCTTAATTAGATGTTATGCTACACAAACGTCACAATATTTCTGCGTAGCTATACGTACATTACCGTTTTAACACACCCCGGAGCACATAAAACAAGGAACAGAAATAAGAAGAAAATGTGGAAAACAAAAGCAGAGGTATTCTTCCTTACATTTTTGGTCCCGGCCGGCAGCAATTTTGTAGGAGATACTTCAGAGTGTGTGCTCCTATATCAACTTAACGCTTTCTCCACAATGGCCAGTGTGCTAGATTCATATGTTGGAACTTTGCTGACACCCAGAGTTTCAAGAGTGTAAGTGCATTAAGTTGTGTATCGGTTCTGGTACGACGGCAGTGATGGTGACAGTAGTAGAGGCATTAGTTGCTTTGGTAATTGTCGAAGTAGTAAAGAAACAGAAAGGAAAGAAACTCCCTCTCATGGAATATCACCACAGAAAACAATGAAAAGCTGACATTTACATATCATGAAGGTTAATATAATGACTATATGTTAGAGTTGCAAATGCAATCTTATATTTCTTGGATACTTTAAAACATTTTTTTTTTTATCGAGGTCCCAAAAGTTCAATCAAATATATCCACCACTCTACACTTACACTACACACAGAAGAACACCTAATTAATGAGTAAATCAATGAGCTGGAACATGTAGCTGATGCAGCCCACTCAAGGACGACATGTAGGATAAACATCAAGGTGAAGAGAAAGACCTGTCCTTTGTTTATGGCGCTCACAACCTCTCTTCTTATTTCAGAGATGGCTATATAGGCTTTATGTTGGACACAGCAGTATACTGGCTGAGTCCCAGAATATTTTCATTTTTTTTTTTTTTTTTTTTTTGCTGAGGGAAGTGCAAGTCATCGTCAAGGGCACAGACCAGTGGATACCGAGTCTGCTTTGGAGTTGGGCCAGATGGCAGGTAACACAACTAGAAAGACACTGCAAAACGCTATAGGGCATTTCAGGGACATTTAGAGAACATAACTATGCCTAACTTATATTAATATGTGTGCATATACAATGAGCAACATCTAACAACATGAGAGATCATTATTAAAAAAAGCCAAAAATGTTCACTTTGTCATCATTTATGATGAGAAGCAGAGTAGATCTAATAAAGAAAAACAGCGTGTTAAAATCACAGAGTACAGAATGAGATCACCACTTCATCCAGACACACATCTCTATGTTCAGATACAATCACACCAAAAACATTTGTTGATGCAGAACATTTTAATTGAGAAATAATATTGTAAAACAAATCATCATCATCATAAATATGACATGAACACTCACATATATGCCCGCACATCGGCCTGATTTTTTTTTTTTTATCATCTCATAAAAAGCATGTGAATGAATTTACTGTGAAATCAAAAGTAGTTTCATTTTTTTTGTTTTTTTATCTTGTGAAGGCCAGATTTCCATGACTCAATAGCGGGACTGAAAACTGCCTGTAAGAACTCACACAGCAGTCTATTTGTCTCCCACATTTGTAAAGACTTAAAGTTGCAATAAAGGAGATACAGAAAAAAAGAAAAAAGTCCACCAGTAGTACTAACAACCAGCTACCACCTGATGGCAGTATAACACAGCGGACATGAGGCAAAGGCGTTGCAGTGCAGTTTGAGGCTTTAAATAGCAGTGGGGTACTTGTAAATCTGAGCACTCTGTAGAATCATGAATCACCATCCGAGAGTTTAATCTACTCAGGAATGTAGAGCGTGACATGCTGGCAATAAATATTGCACTCTCATGCTACACCACATATCGGTAATGAACCAAGACTTTACTGTGGCAACAACAAAAAAGACACTACATTTAATTCACTCCAGCAGCCACTGCTTTACTTGCGTTTAGATTGTATTTTGTACTCGTGCTAAAATTGTTTAGTCATGGCCATGCAACATCCATGGACATCCACTACACAGCAAGCGGAATATTCCCAGAAGCAAATTGGAAGTGCCTGTATCTGTTTTGCTTATAAAATATGTAAAACCCTGCCCAATGATATTAGAGTGGCTGACACAGCAGAATTAAAAAGAAAAAAAAAAAAAATATATATATATATATATATATATATATATATATATATATATTCCCAGCAGTCAATGTATTGCTCTGTATTTCCTTATTGTTTGGTGATTGTTATGGAGTAAAGTACTGATGTGGTTATATTGATAACATATATATTCCATTTCAAATGTGAGTCTCAAGCTGAAGTCCTACAGTCTTTTCCCAAAAAAAATTCACTACTCAGCCCATTCAAATGGTTCTGCTTCAGGTAACAGAAAATGAACATATTTGCTTCATCATTTTCCATATTAATCAGGTCACAGTTTGGCTGGTGGAATCAATCCCCGACCCAGAATCAGTATCACGTTTTCATCAATGATAGATCCCAGCACCATCTGCTCCAAGTCATCAGTTATTCATATATATATATATATATACAGTATTTATTCATGTTTTTATGTATGTGATGTCACCACTCAAATCCTCACTACTGTTTGCAGATTTATAGTGTAGATTTATGTCTTAGAATTATCCGTTTGCCAGCCAATTATATGCATGTCCACCCATTATGATAGCTACCATACTGGTCTGTTATGGAGTGCAGAGGCATCATGACCGCCATTAACTTTCTCAGAGTTGAGCACAGGCCGAGACCAAAGTGCTACAGTTTTAGCACCGGTTTCTGATGAACACAGATCATTTTGGCTCAACGCATAACCTACATTCACAAGTTCACAAGTATGCTCGGATATTATGGTTAGCAAGTTATTCCTGTTTTGTTTTTTTCATTGCCCATCCATTGTAAACTCGGTTAGCTAGTTATCAAAATGTTCGATCAAAACCTTTGGCTTGTGTTAATATTATAGAATGTGGGTCCAAATACATGCAGACCTCACTCCTGAAAAGGCTTCCATACTAGGCTACCAATACATATTTTCATAACAATTATACAGCATGAAGCAAACACCAGGGATACATGCCCTTCCTTCTTGCAACCAGTCAGTCGATGACTTACTGAACCGATCCTTTCATTATGGTTTATTCACTCAAGTGTCTAAGTGACTGGCCATATAGAAAAATGTGGCCCGCCAAAGACCAGCTGACACATTACTGAATAGACCATTATGGGAGAGTAAATCTTGTGGATTGAAACCCTTTTGCCTATTTAATCTTTATGATGTGCACATAACCTTGAATGTGCACATGCGTCACCTTGAGGGTCATTTCTATGTGGAATTCTGAGAATCAGTCTGGGTACATTGACAGCTCTTCCATCAGACCTTTTCAGCTGAGGGAAATCTGGAGTGTAGCCGAGGCTATGGCATCGTTTGTGTTACACATGCCTTCCATCTTAATAGATCCATTAACATCAGGCACTAGAAAATACAAAGCTGTCACTCAAATGAATACACCCTGAATTATTAAACCCACACACAAACACACAATTGTACAGAGGCCCACGAACACTATTATACTATTTGGCAAAAAAAAAGGCCTAAGAAATGCTTTCATTGTTGAGAGAATATCGTTTTTTTTGTGTTCACATGTCACCACAGTATTGATTTGCATGTCCATTGCATGATGGAATGGCCCTGGTGTTCATCTGATGGCAGATATGCACCTATGAAATATAAAATGTAAGCATTTTCTAGTGTTGTCACAATCTTGTTGAAGGCTTTGCTGCACGTTACATTGCAACATCATTCTGCAGAAAGATTATGTTGCAGGGGCGAGAGGGGGGAATAAATGAGAGAGAGAGTGAGAGAGTGAGAGAGAGAGAGAGAGAGAGAGAGAGAGAGAGAGAGTGAGAGAGAGAGAGAGAGAGAGAGAGAGAGAGAGAGATGGTTGTCAGTGCATCTTCTCTCTGATGCGGAAAAGTGGGCTACACAGAGTAAATACATCATATGACCGGAATAAAAATTTAACTGTTGAGATGACAACAAAGAGATGAGTCATGCACTTTCCGCCTGATGGGTGTGATTCAATTTTCAGATACGGTTTTGCTCACATTGAAACACAAAACCAATTTTAAGTTAACACGCTGAAACTGAAACTATCAGGACACCATGATATAGTCTTTAAAAGAGTAATAACAATGCAAAAAAAAGATATAAAGATAGTTAAACTAGAAAGGTGCCCTCAGTATAGTGCAGATCTTTGAATTTCTTGGGGCCACACAATATTCATACAAGATAATCTGATGCAATTCAAACATACCATACATCACATTGAACCATACTCTCACAACCGTGGTGCGAGTTAGAGAGGGGAGACACTGCGATTGCCAACAGCAGTGATGACAAAATTCCAGCTGAAAAAATGCCATCTAAAAACCACACAATGAAGATCTGACGACATATCTTATCATACCATCATATAGGACAACCAATTATAATTCTGCCAAGAACATACCTGTTTTCTTCAGTCTGACGGTTGTTGAATGCCTCGTGTGTACGCACCTTCAAGCTGAGAGGCAACGTTCGTTGTTCCTTCTTCAGATATGAGTTAGTCATCCGGTCGATGTGGTCCCAAACGTTTTGTTTCAATTTTTTTGCTCCAGGAGTAAAGTGCTAAATCGTACTGTAGTTAAATAATCCACACAAGTCATCACTACTGTTGTAATGGTGACATAAATACAATATCATTCCCTCTTTAGCTAGCTAGTAAGACGTGTACACCCTTGCACCATTGAAATCAACCAATGGGATGCTTGTAGGGGCGCTGGCCACCAGGCCCAACTCACAATCTGAACGTTCAGGTTGAACGCGTGCATATGGTTTGTCGATCCTGAGCTACAAGTGCAGTAGGGCCAGTTCTGCTGTGCCCCACCAAGCGGATACAGGCAAGCAGCATCACAATCAGAATCAGAATCAGAACCGTTTATTGCCAAGTTACACATACAAGGAATTTGACATGGTGCATAACAATAAACAATGAATACGATAATCGAGACATAATTCAAAAATAGAAAAATATTAAAATGTACAATAAAATGTGGTAAACAAACAGATACAGTACGTTAAAGCAAGTATATTATGAAAATGGCAATTTTAATATAGAAAGACAAATGTACACACACTACAAAGCAATATGCTTCTAGAGAAGAGATTTCATTCAGAATATGATGAAAAATTGCCAAAAAAATTTGAAAGTAGACAAAGTTGAGTTTGCTTTTATTGTATCTAAAATAGAGAAAAGCCGATAACTTCTTCTGTGCAACAGCGCCCTCTGGTGGTGGTGCCACTTAGCAGCGTCAGCAGTGTGTGTACTGCTAGTTCCGTTAGCTGTTAGCTGTTGGCCAAACACATCGTCTAAAACAATAACAAGTGTGCAAACTGTGTAAGCCCCACTGTGTATCTGGTGGCAGAGTCGCGGCTGGGTAGATGCACTCAGCCGTGTTACCACTAGCGGCCGCGGTGCCGATTTATTAAGAGCGGTGAGTGAGGAGTAAGAAGGCAGTCAGTGGCAGCATAAATCAGGCAATAAAAGGTGTTCTGAGAAAGTGTGGGTCCCCCGCAACCACGAGAGGTCCTTGAGTGTGCAGCCATAACTGGCCAACTAAAAAAATACTACGCAGTTTGCTGCAGCAGAATGCGAGATTAGAATGCTGTGGACAAAAACAGTGATGCACACTCACTCAGTCAGGGACGTACACAGCAGCACGCATAACTTCTCCTCAGGATTACGCCTGGCGGAGATAGTAATACTTTTATTTAGCGATAGATTTAGTTTCGCAGTGTTGACGCAGCAAATCATTTCACGGATTAATTGGCGTTGTTATTAAAAGTTATAGATTTGACAAAAATTGGTCTTCTGGACATCAAATCAATGGACTAATCACAATGTTTATGCCTTTGAAGTATCACCTTAAAATCATTTTGTCTGTTCATGCTGTCGTTTACACATCTGCCACTGGATTGCAACATCAAACGGCCATGCATGACCTCCAGATGGGATGGAAAGAGCGAGAGTGGTAGAATGAAAAGTGGAGGGAGAGGACATGCAGTTTTTATGAAGCATACATGTTGTTAATGTTTTCCCCTCCTCCTGACACTAAAATAAGAGGGAAGTAGGCTAATGTATGGCACCATGTTGCCTTTCCACCTCAACATCAGCCTTCGATAGT
>NW_022280046.1:3211765-3264642 GCF_004355925.1 Anarrhichthys ocellatus
TCTCTCTCTCTCTCTCATCCACGCTTCTGTCTCACTTCTCCCCTGCACTCTCCCACTCTGGTTGTGCCTTTGGGGTGTAGGTTTTATTGGGGTTGTGCCGCCTTGCACTCATGCTTGGAGGCACTGAAATGATACATGTCCTAGGTACTTGTTGAATGGATTAAAACAAATGTGTTTGTGTGTGTGAAATGAAGAGAATGTAAGTATTTGTCTGAAATACGGAGACACAAACGACACAAAGGAAAGAAGGGACACTTCTTTTTTGTTAAATGGAATCTGCAGAGAGAGCTCGGGTGTGGAGTGTAATCTCTCATCTGTATTTAATATTCTTTCCACATAACACAGATTATTTGTCATCACCACCGTGATGTGGTTTGCTCAGGCTTTGCAGAATGCTTTTGGCAGTATTACTGGTTTACATTTGTACACAGAATCACTTGTGTTTCCTGCATTTTGTCAGCTAAATAGAGCCTATTTAATGTCCCTCATGCACTATGATCAGACATTCTTTTAAAATCTAATATCCTTGGTACAATCATACAATTTGAATATAACTTTTCATATAGAACAATATGTAGAATCTGATATAATTAGCAAATCCTTGTTGTGTAATAGTGGGATTTTTTTATGAACCAACTTTGTTTAATAGAAGAGCATTTACAACAACTGCTTCAAATGGGACAAAAATGAAGCATGGACACTAATTTTTATGAGGATTGCATAACTCCATCAGACATAGGATTACATTTATGGCTGTACTCGACTAGAACAACCGAGTACTGAGTAGTATGGAAACTTCTCCAGTCAAAGGAGACCTGCGTTTCATCTCTCTTTTCCCCAGATTTAGAAAAAAGAAATTTACTGGCTACATGCCTGTGGCGTCTGATAAAAGTCAATATGGTGGTGGCTCTTTATTCTGCTGAATGCTTCCATTCACATAATTGCTATCGACTGAAGTAGAAAAAAAGGTATATATATGAAGTACTCTACTAGTATTGGTATCACTGTTAAGGGTACGTACAAAGCATGGATTGATATTGTCATTTCCCCGTTTGTTGTGTACCAAGGTTAACGAAGAGTTTGCTTTTGGCAACTAGATTGAGGTTGACTAGAGTTTGAAGTGTAAATACGATTAGGCAGTAATAACAACTTTGCGAAAGGTAATGTAGAGTTTTGGAACACCTGAGAGATTTATATCCGTCTCAGACAGACGATGGTGGTGGTGGTGGTTGGTGCACACCGACCAGGATACAGGTAACAGTGCAAGATTTAAATGAAGGCAGCTAGGCAGCTAGTTCTGCGTTGAGGGCAGTGAGCAAGACTGCGACGGCAATATATGTATTTTTTCTTTTGATGTTTGTCATGTATTTAATTTACCTGAGTAGCCAGACACAAGCATTTCATTCCTGATTCCAGTTTTTTTGTTCTAGGTTTAGCCTCTTTCTGCTTATGATAAAATAAGAAATAACTAAACTCGACCTCGATTACATGATATGATATGTGGTGATTTCCAACACTGTTACTGGTCATAAAGAAAGATTAGGCTACTGAGCTGACAGACACTCCAAGCCAAATGGAATCAAGAATATTAATGCTATTTTACACTTCGGTTGGTATAATTTGATTTACTGCACTCAGCCCGCCATGCACTGATCTTCACGCTCTTAATGTTCCCTACCTACGTTTATGTTACTGTCCAAAAATCAATCAAGCTGTTATATTCAAGATGTCATTAACGGTCATAACAACTCTCCATCTCTCATCTCAAAGACGATCTTTGGCTGAACACGGATGCCTTATTTTCCTTTGGCTTCACTTTGGAGTAGAATATGCAAACCCAAGCACAATTACTCAGTTCATAAAATAATATAAAGAATTAAAAGTGTTTAACAGTTTGCCTTGTGCCCTTTACGGCCATGCAAGTGGCCAAAACGAATTAGCTCCCGCTATATCCAGTACTGTACAGTTCTCATTTGATTTTCAAGTATAAATCAGCAAAACCTCTCATCTATTTGTATCATTGTTATTATGTAGACTCACAGTGTTCAGTGTCCACAGCTTAAGGCACCTTTGATGCAGCAATAAGAGAGTTTGTTGGAAAAACTAAATCCATCTCTGCTTCACTGTTTCTGTCTGAGTGGCCTTTCTCCCTCACTCTCACCTCAATCATCAACCTTGCCTCTTTGTGCCTCTGTTCTCTGTGTATCCCTCTCTGAATCTATCTTTCTTCCGAAAGTTGATTGTCGCTGTGCACCCAGAAAGTGTGAGGGAGTGAGTCAAAGAGCCGGAGAGGGAAAGATGAGGCCCAGGCGGGTCTTAATGTTCTGGGGATGTTAATTAGCTCCATTCGATGTAAATCAAACTCGGCAGCATGGTATCTCTCTTCCCTACTCCTCCCTTTGCACAAAGGTCATCCACTAAAGTGCCAACAGAGATCTCATCGTAACTCTGGATAGACCGGACTGTAATGCAGTTAGGGAATCCGAAAAGAAAGTGCAGGGGCAATCTGCTAGCTCTGCCGGTTAAGGTGCGTGCCATGCAACTGCAGAGTCGTAGGTTTGGAGTAGATCAACAACCTTTGTCCTCTACTTCTGTTTCTCCCTATCTTTCTAACGCTGGATGTACTTGTGTGCAAATACATTGATATTTCCTTCTCAGAACAAAAAAAAAAGAGCAATATTTGTTGCTCATCACAGAATCAAGGCCGTATGTCATGCAGATCAATGCTTGGTTGCATTGACGGTAAGTATTTTTGCCTCACTGGCCTGACCACCATGGGTCACTTTCTGCCGATACATTATTGATCACTGGTGTATGTTTACGAGTCACGGGTCGCAACAGTCCGATGACTGGCACTGATTTATGTTGCTATGAGTTAAGGATGTCCCGATCGAGTTTTATTGGCCCTGATCCTGATCTGAGTCCTGAGCGTTGGGTAGCTGCTGGTACCGAGTGTGATGTGATGCATCTGTTATATTTACCGAAATGAAAACTATTGAATTGATCAGCTCAAATGATTCATATGATATGAAATCACTGCAGAATGCAGCTTTTGACGTGACGCAGCCAGCTAGAGAGAAGAAGCATCTCTCTCTTGGAGTTGTCGCGACGGCAGAAGCTTTCACGGTTGCGCCTCGGTGGAACGAAGTGAACCTTCTTTCCTCACAAACGATCTTTTGGCTGAACACGGACACCAGCCGGTCAAAGAGCACTTTAACCAGATCACAGACAGATGTGATTTTGCCTGTTATCAAGTAACTCATTAATTAGTGGCAGCTGATCTGCCGCAGGCAACGTTCATCATTTTAAACGGCGGAAGTGATGGCCAACTCACGATAAAAAGGAGAAAGTGATATCATAAATGTTTGACACATCTGCTATGAATACAACTTCATTTAAAGTTGACTTCATGCTTGTGAAGATTTGGTCTTGTGAATTGCAGCAACAGGCATGCCAATTTGAATTGCATACCGATAGTCAATGCTTTTTACCGGCAAATAATAACACAGCCGTGATGCAATATAGATTGTGTTAATATATACTACGTCTAATGTCTAATGTGAATGAAGAAGTACATGAAAATACTTGCTCATCTTCAAATTGCACTCGTGATTGTTTGGGTTTACTTCCTGTTCTCTGTAACCAATGGGGCGGACTAATCTGGGACATGGAACCTTTTATTGTCGTGCCTCAGCGTGAGGCTCCTGTGGCCCCGTACATTTCCCTGTTTCCTCCAGGCCTGCACTTATTACAATGGCTCCAAAGATCTGCTAATGGATAGTGTGCGCTTTTTGTGCACACGTGTACGTGCTTGCTCGCGTTCTCAATACGCGTTTTCATGTGTGCATGCGGGGGGCACATGCTGTTTGTGTGAGTGCGAGTGCAATAGCAGGGCTTCAGGGTATATCATTCCACTTTTATGTAACCTTATGGATATACCCAACCCTAATTAGCCAAAAACCCTCTTCTGTCTCTCTCTTTCTTTACCTTTCTGCCCACTTCTGTCCTCACACAAAACAACACATTGTACAACGACAGGCGTTTTTATTAATGCCTAACTTTGGTAATTAAAAGTGGTATCATCTGCATGAATATACTGTATAATTCCAATTATGTTTTAGACAAGGGGCAAATTAATCTTCTGTTATTAGAGCTTTGGAAGCAAAGTGATAGATCATTTAGATAGTTTGTGTTATTACAGAAGAACCAAACAGTCTGACTGACACATTACTCTGTGAACTGCATGAACATTTAGATTTGAGTTGATTTACTTCAGGTCAGACAATTTAAAACTACAAGAAGCCTGGAAGCATAGAGTATTGTCCTCCTCAGTCACATTAGAAATCTTTATATATTTTCTATGTGACAGCTTTTTAGGGTACACAGGGCCGCGCTGATAAAAGACTTGTATCACTTTCTACCCAGCTGCTGTCTTTCACAGTTTCAGCTCCTTTTCTTTTTAAACTCAGTATCTAAATATTGCAGTCGGTTGCAAGTCTACTGTGCTTAAATACAGTATTGTGTGCTGTCCCAGATTCGAAGAAAGATGTGGTTTGAAAAGAATACTTTGATTCGCTGTGTGTTTGAGTGGTGAGGGGGAGGAAATGAAGGATGTTTATTTGGTCCCACGAGAGAGGGGCTCTTAAGGATGTGTCCTAGAATCCAAGGGACTAATGTATCACATCAAATTTGTGCATTTTATTTCGGTTCAACTGTAAATCTGTGTATATAGATGTGCATGAGCCTGTTTGTATGTACTCATAAGTGTATTTTTCCAGGAGGAAGGTCCTTTATAAGTTGACTTAACTTATGAGTGATGTGTATAGGCCTATATCATTGATTAAGTAAAATGATTGTAAGAAGGTGACAATCGCATACTGGATGTGTTTAATGGCTAACATATGTTCAAATGTAATTCAAATTTTCACTGGCCTTTTAGCTTTGTTTTGGTCGCCACCAAATCCTGAGAAATGTTTTTTTTAGTCTTCTGCTTGCTAAATGTGAAATATTCTTCTCCAGATAGCTGCTATTTTTTTTAATCTTTCTGTCATTTGCTGCTGGACAGGTAGGTGTGCGATGGCTTTATCAGAGCTTGTTTTCTGAAAATATCTGCGTGCAGGGTGGATGAGAGCAGTTACGTTGAATTGTACAGCTAAACATTACATGTTGAGTTTTACTGAATACAATGTCAAGTGGTGCAGGTTGTGGTGAAAGCTTTTACTCAAAAATTCCCAAAAACATCGTGATAAAAGACATGATAACACATGTTTTCTTTGGGCGGACAGCAGCAATAGGTGGCGTAATAGTTTGGGCCGATGCATTTTTTCATCCTCTTTGAGGAAAGGGAGGGCCGGATGAGCCAAGGTCAACCAGAGCAAAGCGGCACTCAGCCCAGCCCCAAAGCAGCCACAGGCCAGCCTAGGATTACGGTGCATATAGGAGCTGCCCATCCATCTGCACACTACTACTGTGTGCTTGCTGAGCACCTGCTCCGATACTGTATCCGACAACACAGGAAGATTCCAGAATAGCAGCACGATGGCCGATATTTATCAGACCTCTCTGAGGGCTTATCTAGGGCTCGACTTTGACACACATTTTTGATCTGGAGATCAAAGTGATTTTAGATACGCGCGCCTTGTCTGACATCTTTGATAGATAGAAGGAAAGTCATTTTGCTGCGTTTATGCAAAACTTTGGTACCCTTTCTGTCTCTGTACCTGCAATTCTGGTACATTTGTGTTCTTAGTGTATGGACAAAAGAAAATCTGGCATAAAATCCTTGTCTAATCGAATCTAATTTGTAATCCTAACTACAATAAATGAATACATTTGTACCAAATAAAGCAAAGTTCCCAATTCCCAAAGCCCCAATTCTACAATCTTACAGTGTTTTTTTTTTATTTTTTATAAATAATTGAATTAAGTTTGAATATTTCTATTGAATAGGATCTTCAGAGAATTTAGGTTTTACGGTGCCGATGGCCCATTAGATCAACGTGCAGTCATTGAGTTCCTCAACTGCCACAGCTCATCTACCAGCCTGTACCTGTTGGTCAGAGAATCCATCACCATTGTTAGCAAGGCCAACCAATGTAGAGCCCTGGCACACAGCTGTAAATCTTTTGACAAAGTGTATTGTGACCCTGGGGTCAGCAAGCAGGCGATCTGAAGTGACTGATGTTACCGTGGTGGGATGGTGAAGAATGCCTCGGTTGGCGATGAGACGGAGAACTTGCTGCACAGATCGACAGGAAATGCTGAAGTGAGAAACAAATAATTGTCGTTTCAGCCACCGTCTCAAACTGCTGTGCATGGTCACAGATTTATGTGAATGCAGAGTTTCTTTTCAACTCACAGTGCCTCTGACGATAAAAAAAACAGGAGTCAGACAGCAGTTGTATTCCAGATTTTTCTAGAGAGTTGTTTCTGATTTATTATTGTCATTATACAAGGATTGCACAATTTGTGGTATTGTTTTATCCCAAGCTGCTCCATTTCACATCGAAAAGGGACATCTAAAATATACCACACTTTTACAGCCCCACAATTGACCTACATACAGTATATACCTAGTACTAAGGGCTGTTAATTCCAAAGAATCATTAGAGGAAGAGTGAAAGTGATACGGACTGGCACACAATGCCACACACACTGATATGCCCACAAAGAGCGCACATACCCACACACACACACGCACACACACACACACACACACACACACACACACACACACTTAGAGCAGGAGCTGGGCATTATGTAATGGAATTAGTGCTCCTCAAGGTCTACATGGATCATGTGGCCTGCAGGAACCCACTAATGCACTGAAGCAGCCGCTCTCAGGCACACCCTGACACCATCACTTTCCTCTGATGGCCTAAACACATTTTGCATTATTTGTGCTGGCTAATAGACATGATGCATGATCAAAAATTAAGGATTTCATATACAGGATACTAAGGATCAAAAATTGAGTTACAGAAGTATTGCAATTTAAAAAGAAACGTTGATTTTTTTAATGCCTAAATTGATGGAATTCAAATGAAATTGCTTCATTTTAGTTTATGCGGAGGTGGAAGGATGTTACTGCTTTTACTGTTGAATTTGGTGACAACATGTTAGTTTCAAGAAAAAAACACGTTGCTCCGTAGTCCCTGACAATTTACTTCAGGACATCTGTGACTACAGACATGCTGAAAGTCAAATATTTTTGCTCTATCAATTTAGTATTTATTTCCAAAGTAAAAGTCTGTAGAAGTGTAGAAGAACTTTTCCCCATGGTCTAGAATTAAGAACGAGGAAATAAAAGTCATAATAAATCATAATATTGGATCACAATACATTTATAATCGGCAGCCAAGTATCAAAATAGGAGATTAGCATAATCGTCCCAGCCCTAGTGGTCACAATATGCTGTGAGATGTTTTCATTTTTTGTTCCACATCCGTCCTGTCATTGATTGTCGTTATGATTGTATACATTTTTTTAAATGTTTGAAAATGTAGTGCAACTATGTATGTGTCACATATTCCAAACTGACTTGAGATTGATCCTAGGCAGCGAACAAAAGTCTAATAATATGTCCAATAGTACAATTTGGATGGACACACCCTTACAATAATGCAATTTCATATATTGCCCTGCAAGAAACAATACCTCTTTGAACATCGTGTTGTTCAGCTTGTGTTGGGACTGTGTCAGAGGTGTGGATTCAATTCACTTCCTGTATTTGTTTTCAAAGCAACTCGTCTCTCCAGTGAGTTTTTATTCACTTAGCACACATTCTGTTGTTGGTGGCTACATGTTAAGGATTATTAGCTTTTTTCTTTACAAAGGCAGTGAGAACTTAGCAAGGATGCAAGTCAGACATCTGTGGAGGGATGCTCAACACAAGTCATACCGTGTCATTTTTAAATATGACTTCACGGATTTGAGACGTCCCTCATGTTGCAGTTAATATGACGTTCGGGGCTTAAAAAGCTATGATTGAAAAAAATACTAATTAATTGATGCAATGGAAGTAAGTGCTCTTTGACAAGTAGTGTCACCTTTATTTCACCCATTGAGGCATGCACGTGTGTAGGTGGTTTAATTGGTTTTGTGTGTGTGTGTGTGTGTGTGTGTGTGTGTGTGTGTGTGTGTGTGTGTGTGCAAATCTGTACCATGAGAAGGGTGTCATGCGTCACTGGGATTGCTGCTGGATGGCAGATGTAATGGCTCCTCTGTCTTCAGGCTCATCATTCAGTAACCAATCTATGCACACACACACATACACACACATTCAGTTAAAATTCAAATATCGGGTCAAAGAACAATATGCACCGTGAACAGCATTGGTTTTCAAGTTGTGTAACTTCTGAAAATGCCACAATCCAACGTCTTCGTTTTCCAGTCCTCTGTGCCAAAACCAGCTGCCATTCATTCACTGGTATCACTTCACACTCTTTGATCCGAGAGAGCTCGCATCAGCACTCACTGATGGCTGGGAACACAAAGGCAGCAAGGGGAGACGGCTAGCAGCGAACCCGAACTGGGTGTTTCAGTCGACTCTAAAAGTCCCTCTGCTACTTGCCCCCCCCCCCCCCTCCCTTGGGTGTGATCTGTTGTTGGTTGTGAATTAGTCATTATGCCCATGACATGTTGAAAAAAAGAGAGAAAGCCAATCAACAGTGCTGTGTGTTACCCTGCACTCTCCTCCTCTGCCGTCGACTGTACAGAGCCATCGAGTTGGAAAATGCACATTGTACTTGTGTATAAATACTTCATCGCTAATACAATTTTAAACTCTAGCTGGTCGGAGGGGAAAGTGAAGCAACTGTTTGTTCTCTCATCAACGCCCTCAGCACGTTACCTCCGCCAGCTATCTTTCTGTCTCTTTGCTTATTCCTGCTCTACGCAGAGTTTATCTCTCTGACTCCCGCCGTCTTTCCCTCTTGTCTTTTTTTCCTTCTCCCCCACCTCTCTCTCTCTCTCTCTCTCTCTCTTTTTTACCTCCTTCATTTGTCCCGTCTCATTAACTGTTTCCCTGTTGTCCATGCCTCTTGTGTTTATCACATTTAGTCCTACTGATTTTTAATGGTAGGAGGAGGGAAGGACTTATATTATTTATTGAAAAGACTTATTGTGTCAATTTTATGTTTGTCATGTTTATCTGTTGAAGTAAATAATCACAACTCCAATATCATATGTGAAATTTTGTTTATATACGACTAATAAGCAACAGCAAATACTGCACATTTTGAATGAAACATAATGTCACCCGGATTACGTTTATAAATCAACATAATGAGGAAACGTAGTTAATTAACATTCCTGGCAAGGTGCAATATGTTGTTATTGAACGCATCGGGGAAATGTTCACTGACATTTTTTGTCTGTTATTTGTTTTCCTACAATAACTGCTCTGACAATACACACGCTTGCAGCAGCTAAGGCATGCTTACACTTCTATGGTTTCGTTTAGGCTATCATGGTACTTGGTTAAGGTGTTTTTCTCCAAGTTGTTCCCTTTTGGTTTAATTTCATCTCAGTGTGAGTCATTATTGTGTTTTGCTGTTATTTACTGTCACACTAGTATCTCTCCTCATCTTTCAGCCGGTGTTTCACTGAGGGCGGAGCTTTGCCCACACTGTGTGCATTGAGCAGAGAGGCGACACTCAGCAGGCTGCTAGCTTGTTGCTCTCGCTGCCAATATAGGCCGCTCTGTTTCTGCAATGTTGGGCTGAGAAACCGAGCGTGCAGGCTGAACGTCACCCATGTCGTTCTGTTGGGAGATGCATGACTCAAGCAAGAGGAGAAGAGCTATGAGTAAGGAAAAGTCTGCTAGCTGCTAGGCTAATTTATGCAGTGTAAAATGCCACAGGGAGTTTAGGAAGTGCCCTGTCTGAGAGCTGCTATGTGGAAAAACCTTATTTTTTGTAGATTACAGCACACTGCAGAGTGATTTATGTTTTGTTTTTGAAATGCATAGGTACTGAGGTCGGTCACACAGACACTGGCTTTGAAAAATGTCATCAAAAATATGCATTTTTTATACTGTTGCTGTTGAAGTCAGATCTTTGAAGGTACTTTCAAAATGAAAAGTGAGTTTACATTTTTTTTCTGAATGCTTGAATTAGTTGACGAAAAAGTAGGCATGTGCAGTAATACAGAAAATTGAGGATGTGATCCATTGAGATGCGTCGAGATTAATCGAGAATCCTTGACAGCTGAATCTTAATTGAATCGTGAGGCCAGAGAATGTTCACTACAATACATAAATGCAGCAATTACTTTTGGGAAAACAAATTAGAATAAATGATAAACAAATCAGTATTATATAAATGATGTGATGAATGATACTGTAAGGCCCTTATGCCCCCAATAGTCTGCTGTGCCATTAGTGCAAGTTATCACAATTTAACCCACTGTGCGTCACTACTGTGTTATGTGTCCATTGTTCATCATATAATCCTATTTACAGCTATTCAAATTTGGAAAGTTTCCTGTTGGCTACTAGGTTGTTGTCAACATGCTCAGTACTGAGCAAACTGAATCTGCTGATGAAGGCCAGGGAAAGTAAGTGAAAGTTCCAGAAAATGTCCAAGGAGCGGAGTTCAGGATGATATACGACTGCAAAGAAAAAGCCCAGAAAAGTCAGTAAACAATGTATGCAAGTAGTTAATTTGTTACATGAGCTAGAGTACTAAGCAAGAAGAGAGTCTATACACATGTTGTAGCCCTCCTCTCAACAGATTGTCAAAAGTCTGTATACCCAGGATTCAAAAACGATTTAAAGGCTTTCTCTTTGGAATCCCTGACTCACTTTACACGTCGGTACAAACTGCCGACAGCATTCAGGCACCGTAGTTTGCTGTGTCAGAGTCGGCCGCGAACTACTTTGTCAGCCCGGGCCGCTGTAAAATCGAAAGCCAGGAAATTAATACACATTGGCAATTGCCCTCATTGTAGCTTCTAATAGTCTATTATTAATGTCGCGCACCGTCGAGCAGTCAAGCAATGCATAAGGCTGAAAATGTGTATGGATGAGTCTAAAATACTAATGTGCTGCTTGGTGTGCAGATTGGGCCTCATTAACTGACATGGAGAGTTTTCTCACTGGAAAGCCCTTTTCCCTTTTGGGATAGAGGCTGTCTTCTAATCCCCCCCCCCCCCTTGCTTCCCTAATGCCATGATGCTATTGACCGCAGCTAATTGATCTGACATTGATGCCTGTTATTTGCCAAACTAAGAATGTGGGTTAGCAGGCAGGGAATGAAAACATTCCGCAACACAGCAAAGCAGATCATAGCGAGTTTCTCTTATGCTCAATTTCCTTTTCCCCTGTTTTTCAGCGATCTATCAGCAGTTAGTCAGGCGCAAGCTATGCAATGTGTTCTGTGTCGTGTGGCAAATCCGGCAAACAATCAGGTAGCACAAATCATCCATAGGACAACCATCCATTAGCCGTCGAGACACAGAGTTAGAGGATGAGTGTCGTAAAAAAAATGTTAACACTGTTTTGCCAAATCAGCCTGTGAGTCACAAAATGTTTTCTGGCATTTTGATGATATCCAGTTAGCAGGAACACAGGAACAGATGGAAATGTTACACTGCTCTACATTCTTTTTTAAAGAGTTGCTGAGCCGATGAGGTACTTAATGACATACAGGCGAAAGGAATAATACAGAGTATTGTGTCTTCCCTGGAGAATAATCTTCGGCTTGGCCTCCTCTCCTCTATTTACTACTTGTTAGCTTCTGTTACAAAAGTCAGCATGGCGCAGTGCCAGTGACGATGATCACGAGGTCACAGGAGAATCCTGGGATCTCATATCACACGGAAATCCATCTTGTCCAGCCAGTCACTGGACCAGTCAGTGTGCTGTGAGGTGCTACTGGCAGCTATGGGCGTGGTTTAGGTGTGAGGCAATACATAGTGGCATCCGGTTGCCGACAACAATGGCGGCTCCTAAAGAGGTTAGTTTAGATGCTGCAATAGCATCAATTGTATCAGAACTCAAGAATATTTCTTCATTGAATAAAAAGTACAGAAAGGCACTTAAGGCATTTCTGGATGAAAGAAATATGTCCATGCTCTTCTCCAGACTGGCTTCAGTAAGAATTTGATTGACAGATGGTTCATCCAATCATGACAGCTTCTCACATGGTTCTTTGGAAAAGTAGCATAACGATGCAGGGTTAGTGGCAGGCGGCAACCTCTGTAGAGTAAAGTCGATGCGAGTGCCTTAAACCTGCATTCTTTCTAATGGCCAGCAGGGGGAGACTCTTCTGGTTGGTAAAAGTAGTCTGATTGTATAGAAGTCTATGAGAAAATGACTACTTCTCACTTGATTTATTACTTAAGTAAACATTGTAAACATGAGTTTAAGGTCTCAATCGCTACTTTCGAGTCCTCTTCAATACAGCATGATGTTCATTTAGTAGATGATGGTCCCATTGACAATATAATAGATAATAAAGCAGGTTATGCTTTAGGGCGTGGCTACCTTGTGATTGACAGGTTGCTACCGCGGCGTTGTCCAGTTTCGGCGTCGTCCTTATGTTTGTCATTGAACTTTAACCCTTTCACAGTGTGTTTTTATTACATGGAAGTTAATTTAACTCAAACTGTCTTATTCAGTGCTATCATGACACAAAAAAACAACATGGCCAAAAATAGGCAGTGGCTTACTGCATCACTGTGTACCACACTTTGTGTTTCTCTGTGCCAGAAGGACACAAGTGGATCACTGGCACGCCTGACTTGATTGATTTGTTGCGTGTGTCTCGAATTCTTACATCCTCTCTCCCTCATACACACACTTGAGTTTTTGCACTGTTGATCTCACATCTATGACTCATACAAACACACACAAGCAAAAATATTTGTGGATCGTGGCCAGATTGTAATGACGAAGAGAGTCTGACTCGGCTGTTTTTTCAGGCGGGATGAGCGACTGACGGGGTGACAGGGTGTGTTGCTGGCTCCGCACCAGTGGCCCCATGGGGAAGGCCAAGGCGAGAGGACAAAACACCCACTGTCAATTATGCACATAGCATACATACTAAAAACACCCCCTTAATCCTATGACTTGGCAAATTGAGGTTTCTTCTCCATCAGAATTCAAGTCACCAAGCTCACTGATCCATGTAAAGCGTCTAAAGTGATTCATTACACTATCATTTTCATCCCCCACATGAAAAAGAGAAAAAACAACTTCTTTTTGTAAAAGCACAGCATGTTATCTTTATCTCAGTTTACAAATCTGTCTGTAGTTGTTGTATATTTGTATCTGGCACTAAGTGCACACATTCTGCCGTAAAAGTACTATAACCTCTCCCATGCAAGTTGAACATATGAAATAATAAATGCGGTCAAGAACAGGCATTGTAATGACCCAGTAAGAAAGGGTTGAAAGTATTTTCTTCACTGCTAAACATTCTATAGAAACAGCAGATATTGCCTCCGGTTATTGTAGATATTTTTATTGTATCTGTGATTCAAAAACGACTTGATTTCAAGAAATATCTGACGGAATTGATACGTGATGCTGCAGCGGTATTTCCCCAGAGTGTCTCACATCTCGTGGTTATAACATGGTTTTAGGGGCCTTTTCACTCTGACATGAAATATGAATTAGAAAGAGGATGCTTAATACATAGATTGTCCTCGAAGCGAGGTAATTGTGTGGTATGTGTTTGCTCCAACTCTAAAGCCCTATCCTTTGGAAGCCATGATAGTCTTGCAGCAGAGAAACAATGAACACAATAATGAATAGAGCTTGCAAATCAGGCAGGGGGGTAAAGAGAGAAGGCTAATGGCCCCTCATTCTAACCCCCTACATCTGGCGCCCTTCCTTGGACCACACCCATCTTCAAACTTGTCAGATAAACACCCGGCAAAGTATAGCATCCCGTGGTGGTTCCCGCCTCAGTGGGCGTCTCCAGGACCCCGTTTTGCCTTGATGACACACACACACACAGACTCGCAAGGTGAAAACAATACCAGCCACACGCTGTCACGGCTGATGAAGATGACTGATGGTGCTCCGAACGAAGTGCAGCTTTCTGCAAATGCAGTGTGTCAGCTTGTCTAGCCCATATTTTTAGCTCTCCCTGGTGCATAGGGTTTATTATAGCATGAGCTTCGGAAGCAGCTCAGTGCCTTCTCTTTGTGACATCATGTGTTATAGACATGCTGCTGCCCACTTTTCATCCTTGTTCGCCAGCTTGTGTTTCCGACAAAGCCTGATGATGCATGTTGGTGAATGTATTGATCCTTACGCTGAGGGGAACAGTGGGTTCTCTTTCGGATTTAGGATTCAGGCATCGGTGAAAATAAAAAGCTGGTGTTTTGGAGATAAATTATTTTTACTCTTTGTATATTTTGCTTGTTGTGAGAGATGGATTATTCCAGGCGCCCTTGTTGATTTAATAGTCTCAAAATTGTGTGTGTGTCAGTGTCAATGTGATGGTTTTAGTGTCTGCTTTGGCCCACAGGCCCTTTTTTTAATGTTAACGAGTTAAGATTCGGCTTCACTCATCTTGTCTCTCTCTCTGTGTCTCTCTGTGACTCGCTTCTGTAATCTAGACTATATGGAAAATTGTAGTTGGCTGGCCTCTGGGGACAAGCCACTCGCTGCGGCTTTAAATGGACAGGCTATGCGTTAACCCCTGCTGGACCTTCAAGGCCTGACCCTGCTATCAGGAGTTTGTCCCATTGATGAATAGCTCCTCGTCGGCTTAAAACGTCCATTGTGTACCTGCACAGAGTGCTGAATCATAAGGAGTTGCCTCTATCGACCGGCCTCGGGGTGCGGTCACCATCCCGTGAAATCTATCAGACCAGCCGCAGCAATTTGCGGCTGAGGATAATACCATTTTCTCCTACGGTGGCAGGTTGAGATGATTTGCCATTCGTGTGGTTCTGCTTGTGATGTTATTATGTTTCTTAACAACATATGTACTTTAATTGCATGTTATCTTCACTTCATGTCACAACCTTTAAAATACCAAAGTACCAGATTTGACAGCTTGTTTTAAAACGGGGCATTTTTGGTCCACAGTGCTTTAAGGACTTCACACTACTTTTCCTAACCCTATTGCTGTGTCATTGATATTTTTTAGAAGCAGTAGTCATAGTGGTAGTTTGTGAAATCACAATCACAATAGGAGGTAGCCATGGCCCTCCTGCGATCTTGTCTTCTAGTTCATCTCGCATTCGTCCTTTGTGACTTTTCCTCCATCGTGCAGATGGAGCACCCCTCCCTCTCTCAGCACGAGGCTTACTGCTATGACTCTGCACCCACTGGGTGATTAGAGATGACCCGCTGTCACTGACACAGACATGCACAGCGGGGCACGCACAACATGCAGCTGCCACATGTTTGCACAGATATGCAAACACATGGATATACAGTAAACACGGCTAATTCATATTGCGTATATTAACACTTCTCACACTGGTGCTCGAAAAGCAAAAATGACCCCTCTGTTTCCTCAGCTTCTTCCTCTCTGACATACGATATGTTGCGCAGTCAAGATTTTTCAACTCTGGAAAATATCGAAGCAATTAGGTGCACGTTATTTGCATATGTTTCCAGTGAAAGTTCATATTTGTGTTTATCTCTGAACGTGTTCAACTGCATGTGATGAGAACACAAATGGGTAAATGATCAAACAAAGGACTGCACCTTTCCTGGTGTGTGGTGTGTGTGACATGCACGTCTATTTTTCACAGCATATGTGATTTACACTAGCTGTCACTGTCACAAAGACAGAAGACAAATGCAGAAAACAGCTCTGGTTTGATGTTCAGCAGTCTTCCGTCATCGTGTCGATCCGTCCTCCCGGATCGTTGCTGAGAAAGAGAGTGAGCGATATGGGGGAAGGAAAAACATGTACTCACGAACGACACTTTGAGTAAACTGTGTGGGTAGGAGCGAGGTCACGACCACCGTCCGCGTGGAGGCCCTGTGACTTGATTGTCAGCTGACTCGTGCCTCCTCGCGTTTGCTGGAGTCTTTACATCCTGCCGTGAGGAGCATATGTCGGCTTCCGCCACCGCCTGTTTTGCAGCACGGCTTAGCATGGTGTCACGGTGCATGCCAACGCCGACACGCCTGCACATGAATTGAGCGCACAGGTCCGTGTGTTTGTGTACATCTTTAAAATCTGGCTTTTTTTTTTTTTTTTGGGGTGCACCAGCATTCACATGCAGGTCGAGAGTGTGCGTTTCGATGTGTCTTGCGCCTGTCAGCGTGCTCTTGTGAGTTAGTGTGTGTCAGATCCAGAGCCCTCTACAGCCCTGATTCATGACACGGGTGATTTGGTAGTCAGTCAGTCAACGTCACGATAGGGCAGCAGCTCCTGACCCCCCCCCCACCGACACCCCCCGGCCCATCTATCTCCTCCTCCCAGGCCACGATCACAGATACTCTGTCATCTAACGTCCAACTGTGCCTTCAACTACTGAGTCATACTGCAGTGATCTTACTGTGACTGATGAGTTTTGTGGTCAACTTACTTGTTGGTATCTATACTTTATTTCACTTGAGATGAAATATTTTCTTTATTTAGTTATGCCCCTGCACAATTAGGCATTTTTCTATGTCAAATGTTCTATTTTATTGCATGAAAACAAATTAACGTTCATTGTGACCCAGTAGTGATTAGCATACAGGCTAAAAAAGGATGAATACTACTGTAGTTATTTACAAAACATGGCTTGATCTCTTTTATTTGCCAGACGTACAGAGATATATCTATGATCAGTCAAGCTGAGTGCATCATACTTTTTTAGGTCTCAAGGGTTCTACATAAAGTTTACAGATGTATGTTTTAACAACGCTCTTCACAGGCACGATATGTATTACATTTAATGTCAGTTCATACAGTAATAGAGGAACATAATTAATGATCACTGTATAAGAACAATAAACTCCTTGCCCACTGAGCTTTTTAAAAGTGATCCTAGTATGCCATATACATATCTCTGTTATTGTGCAGTAAGCATTTTTTGGTATATTGCCACTAGTTGGTCACTAAAATGTTGTGCACACAAGTAGGCTTTTGCAGAAGTAAAACCACCAGATAGAATACGTAAGATTTTTCCAACGCACAGTGAAATATCCTCAGACTGGATGCAACAAAGGTAATGGCAATGACCTCAGTCTTAGACTGAGATCACCTCCAAATGAACAGATGACAGATGGATGGGGGAGGGTGAAGTGATAAACTGACAGTGCTGAAACAGGAAGTGTTACAACCGTTGTCTACTGAGACAGCAATGCAGAGGGTGGGAGTGATTTTAACTGTGTGTGAGAAAGAGAGAATTTCTGTGTACGTAAATTGTGTGTCTATTTATTCAGTGTTTTTGTCAGCCAGAAAAAGAAAGAAGTAGCTTGTATGATGGGAATTTCATTATTGATGGCATGGTTCCTAAATCCCCATCCAAACAACCAATACTCACCAACTGATAGATGGATGAATGGACCATAGTTGTATCAGATATCTCTTTGAAATGGCTGGTTAACCTATTCAAGATAACATAATAAGGTGATGTTGATAGGAGCAAGTGTTTGTCATTTTCAAAAAGCGAATCCAGAGAAAGAGTTTGGGAAACACTGCCATAGACTGTACTGCAAATACCGATTTATATTTGGTCAATGGGGTGGACATATAGATTGATACACAGGCCATATTAAAAGGCTGAATCATTGCTTTGACAGATTTTATCAGGGGGGAACGTGCTGACTCGTTGAGTTTAAACTGGGGTAGCAGAGAGGTGTAGTGACTACGCAAACCTCCCTTCGTCCCCTCTTATCAGGGATCACTGACCTAGCTTCAAGACAACACATCTCCACAGGCCCCAGAGGTGTTGCTCTGTGTCCGACCGTGACCTCTGACCTCCTCCTCTTGGAGGAATTACAAGTAAAAATAAAATCTCCCAGTTGGAGATTATCTCTCCCATCACACACACACACACACACAGATACGTTGCTTTAACACATGCCTTCTCTCGCGGTTGGCTTTCACCCCTCCTCTCTCCATCCTTCTCACTTACACCTGACCTCCGCTTCTCTATTTCACTGTAAAAGTCATGTCCACACTAGCGTATTTGTTGCTGCTATTGCTTTTCAACCACACTGACGCCAGCATATTCAACAATGTAACTCCTGAAGCTGAGAAGTTGGAAAATAGTCTGAGGCTATGATCTAACATGCCATGGTATTCTTATGTGATCTCAGGTGTCTGCTATGTTTTCAGGTTTGACTTGCAAAAACAACCTAATAAACTCCTTTTTCGTGTAAACAGCATTTTCAAAATGATCGGCTTCAATTTAAAGACATTCAGTCCTTTTCACCTGTTCTTCCTATTTCCTTCTTCTCCTCTAAGCTCCTCCACACTCCTCCCTACCCCCCTTTTTTTCCTCTTACTCATTCATTATATCACCCTCTATGTCCTCTACACCTTCCGTTATTTGGTTGAACGCTATCAGACGCCCCCTCTCTCCTGTATGCCCTTCCTGTCTTTCTTCTCCTTTTCTATCCATCACTCTTGCCCCTCCCTCCGCTGACCGCTTCCCCCTGTCATAGTGATTGCATATCGGCCATATGGGAGATAGTGCAGCGTTCATTGACCAAGTGCAGCTGAGTGCTTTGCATTAGTTATGCACACATGGCTGTCAGACATAGTGGCTCCCTGCTTCCGTGTCTATCCCCTTCTTCCTTCTTTGCAGAATTTGAGTGTCTTAATGCACCATTTATGAGTTACCAGTTTGCTGCTATCTTCTCCTTTCATGAACGACTTTAACCCTTTAAAAATGCCCCTTTACTCACATTGCACTGAACATATTATTTGTATTCTTTTAAGTGCACGGTTTGTAAGGATGCAGGTTATTGGATTTGTGCCGATATCTGTTATGCAGATATTTTCCAACTCATTTTGGCTGGTGCTGATACCGAAAAACACACATTTGTTTTACAACTAATTGCAGAGAAGTCTCAATCTGGTCTCTCCTGGAACGTAATTTACATATTATTATGCCTGATGATATTATGGTGATGGCCTATTGGCAGATGCTATGCAGACGAAAAATATATATTTTTTTAAAATGAACACAATCACTGGGCAAAAAAAGTTTAAAATACTTCAACTGAGGTACACAGTTTTTTCTCCACCATTGCCTTGGGGGAACCCACCGCCCCTCCTGAAAGAAAGAAGCAAAATGTGTATGCACTTGTTTAATTTAAGCTCAGCGTGAGAGTCTTTACCGTGTCATTTACTGTCACCTCACCTTTGATCTCGGTGTTTCACTGATAGCGGGGCTTTGCAACAACATGGGGATTTTGCAAAGCAGAGAGAGAGCATTGAAACACTCAGCAGTCCGCTAACTTCTTGCTCTCTCTACCATAAACTGTATATAAGAAGGGGACGTAGTCATCGTGACGTCATCCATTGTGTTTGTGGACTGCCGTTTTGAAGCCTTGAGTTTGCCGATTTGGCCGTCGCCATCTTGGCTTTTCGCAACCAGTGAACGGAAGTGACCATATTTTTAGCTGTCGTTAAGCATACTCCGCTTTATGGTCTATTTGACTCTAAATGGATCATAATTTACTAAATGAACATCATGCTGTAGTGAAGAAGACTTAAAACTAGCGATTGAGACCATAAACTCATGTGTGCCGTGTTTACTGAGGTGATAAATTAAGTGAGAAGAAGGGTCATTTTCTCATAGACTTCTATACAATCTGACTTCTTTATGCAACCAGAGAAGTCCCCCCCCCCCCTGCTGGCCAGTAGAGAGAATGCAAGTTTTAAGACACTTCCACATTGGCTTCGCTTGTCAGAACCGTAGCTTGTTAGCTGCTCTGTTTCAACAATGCACGTCATATCATTTGCCTGTCATATCGGAGGAAATGTTGATTTCTGGCTAATGTCGACATTTCCTTTTCAAAGCTTTTATCTGCCGATTCCAATGAAATGCTGACATCACTGTGCATCCCTAATGGTTTATTTTCAAAATCTTTTGTCTGGTATTGTTTATAAATCTTATTTTTAGCAACAATTATTCATACCACAATTTCCGTTAGCTCTGTCAGCATTTTTGCCATTGTTTGCACTGGTAGCGCTGTGAGCCCCGTTAGCGACACGCTGGCACGCAGTCGACATGTTGAGAGCTGCTGAAAGGCAATGGATCTTCAATCAATCTGGGATCTTGCACCTTAAAAACTATTAAAAGTGAGAGGCACACACCTTCCTTGTGCCAGCACGCACACATTTGAGGTCAGTCACATCAGGTCCTGGATGATCAGACACAGCTGAAATCTGTGGTGCTGAATTTATAGCGCTTACCTCTTAACATTGATTGGGCAATCACAGGACAGCTCCACTCCAAGTAAAGTTAATGTGGCTTCAGCCAATCAGCCCCAAGCCTCTTATCACATGAAATGGAAATAAAGAGGACCGCACAGGCACTTAGGAAAAAATATTCCTCGCCGAAAAAAATGTTCCAGATTACATGCTGTGGTTCATGTAAATGTGCTTCTTCAACAAAAAAATGATGCAGCAGTGCTGAGTGAGTGTTTTTACAAAAAGAGAAAGGTCATAGTGTTATCTCCAGTCATAAAGGCATTTGTTTGATGGCCAATTATTCTAATGATACAATGTTCCTTCACTAGGATTATAGACATTTTTCCTAGCAGATATTTTTTAATGTCATAGCAGAAAAAGCAGTCAACATTCTCAACAAATATATTCCAATTAGGTGCTCCAATTCCAGGCTCTGGTGTTGTGCTTGCTGGATCACTGGGAACCACACATTCTCACTCCCAACTCGTCAAATACCCGCTCTTGGTCAGTGGCCCCAAGCTTCAAACTATGACGCTCTAGGTACCCATCTAGCGTCAGTTTTGGTCATGTCAGAGACGGCTTGTCAGTTTCCACTCGTTACATGCACAGTGTCTTTAAAAAAATAAACCTCCATCTTCACGGAAAGGTTAAGGTTTAGGCAACAAAACCACTTTTTGATAATATTATTGTGAATCCTTCAGAATTATGGAACACTTTGACAGTAACTAAAGCTCTTCATGTATTTTCTCTGCAATGTTGCCATTATGTCACATCTGGAGATATAACACTTCCTCTATGTTATCCAAATGCATTTTCAGATACTAGTTGGCAGGGCACTGGACTTTTAGTTTGCATACTGAGACGGGTCGGGGAGCCCAGCATGTCAGCACAGACTGATGACGTCAGCAAGAGACTCTGAGGGACAGCTCTACCCAGCATGCTTTGCCAGTAGTATTTCTGCAGTGCTCATACATATTGAAAGGTTATGAAAGGAGAGAGAGGATGGCAGGTTGAGGGAGAGAAAGAGAGAGGGGGGTTGCACCATGCTGCGAGAGATGCGCGAGGGTGAAGGAGTGAGAGAGAGGTCAAAGGAGTAATGACGAGAAATGAGTGGATGTGATGTGTAGCTGAGCAAATGAAGACGTTCTCGTGAATTGAGAAGTTCAGGGCTGCCTCACCCTGTGTCACATTTCTTTATTGTGCCTCTCTCTCTCTCTCTCTCTCTCTCTCTCTCGTGTCTCCCTTCCTTTCTGTGCTGTTGGCAGAAACAGGACCTTGAAATCATAGAGAGGCGGGGGGGGGGGGGGGTGTCCAGGCCCATGTCACCTGGTCAAATCTTGAATGCAAAGAAGTCACTTGGTAAAAAGACAGAAATGTGTTACGGCACATCTGCAGTCTGGTGGATTATTCTCAAGAGACAGTGGAAGGGTTTGGACTAGAAAGTTAAATGGAAGAATAGTGAATTATGTATTTTAGAGGAGGATGTAACAATGCTTCTTTTGGGCTGCTTGACACTGAAAGAGGTGATGATTGTTGGAAGTTTCAATACCTGCTTCTGTTTCCATAGTGATTATTCTCGTCATCTTTGTAAGCTTTCTGACACATGAAATCATTTCAAGTTGCTCTCCTGTCGTCGTAAAGTCATTGTTGAGACCATAAATCTGCATTCTGTGTCACATTGTTATCCCTGAATGCCATCATTAAGATAAAAGCAGGAGTATTGTAAGTGTGTAGACATTTGTGTGTGTGCTGCTAGTATTGTATTACATTATATGTGTGTCCCAGACTTAATGGAATCTAAACCTGCACATCATATAATTTCCCAATTATCAGCATGTGTGTGTGTGTGTGTTAGATGTTCCTTTTATATATATATATATATATAAAAGTAACATCCAACCATATATAGAAAAGCAGGCTTTGATTGTAATGGGTTGCAGAAGCAGTGGCCTGACAGAGGTTATAAATATTTCAGATGCTCTGTTTTAGCACCGGGATAGAGAAGACAACAAGAAGATCCTCGTTTTGATGTGTCTCGTCACTGTTTCAGGGAAAAGGGGTTCTGGTGCTCTGCGGAATATATTTACCTCAACAAATCATCTAATTATCTATTCAGTCCTCAATGCTTGTCTTTATTTTTAAGATAAAGAGCAGCTATAGCCTATAAGCTTCAGATGAGCAGCCCATGATGGAAATGGATCTGATTGGACCAAGATATGTTAGACTGGTCTACTGGCCAGTGTTAGTTTTACTCTCAGACAACTCTACTCATCTATTAGCTATTATCACCTGGAGTCTTGATTTGATCTGGATTGTGATTATGATTGTGGTTTTGTATTGACATGAGTACATGATTGTGCAGTCTGTACTGTACATATATACTACTGCTCTGTGGGAAAAGTGGGATAGTTTGTATCCAACCACACTACACAACATCGAACATCTTAATGAACCTCTCCTATTAGAAAGCTCTGGTGCAGTTGGTTAACTTGCATGGAAGCTCATCTGTGACGTCTAACTGTTTGTTAGAGCTTCGAGAAGCCACACCGCTTTAATACGCCTCTCTGAACAAGCCAATTATTTTTAAGGGAGTCTTGACGCTTAGATTTGCATGACAATAAGATAAAATAATGGTCGTGACTATCAAATGCATTCTTTTCATTTTGAATTTGTCTTGGTGGTGTGCTTCTACCCGTGTGTTCGTGGAGCACCATCTTACGCTCGTATACGCTCTTGCCATCCGTCCATCAATACTGGATCAACTCCCACTCTGTGGAGCTTTCTGGACTCATTGATTTTTCATTCTCGGGGCTATGACTTCATCTTGCCAGGCATAGACTCGCTGTTAAAATTATCTCCACTTTCCTGGGCTGTGACATAAAATCATGACAACCTCATTTATGGATTGAGGATACTATCATTTATCATGTTGCATCTCTTTAACCTAATTAAGTATCTTATGCACAAATGGTTTACATACTTGACTTTGTTCTAAAATCCCTCAGATTGACATATATATTACCAATCACAATGTCAAATATGTCTGGCAGATAAAAGAACTCAACAAAGCAGTCTTTGATGTTCGATGTTTGTCACAAGTATTATGTTAAATACCAATTATCAGATTTGAATGACACTAAGTTTGTCACAATGGCAACAGTAACTCAGGAAGTTCACTGCTTATTGCTTTTTTTTTCTGTATCATTTCTCTGCCACCGCTGATTAGTGTCTGATGAAAGTTTTAAAGTTCACAGGTCAGAATGAGGCAATTTATTTCTGACTGTTGTGGGATTTATCTCTGGAGGCTGACGTCCTTCCACTTCCTTACCTGAAGGTCTCAGGGCAGAAGGTGTAGTGTGTGAAAAATAGCTACGGTGAGCGTCACCAATGGTCCAGATCCGATGTTTCATCGTGATTATACTGAACGCCCTTTTTTCATGAACTCCCGGCCTTCCTGCCAAGGCAATGATTTATAGTTAGAGGCCTAACAAGGAATTGGGGAACGGCTTGAAGAGATGCGGAACCAAGTGGGAAACAAGAGACGGTACCAGTGATATCAAAAGTGATAGATTCTGTGTTCCAATGCTGCACTGTGCGGGTTTCAGCAGGTTTAGAGGTTCCTTTCTCTTTGCATCTGTGCTGGACGATGTCATTAACACTTCCAGTCTTTAAGGTTGATGTCCCACTAGAACATCCTATGATAAAAAGCAATGCGGGTACTGAAAAATCCAGAAATGGCTTGCTAGATGAGTTAATTATGTTTGTGCTCACTGTGAGATCGACTTGACAGCAGGGGCCTGCAAGGCTTCTACTACGCCGCTTGCTGCTGTCAGAGCCTGCAAATCATTGTGCTTTGTGCGTAAATCCACCCTCTGCTGTGCGACTCTGCATCGTATGTGTGTTTGTGTGAGGTCGCTCGAGAATCTCCCTCTTTGTGGTAGAAGTGGGTCTTTGTTTAAACCCATGAGGGTTCATTATTGTGATCCATCTCCCTCCCTGTTAGTGCCAACATGAACATACTGTGGCGTCCATGCAGCTATTTTTGGCTTCGAAGTGCGCACGTGCGTGCGTGTGCTTGTGTGTTTGTAAGGTGATTTTCTTCATGTGCATGTTTAGCATTATATGAATGAATTTTGTGTTAATGCTCACAATGAGAAACAACCACCATTTTTTTTTTTCATCTACACTTGACTGTCCACCAGGATGCGTCACGATACACCCAAAATATGCTGTGTCAGTTCATGCACCATGCAGACTGTACCTACTCTACTAGCTAGATCTCTCTGTAGAGATGAATCGGAAGATGTTTTTAAGGATAATAAAGATATTTTTACTTCTCTCTCTCGTTTCTTTGGGGGGTTTTATTTCCCTCTCCCCTCCTGTCTGCATCTCGCTCCTGTTTGCTGCCTTCTAATTAATGATGTTAGACTGTGAAAACATCAGTGTTGAACTTCCTACACACACTCACATTTACAAACCGACGTGTTGTGTTTTCAGCACTACAGACGGCAGACATAGACACACTTAGGAATAGGCTTTAGTAGTAATAAATTGATTGTTTATAATTCAAAGGTCCCTTAGCTAAATTAAAGTACTCAAATATTACGATGTAAATACATGCATTTTTTTGGCCCACGTTGCATTTGTGTGGCATGCAAATCATTACTCATCATTTGTTGGTTAGATATGAGGATTGACTATTCTCTTGGGTGCATTTTACAAATACTATAACAATGCGGATGCGAGCGATGCTGTGATGAAGATGTGTCAAAACGCTCCTGCATCTTATTAACCACAACCGTTCTTGACATAAACAATGAGAATTATGAAGAAATTAACGAGAGAGTTTCACAAAAGATACAGTTATTACTGCTATTATGATAAAATGGTACAAACCAATATCACTAAGTCAGTAGAATGCATACAATAGTGTAATGCTTGTCTGTATTTTTAAGCATACCTTCATACTGAGCCTCTTCTCTTTCTGCAAATTTGATACAAGATAAAATGAATAATTAAAGGTCTCGCTTAGTAAACATAGACTTAAACATATCCTCTGTCTGTGCCAACAGTAGTAATACAGTATAGTAATAGTAGTAGTATGTAATTCTACAAGCGCCTTTGAAGTTATAGTGCGAAGGAGATGAGATGCAGGTCGAACGGAAGAAGAAGTTTCAACTTGAAGGGACACAAGGACTCATTTTGACAATCAGAGGTGACAGCAGCTGTCGCTACAATAAGTACATGTATCCAATGTTCTGCAAATGACGTTGATCAGAGAAGACCCACAGTAGAGAGAACCACCAAAACGCTTTAATGACAGAGAGTTTGTGATGCTCAGAGATTGAATGTCTCCCCGACTGCTTATCATAGAAAACAGTGCAACTAGCCTACAGCCAAGACAATAAAATGAGTCCTTCAATATTCCAATGTTGATGAACACTTATTCCACATTATCGCATCATTAAATGAGTCATACAAATGTAAAAAAATAAATAAATACACCAACAACAGCTTATTTAACAGCTTATATTTTGATATAATCACCCAATGTTGTGTGCGCCTCAGTGCCATATGTTTATTTTTTTTTAGACGGAATGAGGTGTTAGTCATCGTGTGAAATTGTTTTCGGTCAACCTGTGCTTCTGTCATTTGTGCCAGACCATTTAGTGTGTGTTTCATCACATGTGTGTGTGCACAAATGGGTCTGTTTCACACTGTGTGCGTCTGTATGCTTTGTGTGCAAAATGTAGATGTGGAATATCGCAGGGCACGGATACCACTTATGAACCTGAAATCGATGGTGTCAACCTTTTTTTCCTTTCAATTTCCACACGTGTATGGGGATGTTGTAGTTTGGCCTCAATATTCCCTGCCTCGGTATATTAGCATCTGAAGTCTCTCCCCTCTTCTGGCCTTTTTTTCATGTCTACATGATTATTTTTGGCTCAGCATAAAGCTTATGAGTCTGTGTTTCTTTGTGAGGATGTTCAATCAGATCTGTGTCGGTTAGCCACCCTCAAGGCACAAGGTGAACAGGATCGTAACACAAAGACAACTATGCATTTCATTGTGATTCTCTTCGACAAAGTGGGGATTAAAAAAGTATTATACATAGGTATCTATATTCCCTCCATGTGCGCGTATAGATTTGATACATACCACATGGAGATTGAAAGATGAAGTTCTATTGTCATGAAATATGGAATATATGCTAATATTGTATTATGTGCATGTTAAAAAATGATTTCACTGATTAGCCTAAAAGGTTTCAATTAACATTAGATCAGTGTGTATATTGAATGTGTATATTGAATCATGTAAACCATTAATCACGTATTAACCAAGTGTCATACAGGCTATGTGTTTATAAGATGTCATAGTCTTGAGTCATTTCATTCTCATAAGTCTTGAAGGTTTAGCTACACACATGTAACACCAATACCGAGCAATATCTGGGTGATGCTAAATAACCTTTTTGTCTTATTTCAACCAGTTCACATGTTGATCTTTTGGGTTCATATGTCTGCCATTAACGGTCTGGTCTTGTCTTGGTGTTGTCTTGGCTGGTGTGTGTTGTCTTCTAGGCTCATATGATTCAGCGCAGACTTGTCCATCAGGTCAGTATTGTGGGTTCTGAGAGGCGGAAGCCTGAGGAATGTGGCTCTTTAATAACAGAGTAAATATGATGTTTGTTTACACCCCTTGTGTATACTTTGCTTATTTCCTCAACACTTTTGTCTGTGTCTCGTCATCAGCTGCAGTGGGGTTTCTTAAAAGGCATGGCAAAAAAAATGTCAGCTTTTTCAAGTCTTGTATTTACACGACCAGTGAATACTTCTACTGATATTGGAAGACGGACATTTACCTCGAGAATCAGTAGAATTCTTGAATATTTCAGTTTACATTTGGTAAATTAGAGTAACTGACCCCACTGGCAGATTTTCTTTCTTGATAAAAGTCTGATTTTAAAAACTTAGTACACAATTGTATTTTGTTCTTGGATTGACTGTGGTGATAGTCGTGTGTTGCTGTTGCTTCTTTTCGTGTCCTTGTGGTTGTTGTGTTCAGGGAAACTGCTACGTTGTTGTGACCTTGCCGGCAAGTTGGTTCCGCTCAATTGTGCTTCCCCAGTGGTGTTGTGTCTCGTCCCCTCTGTGTATTGTAGTTTTGACTTGTAGAATGTGCTGTGTGCTGATTTACAATTCAGACCATTAACATTTAATATTTATGATCGCCTGGATTAGCCATGCGTTCACTCTGATGGTATGTATGTCTGTTTTCTTTCCACTTTACTCATGTGAGTTAGTCGATATCTGTAAGACCGTGTCTTATTCTCGATAGGGCAAATTCTGCTTTACTTGTATCACAACCTGTATACTGACCTTGGTTATTTTTCATATTGGATAATCACTAGAAAACACGGCTTATAAAAGGGCAATTGTCCCCACTTTGCTGCCTCTGGCTTACAAACCCTTATCTGACACAATTTATTTAGTTAAAATTGAAACCTAATCATTATTTAGTTTTAAATCCCTGCACAGCAGCAGATCATATTGGCTCAGCGGCTGAGAATCGGCTTGATAAACTATCTTACACACATTATAAAACTCTTAATTATTAAATAAATCACCCGAGGCAGTAGACGATGGGATATAATGGGACATACATACATACATTTCCACGTTGAGGTCACAAATACACCCAAAAAAATGTCATAATATCTTTTCAGCATATTTTACTTTAAGTGTTCTTAGAGAAAGCTAGACGTCGGAACCTCCTCGTTGCTCTGTTTTCAGGCTTTAAGAAATCTAGCTCATGATTAGAGGCTTTGGCCAATCACAGTTCATTTCAGAGAGAGGGTGTTCCTATTGGCTGTTGCCAATGCCGATGCGCGGACACGTCCCTTCAGTGAAAGCCTGATTCTTATCTTATCAAAAAGGGAGTCTGACAATGCAAGCAAACATTTCAGATATAGAGAGAGAACATTGCCAATAGTTAATCCTTCTGCTAACTGTAGCCGGCAGTGGCTAGCTCACGGCTATGGCTACCACTTGAATTACAAAGTCCTGAAAGGTTGTTCATTTTTGCCCAATTCTGACAAAAAACTGCCTACCCCAGTAAATATATTTGGAAAGTACACAGTCCCTAAATTAGAGTGATATGTACCTTGGCAATGATTTATTTTAACACCCCTGCCTAACTTTCCTCCCCAGGGTTATTTGATCCCTATATTACAAACAAAAAGGGTGATGGTATTCATAAATAAGGGAATATAAAGTAGATTGTGTGAATCAGAGACAGAGGGGGAAATGGCCAGAATGGGAGAGGCAAAATCTGATTTAGGTACAGGCAAAGTACGGGATGAAATGTTTCAGTAATCTGATTATTTGGTGTAACTGGCACGATGATTACAAATCCAGTGAGCTGTCCAGGATGGGATGCACAGCCTTAATCTCTGCAGAGGGAAGAATGAAAGGAAGGATGGAGGGAACGGTAAAAAAAATAAAAAAAGAAGAGGGAAATGGAACTGCAGAGACGGTAGTGGAGCAGGGAGCAGAATGGATTCCAGCCTGACAGCAACATGAACATGAGCTGGTGAAGAATGAGTTTCTGGAAGGTGCTGCAAGATTTTTCATTTTCTGCAAACTGTGGCCAGCTCATAGCTCATGCTGTTGTTGGCTCACACACACACACACACACACACACACACACCGGCACATATACTCAAATTGACCAGCCCTCATTAACAAACTCATGATGATAAATGAACATAGAGAAGTGGTTCATGAAGCAGTGGGGGAGGAGTCATGGGGATGCAGGTGGAGGCTGTGATCAGTAAGCACATATCATGAGCGCAGATGAAGAGAAATATAAAAGGAGTTGACTGTGAAATATATACAGCTGAACACTCAAGAGGATGACACGTCACACTGGCTTTAAAACAAGCAAAGTGAGGGTACCGACAGTCAGAAAAACAAGTGAACGCATCATGTACATGTATATTGAAGCAAACAAGACGTTGTACAGAACACATTTTCTTCTCACATCCGAGTTTCTTTAATTATAGAATATTCCTAAGGATCGCTGCATAATGTGACAGACACCTAAAGCACACGGTACCAACACCAGGGGTTGTTAAGCTGGAGAGGCTCCTGTCACTGACTGTTTGAAGTGCTGTCTCTCAGCGCTCTCGGGCTAAGTAATGTCTATAGCTCTCGTGTTCAAAGCAAAGAGATGAGATAGTGAATATACACTTCTCAGACATTTATGGGCTGCAGGAAGAGAAGAAAATACAGGCACGCAGGGAAAGAAACACATAAAAGGTAGTGGACCAAATTGTATTTATTTACTTTTATTTAAAATTTACCGAATAGTTTTCTAATAAAATTGAACTCATTTGTATGGGTTGCTTTTATGTTTATTTAAAGTAAATGACAATATTCCAGTATGTGTTTCTTTATTGCTTTATTTGGTTAGGGACAGTGCACATTAATAAAACATCCCTGTAAATGCGCCAGAGTTAGCCAAGAGGCTATTAAAATATATAGATTTATATTCTTTATCCACCATTTTTTAAATATATAAAGAGAGGCAGACAGAAAAAGTCTGAGTGGTCAAATGAAAAGTCAGAGGAACTATTTATTAATATTACAAACTAATTAATTTGAATGTAAAGGAGTTTGACTGAGGAGGAAATCCTGAGACATTTTGAGAAAAGAGGTGAACAGAAAATAATGGAACAAATTGGAAGGAAAAGCAGGGTGTTGATTTAGGAAAGGGGAAGTTGATGGGGAGGAGGCGGTCGAAAGACCAAATAATCATTTGCTTGTTAGAAAAAAAACTAAAACAATGCATTGGTGCACAAAAACAAAGAACATTCGGCTCCTTGTGCATCTGCACAGAAGCAGGAAACAAAAAAAACGTCATTTGAAAAGGGCCGGCGTATCTTTCAGCCATTCAGTGTAATTAACCACTTGAGAATAACGTCTCAAACGGATACATATTGTTGCCGTTGACAGGGGAGGACAGGGGGTCAAGAGAACGGGCCGGCGCGCTGTATCTCCTCCTCAGGGCATTGGAAACATCTCATTGTGCAGGTCAGCCGTATTACACTATCGGCTGATGAATGAATTCAGAGGTGGGCGTACAAATACCGACACACACACACACCGAGACACAAACCACAGGAGCTTTCCTCTGAGATCAGACAGGCAGACAGCGGAGCTCGTGGCGAACTGTGCTCCGCTATGAACGCCTGCCAAACTCACAGTGTGGGCGAAGCCTTTTTAGCCTCTAACAGAGGACAGGAGAGCCCGGGAACGTAGTATCGCATTGCCTGCATATAGCCTTGCCTTAAAGTGATTGTTATATTATTGTAATGGATTGAGAAACGTAACCTGCCTGGGGCTTTTAGTGAAACTACGTCCTGATATCCAGGACTTGCGGTATATCTTGGAGGAACAGTGGATGTTGAGCAAGTGTGTGTGTACATTTCAGACCTGTTGATGTTGGCATAGATGTGCAATGTGTGTGCTGTTGGTGTGGGAGGAATGGATTTGTGTATAACATGTTGCGTTTTTTTTTTGTGTGAAATAGTGTTGATCTGTATTCACGTGCATGCTCTCCTCTCCGTTTTTTTTTAAACAGTTCTTTCCCTCTTGATTGCAGGCCGACGCATCCACCAGCTTCCTGCGTGCAGCTCGTTCAGGGAACCTGGACAAGGCTCATGATCACTTGAAGAATGGACTCAGCATCAACATAGCTAATCAAGTAAGATCATTCCGTTCAACTCATCAGCACAGCCATCCAAGAAGCTGTTTTTGCACATGTGTTGTGTCAGTAGAAAAGAAAGCCAGCCACAGATTTTAATTGAAGAAATGATGACTGGTATCAAAATCAATTACAACATGTAGTGCTCACAGTGTTTAACAAAAATGGCAGCCTAAGAATACCTGCTGTAGGAATCACACTCAATCCAAAATTACTTTTTTAGTTGTTTAGCCTTTGGGATCTTTGTGGGTACATTGCTATGGTATTTATGCATTTGTGGATTAATTCACATGAAAAGCCAGGAGCTGGATGCTCCATGCATGTTTTCTTGGGGAGTCGAAATCCATTCTGTAAAAACCTACATACTACGGTCTAGTAACCACCTTGCAAGTCTAGGATGAAAGAGTACTGCTGAGCCACATTACCAGCAGACCAAGGCAACATCACTTTATTGCTTGCAGTTGTTAATGTTCCTCAGGAGAAATTTCCAATGTTGCAGGTCTGGAGGAGATTTCTTTTTTACTGATATACTACGGCAGGGACGTTAACTCCACTTTATAAGCTCTTTTCCTTGAAACCAACTGCAAGTTTATTAATTCATGCCCAGGGCAGCCGATTGGAAAAATTGCTCAGTGCCTTTTGTTCTGAGCATACAATATTGCATCATAATATCTGGGGGGGGGGGGGCCCACCTGTTGTCAGACCAGTAAGACGCACCTTTTGCTCGGGCCACAATAAGCCAAAAGTCTCATATTCTTGGCAAAAATATACTAGATATTATACTGATAGCACATTTCAAGTATAAAGAACCCTGTATATGTAAAGAATATGTACTGTAAATACATTCAGAGAGTGTGACATCAGTTCAAATTCTACTTTCATAAAATGCAGAGAGGTTTTTGCCTCTTGCACTAATGTCAGGGACTATGCAGGTGTTTGTCACCCGACTGTGGTAAAGTAAAAGGCTTTTCCCTGAAGTAACAAGGTCATGATTATGAAATGAGAATGTTACTTAGGAACTTCATTTTATCCCTCTGAGATACAGCACACCGCACAGAATTTGTTTTAGTCTTCAAAGGAACTTGGGATTTGAATGCAACACATAATCTCACCATTCTCTCAATTGAATGCCATTCTGCCGTATCAGCAAAGGATGTAAGATATAAGACTCAAAAAGAAAATTTAAAAATTCACGACTCCTTCGACCTCCTGATTCTGTCTTTTGCGTAAAGCGGTGTGCATGAATAATTAAGTATATTAGATTATAGTCCCCTCAATCTTCTGCCCTACTGTCTGCACGCTTACACCTTGTTGCATCATGACCATAAAACACTCCAACTGCAGGCGACTGGATATCAGGAGACATGTGTGTGTGAAAGTGAATATGTGTGCTTTGGACCAGCTTGCCAGTACGTTGTTGTGTTAGGGATGGCTGGGGAGTGGGAGTGATGTTTGGTAAATGAAGAGACAAGTGCTTTTATACGCAGACAAAACACTGTCAGCGTAGATGGAAGTCTGGGCATCAAGGACTGAACGCAGCAATCTGTGGCGTGCTATTGATGCGTGCATTCGCGCACCGGCACGAGAGACACAGAAGACGAGAGACGCAGAAGATAGAAGACTATTGATATAGACGGAAATGTTTTGCACGACATTCAAGGGTCCTTAACATACGTCTATTAAGAATGTAATCAACCAGATAATTAATATTGATATCATCTACAATAATTTAATTTCATGCCCCCAACCATGTGATCAATTATATTTCTAAAGACCCTTAATTTGATTCTCTAAAGGAAATATTTCCCTCCATTTCCCACTCCCCTATTTTTCTTTCTTTTTACGTTTTTTTTTTTCTTTTCTTTTTTTGTATCTATTAGATTGATGGCTCTTTACTGAGAGAAGGGTATTGTTTATGAGTGATTCATGTGTTTCTGCACCAACAGCCTGTCCTTGCTATACCTACTGCCCTGCAGGCTCTTGTTGGTGCTCTCTCTCTCTCTCTCTCTCTCTCTCTCTCTCTAAATACCGACCATTGTTGTGCTACTGTCTGTGTCTGTGGCATACATAAATGCACATCATTCACATGTAGATGTCTGTGGTGCAGCTGTTAATGGGCATTGAAAGTGATATTCTTTTGTGTTAAAAAGCAAACTGAATGTCACAGTCTCTTCTTTTTAGTCCAGTGTGTGCTCTGCAGACGTTCAGGCGCTTTGCATTTAACGGTGTGTGTAACTGCCACTGACACACACCGTGTTTCCCGTCACTGTGCGCATGCTCGCAGAGAGACTTTGGTACCCGTTTGAATATCGTGACACCGCAGTGTGATGGGAAGCCTGAGAGCCGTGTGGATAACTGAGACTCCTGGTGGCCAGATTGGTTACAGCAGGCAGGTCGCAGCTTCGACTTTACCAGCACAATATGGAGCCAGCCATCCAGAGAAGACAGTCGGACACACAGAAGGACAATGTTGAGATAAAACAGGTGTCTGCTATCGCTGCCCTGCCTTCTCCCTACTCATCAGCCTCATCAGGTTTTCATGTTGCCAGGACTGAGTCCTCCTGCTGTCGTGTGTTTATCAGTAAAGTTCAGAGAAAGACGAGCGATGTTCCGCACAGCTGGAGAAAGTGAGCATATGTTGCAGTGCTCACAGGGACATGAGACTGAAGAAATGCAGTGTTTCTTTTTCTGCTCCTGCCTCAATTTCCCTCCATAGGGAGGTTGCATTTAACACAGGTTGCATTTAACACAGGTTGAATGTGAACTTGGGAGTTTGAAGATGTTCAGTAGCACAAATCAAACACATCCCAGTCCCAGACCACTGCGCTAATAGCGTGTTTGGCAATTGTGAAAGCTCTTGAGATATGCTATGTGAGTGGTTGAGGCTAAGACCACAGTGATCATTGAAGGTCAAGGAGACGACAAGGCCAAGGAGACGACAAGGCCAAGGAGACGACGAGACCAAGGAGACGACAAGGCCAAAGAAGGGCAAGGATGTGTGGAGATTTCTGAGAGATCGTTCCACAGATCTGTAGAAGGTAGAATGTGTTGCTTCGCATGTGTGTTGAGTAAGAACACAATTTGCTGCAACTCATTACTTTGCCCTGAGAGATGTGGTATCACTTTTCAATTAATGTGGACTGGGATTATAATAATCCTCATTATGAACGGGATTATCATACTGCTGTATTACTAAAATGTTAAAATATGATACGATGCTGTGTGTTTAATCCAAAGTTCAAGAGATTTTAATAAGAGCTGGTGATAACTTTTTCAGAGAATATTGTATCCTCTACGTTTATATGTGTCTATATGTGACTAAATCTCTTTGTCTTCTCCCTAAGAATGGTCTCAACGGGTTACACCTGGCCTCTAAAGAAGGGCACGTCAAAATGGTCCTGAATCTACTACACTCTGGCATTGAGCTGGAAGCCACCACCAAGGTACCGTGTTCCCTCCGTATGCTTACTCATCTAAAGTAGCATTTCAAGCTGAACTGAAATGAATGAAGCACTTTTACTGTCACACCTTCCCGACACTTTTCTTAACTTAAACTAAGCTCTGAGCTAATTCAGCTGCACTGCAACTATAGCATCCATAAGGAAATGAGTCTTAAAAATAAATGCAATATAGGCAAATAAACTGTAGGTTACCTGCAATGACCAGGTGTTAAGATCATGTTTTGCCACCTGAACTATAACATCTGCATTTAATAAATAATAATAGTTTGGTTTTCTTTGGCATAAGAGACAGAAAAGTTTGGGGTTTGCCTCTTTCATCTCATTTCTTTTTCTTATATACCGGACAATTACAAAACTCTAGATGTATTTCAGTGTTGAGCTCCAAGTGTAGAGATCTAGGCCATTCTGTTGCAATCACTCTCTTTTGGTTCACTCTAATTTTCCTCTCTCTCTCTCTCTCTCTCTCTCTCTCTCTTTCGGTGTGTGGTTTTGTGCGTGTCGATGCGTGTGTGACCTCCAGAAAGGGAACACGGCTCTCCATATCGCAGCGCTGGCAGGGCAGGAGAGAGTGGTGGCTGAGCTCGTCAACTATGGTGCCAACGTTAATGCCCAGTCGCACGTGAGTCACCGCGAGCTATGAGCGAGAGAAGAGTGTGCCAAGTCTGCGTGTATGCATCTGTATTTCTGCGCTTGCATATGTGACACACCTGCGAAAGAGTATATTTTCATACAAGGACTGTGTGTTCTTGAAAAGATAAACACTTATTATTTTTTTATTGCTCAGGTCAACTGAGACATAAATCCCCTGTATGTATGCATGAGGATGTGTGTGTTTTTTTCTGATATTGCATCTTGTAATATGGGCCCATGTTATTGTGTGTTTGTGTATATATATGAAACTATGCATAACATATTCATGCCCTTACAGAAAGGGTTCAGTCCTCTCTACATGGCAGCGCAGGAGAATCACTTAGAGGTGGTGAAGTTCCTGCTCGAGAACGGTGCCAATCAGAGTCTCCCAACCGAGGTACGTGAAGACACAGTTGGTGTTTTGTCATGGAAAAACAGATATATGTTTGTGTGTGTGTGTGTGTGTGTGTGCGTGTGTATTTCAGGCTACAGGACATTTTATCTTTCACTTTATCTGCTCATAGACTATTACGTGGTGTCCAATTCACGTTGTCCCTCCCTCTTCTCCATTCTTTTCTCTTCCTTGCCCCTTCCTGACCTCCCTACTTTTTCTATCATATCTCTGCTCTCTCTCACCCGCTGTCCCCTCTCTCAGGACGGCTTCACCCCTCTGGCAGTAGCCCTCCAGCAGGGCCATGAAAATGTTGTGGCACTGCTGATCAACTATGGCACCAAGGGCAAGGTGCGCCTCCCTGCATTGCACATCGCCGCACGAAACGATGACACGCGCACCGCCGCGGTGCTCCTCCAGAACGATCCGAATGCTGATGTTCTCAGCAAGGTATATGCTCGCTGAGATTGTGTGTACTGCCGTGAAGGTTTTACTAAGTGTACAATGATAATACAATCAGCCAAAATGCAATCTCCAAACCTATCGGCCTTGGGGGCAAAGGACAATATTTTGGGGGTTGCTGAGCTGCCCAAGACTTCCTCTTCCGTGTGCCGGTCATTGTTTACTGTCCGATTGGCAACTTGAGTTTCGAGTATGGAGTTGCAGCTGAGAGACGACGTCTACGGCTAGTCTCTATAAACAGATATCTGCATATGAACGAAGACAACCTTTCTTAAAAGAGCGAAGTAAAAGCTAGATTGTCGTCAGACGATAGCAGGTGGGTTCAGAGATTGTGTTTCGGCCAATGCTTTCTGCCTCATTTGCCTTTTTTACCTGGGTTCAACCAAAGCTCGCTCTAACATGATTGGTCAATAGTACTTTAACTACAAATAGAAACCAAAATGCTTTCATCCCCAAAATCTTGTCCCGTTACAATGTATTTTCCATAAATGAAAAGAAAACTCTCCAAGCGAATACTAAAGTGAGACAGGTAGGTGTCACAGCTCCCACAGTTATGCAATCCTTTGGGCTATTGTCTGACTGTTCTCTCTAAATTTAATCTAACTGTATTCTTACTTTAATCTGTGTCATGCAGGTTGTTGTAACCTTGTTTTTTAAAAGTGATATAAATAGACTGGAATTATTCTTATTTATACTTCAATCTCACACTTTCCCATTATGTCTCCTTTCTCTGTAGACTGGTTTCACACCCCTCCATATTGCAGCCCATTATGAGAACATGAGCGTAGCCCAGCTGCTGCTGAACAGAGGAGCCAATGTAAACTTCACCCCCAAGGTCAGTTTGTCTCCGCTGCAGGACCAAAAGTGACCTCTGAAAAAAACACTTGTTGATTAATACAACTAACTTATTTCTTGCTACTTCTCTAGAACGGCATCACACCCCTTCATATAGCCTGCAGGAGGGGCAATACGATGATGGTCAGACTACTGCTGGACAGAGGAGCACAGATTGATGCCGTAACTAAGGTAGCGTGCTGTTCAGCTCCACTCCGCTCTGGCATTTTGTCACTTATGCATGCCCAACGCCTTCCAAATATCTATTTCCTCCATCTGTCTTCCTCCCTGCTGATTTGCTCACTTCTGTCTCTTTTGTCATTTAACACATTTCCAATTTCTCTCCTCTGTCTCTCTCTCTCTTTTGTAGGATGAGCTGACTCCTCTCCACTGTGCAGCCAGGAATGGCCATGTTCGCATCATTGAGCTCCTGCTGGAACACGGCGCTCCCATCCAGGCTAAAACCAAGGTAGAGGCTGTATAATCAGCAATGATCATCAGGGTGTACTGTTCAATACTGATTTTTGTGAATCGCTATCTCATTACCGAGTGTGAGATTCCATATTTGATGACAAATAATGTTCCCAAGGCCAACAGAAAATCGGCGTATTAAGCCAACTTCCTAGAAACCTGTCTGTGTCCCATTCTTTCCATCCTACAGAACGGTCTGTCCCCCATCCACATGTCAGCTCAGGGGGATCACATGGACTGTGTCAGGCAGCTACTGCAGTACAACGCTGAGATCGATGATATGACTCTGGACCATTTAACCCCTCTTCATGTAGCAGCCCACTGTGGTCACCATCGGATGGCCAAAGTCCTACTGGACAAGGGGGCCAAAGCCAATGCACGAGCTCTGGTAGGTTTCTTTACTTTGTTTTTTTTTGTTTATTTAGATGACTCTGTAATATAAGAAGTTATCCATCAATCAAGATGGTCATAGTGATTGCCATGTGTCTATTGTGATCTTCATGTTGAGAGGAAATAAATGCAATGATTAATTTTGTTCATTTGACAGGTATAATTTATTCATCTATCATGATCAAAACTTAAAAGGAAAGCCAATCTTTAATGCCGGCTTCAGTGTTTCAGTCTGTATTGATTTAGCAGTGCACAGCATCAGACAGTCTCCATCACTGTAGGGAGACAACTATGATAAAAACAAAATCTGAACAATCTATGGATCAATAGGCATAAAGTGATTGTGGCTTCAGGACTTGAACTGTTTCCTCTGTGTTTCCAGAATGGCTTCACACCTCTCCATATTGCCTGCAAGAAGAACCACATGCGGTCCATGGACCTGCTGCTTAAGCACTCTGCTTCCCTGGAAGCTGTCACAGAGGTGAGACCATGTGACCACCAGGGACCAGGGCTCTGAAAATGAACAATTAGCCACTCCTTTGAAGTACAGTAAAGTTTTCACCTGAGTGGCATTCACGAGCCTTGGTGACCTTCTCTGTCTGTGTTTTTTTTTTCGTTGTATGTGTGCAGTCTGGTCTCACTCCTCTTCATGTAGCAGCATTCATGGGCCATCTGAACATAGTAAAGAACCTGCTGAAGAGAGGGGCTTCACCTAATGCTTCCAATGTGGTGAGAACCCCTTTTCCAACCCGACACTGAACAAGTCCTTCGTAATTCGTAACTGAACCTGTCACTGTTCAGCAATATTTAATTGACTAATGGCTTGAAAATCTCAGTTACATACATGCAAGTGGCATATTATGTAATTTAAATTATCTGGTTGACCTTTATTCATCTACACTAGAAAGTGGAGACTCCCCTCCACATGGCCTCCAGAGCAGGACACTGTGAAGTTGCTCAGTTCCTGCTGCAGAACACGGCACAAGCGGACGCTAAGGCTAAGGTATGAGTCGTGTAGTCTTGATTTAGTCATCCCAAAAAGCATAAAAAGTTTAATAAGGCCGGGGAGTACTGTTAATCATTACCCCCACTACTTAATGATATCCATTTCCCTGTTCAAAACTTAAATTGACCTCTTTCTCTTTGTGCCCAGGACGACCAGACACCTCTACACTGTGCGGCCCGCATGGGCCACAAGGAGCTCGTCAAGTTGCTTCTTGAACACAAGGCCAGCCCCGACTCGGCTACCACTGCAGGCCACACGCCCTTACACATCTCTGCACGTGAAGGACATATCCACACTATCCGAATCTTGTTGGATGCTGGGGCACAGCAGACCAAGATGACAAAGGTAGAGAAAAAATGGTTTCGTAGGCATTAATGCTCTATTAGTGCAAGACGATTCCAGCTTCAACTGAACCGGTCTACATTAGGCACTGCTCTAGTCAAGGCAAATGTGTTTTATATTGATCTTCAAGACCTGTATTACAGTAATTTCTTGAACATTTGTATTTTGGAACATTCCAAAATAGAGTTAATAAAGTTGGGTATTAATACAAATGCATATTTTCTAAACTGCATGAGAATTAAAGAGAAAACTAGCCCGTCTGTGTTTTCCGTCCAGCGATAGACAGTGAGTATGATACACATGAATGACAAGCATTTTCTTTTGAGCAGAAAGGCTTCACCCCCCTCCACGTGGCCTCTAAATATGGGAAGGTGGACGTGGCCGAGCTCCTTCTGGAGAGAGGGGCCAACCCGAACGCAGCTGGGAAGGTGAGGCAATCTGTGCTTCCTGTAGTTCAGCTCGCTGAAGTACACAAAAAAGTACTCCTGCGAAGAGCAATTGAGCCTGAAAGGTTGACGCCATAGAGATGATTTGGAGATATCAGCTTTACTGTATGTGTTTCATATATACATGTTTTTGTGTGTGTTTGTGGCTTTATATATGTGTACATGTGTGTGTGTGTGTGTGTGTGTGTGTGTTTAACAGAACGGTCTGACACCCCTTCATGTGGCCGTCCATCACAACAACCTGGATGTTGTTAGACTCCTGGTCAGCAAGGGAGGATCTGCACACAGCACTGCCCGAGTAAGATGCTCACATATGTGTGCACGTACTCACACAGGCAGGCCAACACAGCATGCCACCCCATCGCTGACACACAATACCGAAAGAGCTCAAATGCGTGTGCGATACCTAAACATACAGTAACTTACATGACAACCTTTGTACTCCGAAGCACTCTTATCATCACGACAGCATTCAAGTTTGAATCTAAAATTAGACGTGAACAGTCCTGTGTGTTACTGTATGCCCTTGTTTGTTTCTCCTTACAGAACGGCTACACTTCCCTGCACATAGCGGCCAAGCAGAACCAGATGGAAGTGGCTAGTTGTCTGCTGCAGAATGGGGCAACACCCAATGTAGAGTCCCTCCAGGGCATCACGCCCCTACACCTAGCTTCACAGGAGGGGCGGGCGGACATGGTGGCCCTGCTCATCTCCAAACAGGCCAACGTTAATCTGGGAAACAAGGTGTGATATTAGAATGGATTAAAACGTGTCAGTCCCAGAGAGTGAAAGTTCATTTATGTAGCTTTTCAACATGATCCTTTCCTTTGCCGTCCTTTCTGTCTTTTAGAGTGGGTTGACCCCTCTGCATCTTGTGGCTCAGGAAGGTCACGTGGGAATCGCTGACACATTGGTCAAACAAGGAGCTTCCGTTTACGCTGCTTCACGGGTACTTAACACAGTCTCCTCTGGTACACAGAATATGACTGTGTAAGATGAGTAAATAGATGACACTGATTCAGCTTATTCCACTTTTCTGATGGAAGCCGTGTCATAATGTAGTCTCTGACTTCAGGACATTAATAAGTATGGTGTCGTAGTCATCGGGCTTTTCTATTATTTTACTATTTTCATTTATTTTTCAGAGTTGGATGGTTTGCCATGTGGCTCGACAATTCTCTGTCTATCTGGGAATGAAGAAGTGGATAGCAATTTGATATAACTTAATGTTTTCATTAAATGAATAAAATATAATCTATGAATATTTAATTTACAGCATGTGGGTTTGTCACACTAGCTCATTGGTGTCCAAGACATTAAAAATGTATATAAAATCTATCAGTTATCTGTAAGACAACATAGAAATGGATTTAGTAGGTGATGAGCCTTCAATTCTGCATACTCACTTTAGTTTGTACAAGTGTTTGCACAAGGCCCCTTTATAGACATAAAAAAAAGCATTGACGAAGCTACTGAACAGCAGCTAATAGTCTCTTTCTCTCTCTTCTCGTCTCAGATGGGCTACACACCCCTTCATGTGGCCTGTCACTATGGCAACATCAAGATGGTGAAGTTCCTTCTGCAGCAGCAGGCTCATGTGAATAGCAAGACAAGGGTAAAGGATCTCTCTCTCACTTGTATAATATATATACGTAAGTATGTTTATTATCATTTTGTCCGACCATCCTTCCTCTTTAATTCTCCAGTTGGGCTACACGCCTCTGCACCAGGCCGCTCAGCAGGGCCATACCGATATCGTCACCATGTTGTTGAAACACGGAGCCCCGCCCAATGAGATTACTACGGTGAGACACCTTTAGGGACACCTTCTCCTGATATAATCTTCCTCTCAACACTGGGCATTCCCCCTTGCCTGCACACTGATGTCTCTGGGCAAACATGCTTTCTATAGAGAGCGTGAAAAACAAATAAGTAAATGACTCTTTGAAGGCATGCTTTACACCTGATGTACAACATGATTCAAATGGCTTGACAGATATAATTTAGTAAAACCAATAAGACAATGTTGACCACATCGTATTCTTAAGGGAGAAAGTCAATATACTGTCCTGAAATATCCCTCTATTGTAATACTGCCTTCAAGAGCATAGGGCCGATAGGATTTTGTTTTTGTTTTAAGATTAAGATGCCTCACCCCTCAGTGGTGATTGTAAACGGTATGAACCGCTCAGGGAGATTCTATTATGGGATGCATATTAGTGTCCCCTTGTCTCCAGTCACCATTTATCATCCCTTTATGCAGATGATACTGTTTTATATTTTTGCAATTTGTATTATTTTACAAGTAACATATTTCTTATTCCACATTGAAAGCAGTCACCTTACCATAGCTGTAATAATAATACTTATAAACTATGTCAATTATAAATATATAAACATGTTTTTTGTGTTTGGATTTTTCTGATGGATCTTATATGACCCACATAATTAATAAGGTGCTAGATTTGTAGTTTTTTGCAATCAATGACTTTATGCGTAGACATCAGTTCAGTATTCCTTCTTTTGCATTTTGATTTAATGTTAAACAACTAAGAGGTTTATCACATTAAGACATCATTGGTGCGAAATAACAGATGTTGTGAAAATGTAGTTTTTTTTAAGACTTTCCATAGAAAGAATGAAATGCTTCAGTTAAAAATTGATGGAAATACTGTGCTTTATGTTTCTCATCTGTCCCTGTACAGAATGGGACGTCTCCCCTGGGTATCGCTAAGCGTCTGGGTTACATCTCTGTCATCGATGTGCTCAAACTGGTTACCGAGGAGTCTGTCTCCGCGGTGAGCAACACATCATGCATGGTTCATAACGTGGTTACACCAGAACCCAAAGAAAGAAGTAGCCCTGACACACCATGACTCAGATGTTCAAACGAACAATTGTCCTGTCTTGATGAGGTTCAGCTCCCTCACCTGCTTGCATAATAATTCTGCATTTTCCATATCATATATATTTTCATATCTCTCTCTCTTGCATCCTCCCTCTGCTCTACACAGATCACCACAGAGAAACATCGGATGAGTTTCCCTGAGACAGTAGATGAGATTTTGGATGTTTCGGAGGATGAAGGTAGGCTATCCCATTTAATTATGATTTTGATATTTAATGTTCAGCCCTGATTTGCTTTTTTCTGGTAGAAGAAGACTGTATGGGAGGTACACTGACGCATCAAAGCACCACCATGAATTTAAATATGTTTATGACTGTTTATAACACCCTTTTCCGTTTGTTTTGTAGGGGTTGCCCAGCTAACTTTAGGTAGGATTGTGTCTGTGTCTCTGGCTTGTCCGGTCCGGTGGCTAGTGAACGTGTGCCTTCATTGCAATTCTCATTTTCTCTGTGCGTCACTAATTGTTTTTTTAATCAGTTTCTCTGACTCTGCTCTCAACTCCAGCCCTGTTTGCTCTTCTCTATCTTTATCTGCTCTATCTTTATCCCTCTCCCTCTCGCTCAGAGATTTATTTTTAAAAAATGTGTCAGTTTTTCATCGGCATGTAGTCACGACATTTTCCTTTTTTTACCAGCCTTCAATGCACATCTGTTCGTGGACTCATTATTGACGGAACTCCAGTACCTCTGCCTTTAATAGACGAGCGGCTCCCTTCCAATCGAGCCATTATGTAAATGAGTGCTCCTACCTTTTACAGGCTAATTGATCAACAAGCTAAATTACACACACGCTTTCCCCAAGCTGTGACGCTCCACACGCACAGTTGCTGCTCATGCAGTCGTCTTTCTCTTTTGAAGAAATTCAGAATTAAATCAATTCAGTGTCATTTTTACAACACATTTTGAAGCATTTGTTTTCACACTAATTTTCGCTCTTGTTGTCGTTTAATCGTATTGCTTTTTCTTCTTTAACATTTTTGTGTTTACCTGTACAGCTTGTAATAATGAATGTTTAAATGTCCGTGAACAACTCTGTTTCGTGAAGTGGTTTATCGTTTAATGTTGTTGTTATGGTATATTTCAATATCATTCCTTAATAATTGAGATATTTTCTCCTACACAGAAACAACCATCACCACATGTGATTTCATCTTTAATGGGCATGCTCACTAAAAACGCTGTCACCAGGTGCCTTGCAGTTTGCCGTCCGTGCAGTGTCTTAAACTGTGTTCAAATTCACTGTCTTTCCAGTCCTCTTCTTTCACTCCTTTAGTTTCCATCTGCTCTGGTTGTTGTTGGTTTTGACTCCATTGCTCAGACTAAAATATTTGAGATTGCTTTGTGGCCCTTTTTTTTTTTTCTGTGGTTCTCATGAAGGTGAAGGGATGGGAAAGATGGTGGTGGTTAACTACTACTACCACGACGACTACTTGCGTCGTCAATTGAGAATCGAATGAAGTGACATTATTTTGATTCAGACAGGCCAACCACAGTTCAAGGAACTGTCACTCATTAAAATGAAATCAAAATGGGGAATTCCATTGGCAGATTTCTTACTTGCTTTAAGACATTTCATAACTGAGTGGAAGAACTTGAGAGCTGAGATCAGCATCATTTTTGCCCTGTATTTCCCCGGTCTCGTCCTTTTCTCTCTTAATTCTTTATGTGCAACCTGTTCTTTGCCTGTTCTTTGCTGTTTCCTCTTTGATCCTCTTCCACCTTTCTCACCTCTTTATTTTGCCCACAGGAGACGAGTTGCTCGGGATGGATGGAGGACGCTATTTGAAGCTTGATGACTTCAAGGACCAGGACGATGACTTCCTCTCTCCAAAGAAAACCCTGAGAGACTTTGAGGGTGGCATCGGTACCACGTAAGTCATTGTGTACTCACTTTTCTGCATTTGTGTTGCCTGGTTTATGGGTTTGATTTATGTTCAACAACATCTAATGTAACAAATGTTGTAAAATGGGATTGAGTGAGTCATTGAGTGGCTGGCATAGTTAATTTGCAGTGCCTCTGTTCTAAATTATGAGAAGAATGAGACCAAATTATCTTTATTGCAGGATAATAGACAGCTGTTTCATGCCTTACATAATCCTCACCTCCTCTCCTACAGGCCGTATTCTCCTGCTATTCCCAGGATCCCTTGCGTGTCCCCAGAGACTGTACTGCTGGATCAGGTAGGCTTAGCCCTTTATGTTTCGAGGATGCGTTGCATTTTGTCAGCATTTGTTTCTTCATCCCACTGAAGATGGATATTAATTTGTCAAAGTTAAAAAGTATTTTTAACGTTTATTTTTATCTCTCCTTTTAGTTTCCGTCTCTTCTGTGAGATTGTCTCCTCTTTTTCTTTTTCATTGTGCTGTCATTTTTTTTATCACCTTCTCCTCTCTCTCCTTTTCTCTGCCTATCTTTTCTCCGTCGTTCCCTCCAGCTTTTCTCTGCCTTAATCTTTTCAGTCATGGTTATTTAACTGCCTCTCAATTTTTTACCGCCTGTCCCCCCCCCCTCTCTCTCTGACCTCAGCACACCCCCATCCCCCTGCCAAAGGAGTATGATGAAGACTCTCTTATCCCGAGCAGCCCGGCTACAGAGACTTCAGACAACGTCAGCCCCGTGGCCAGCCCGATTCACACTGGGTCAGCTAATAATCCTCATATTATATAATACTAAATTATGTTATTGATTGATGCTGCTTGTCAGGCTCATCATAAACGAGGGATTTTGGCAATTTGTTCTGTGTTTTTTAAAGTACAGAATGCATGCAAGGGCAGTACAAATTTAATAAATGGGAAAATATGTGAAAACCACTCAGACTGCTCTGAATTTAGAATGTAGACTCACATGTATAGTATGTGAGAGACAGGGGTCTGATTTAGGCATTGGGCAATCTTGAAATGTTTTGATTAAATAATAATCGCTTTGTTAGGAGTGACAAACCACAGGAAGCATATTTACAAACTCACAACTGAGAATGCTGCACTTTGCAGAATCATCCTTCGTCTTCTATGAACACCGATCACTGCTGATGTCGTGATATAGGTGATATCAAAACATCAATGAATGCCAAGTCTGAGCCATGGATTCTCCGCCCACCACCCCACCTCCTACAGTGCTAGCAAATGTCAACATAGTTACAGACATAGTGCTGTTTTCTATCAAATTGAGGCTAGGATTTGTACTGCATACATAAATGATCATAAACTATTTCAACTGTCACTGTGTTTGCACGTTGTTTATATCGTTATTGCACAAAACACATGTAATTAAGGAATTTCCAACAAATTCTTAACATTATTTTATTAAAATGCTTAGGCACAGCACAATGAGTCGGCATATAAAAAGCAGAATTTAAAGGGAGTAAGAAAAGATAGAACTCCTGAGATGAAAATCACCCTGCTACACACACACACACACACACACACGCACACACACACTTCTGTATGAAGCTGCCTGTCTGATGCACTTAGTCTTAAGACCAATGAAAAGGGCACCCACATAGTGACTTGGTGTTTCCTTTTTGAACTACTCCAACAGAGACCGGATCAATTCCAAACCACAAATGAATAATCCTTCCGTCTCATTCTGTGCAAGAATTTCCCTGAGGAAAGACCAGTATTGACTGCTACATTTTATATTATTTAATGGCAAATACATCTTCATTATAACGTAAAGTTTAAAGGTGATTAATTGATCATCTGAACCCTTTTCATTTAATTATCGTTCCACTGTTTGACTCTCAGCTTCCTGGTGAGCTTCATGGTGGATGCTCGAGGAGGCTCCATGCGAGGCAGCAGACACCACGGCCTGCGAGTTATCATTCCTCCTCGAACCTGCACTGCACCAACACGCATCACCTGCCGCCTGGTCAAACCTCAGAAGCTGACCACACCTCCTCCGCTGGTGGAGGGGGAGGGGCTCGCTAGCCGAATCATCTCCCTAGGGCCATCAAGTATGCAGTTCCTTGGGTGAGTCAACTTTGTACTTGTTATATTTCCTCTATTTGGACAGCTTTATGGCCGTCATGAAAAAAATGACTTGCCAAGGACAATTTCGTGTGTCAGCCCATATGTGCATTTATGTTTGCTCACATTATCTTTTTGTGGGTAATATTTGAATGAAAGGAATGAAATGTGAAAGGAATGAAATGTTTGCACAACTTTTTCTGTTTGATTACTACTTTCCTGAAATTTTTCTTTTCATTAATTTATTTTAAAATGAATTAGCAGTTGTAGGAAGAATGACGTGCACTGGATTTGGTTAAAGAAAATGACAATAATGTGCTGTATTTTGTGTCATTTGAAAATAAATTACAAGCTGATGATTATGGTGCCACCTGTTGGACATTAATAGGTCTGTATATCTCAGGGCAATGCTGTAAATGATGGTATAATCATAGAAACTATATTGAAACAGAACAAAATTGGATATTGTGGATTTGTCTAATAAGGTTACAAAATATATTGAATTTTTTGATCACAAACCCAATTTTGTCATTTTTTGTTGTTGTTGAAGGCCTGAAACCTGAATCAAAACCAGACATTTTGCTGTTTTTTTTCTTTCACAGGCCAGTAATAGTAGAAATCCCTCACTTTGCCTCGCTCGGACGAGGGGACCGAGAGCTCGTGGTCCTCCGCAGCGAAAATGGCTCAGTCTGGAAGGAACATCGCAATCGCTATGGTGACGAAGTGCTGGAAACTATTCTGAACGGCATGGATGAAGGTCAGTGTGATGGGAATGAATGGCTTACCTTCAGACCTTGCACAGTTGCAGATAAATCAGTCTCAATCTTGATGTATGACACTGGAATTGCAGAACAAGGATACAGAGAGGGGATACTTTTTTATTGGAATGTTGTCAAAGTATACACAAGTGCACTTTTTCTCACTTCGACATGTTTAACTTGCATTCTAATATTTACCCTCCTCTCTTTATTGTTCCCTCTGTATCTATTTATGCTATTTCTGACCTTTTTCTTCCCTGTCTTCCTCCTCACTCCTTCCGGCATTCAGACTTGGAGAGTCATGACGAGCTGGAGAAGAAGAGAATCCGTCGGATCATCTCCACCGACTTCCCACTCTACTTCGCTGTGGTCTCCCGTGTTCAGCAGGAGAGCGATCTGATCGGTCCCGAGGGCGGCCGGTTGACCAGTAAGCTGGTGCCCCGCGTCGAGGCCATCTTCCCTGAGACGGCCGTCACCAAGAGAGTGAGACTGGGGCTGCAGGTGAGAAGAGGAAACGGAGAGCGTTGTGTCTGAGCAGGAATGATGAAGAGGAGAGGGAGTTGCAGACACGACATGACAGATCCTTTACATCCTTCGTTATCTCTTGGGTGTTTGTTATTTTTGCTTGTACAACAGAGAAAATCTGGTGCTTTTTTCAGAAATGACTGAGGACAGATGTTTGAATTACGAAACAGATGACTCTCAGTCTGTGACTCAATCGTCTGTGCCAACTGCGACATTTCAGTTTGTGCTGCATTCAGTCTCTTGGAGTTGAGATTTCATACACTTTATATCCTGAAGTTTGACGTTCTGTGTGTTAAACAAATGACGAGCATCAATACGAGTAGTGCTAGCAGTCATTGAGATTGCAGAATCTTGATGTTTGAAGCAAGGTCATGAATTGTCGTATCAGTTGTTGCATCTATGACGAGCAGCGAATCCATTTTTGAGTCTGTTTCTTTTTTTTTTATGTAATTTTCCTTTCATTTGGTAAAGTCATTAGTTTCTGTTGATTTAATGACGCTATGTATTTGCTTGAGTTCATTCATCATGGAGAACACCAAATTTGCTTTTGCTGAAACTGAACTCACACCAACAGCTACCTCATGAAGATATGAGGAACATATTAAAAATCCTAAGCACTATGATATATGTCTTAGAAACTTTAGCAATACTGGAAAATATGCACAGTTGTAGTAAATGGCTACAATATTCAAAAACACTGGTATAGTCCTTTATGTTGTGAAACATTACCCTCTACCTGTTAAATCCAGGTTATATCTAGGATTGCATTTTTTAATAATTTCTCTGTGACATTTAATATTCATGACTATATTCATCAAGCAACGTTTTTAAATATTAAACAGTGATTGAAAAAATAGGTTTCCAGGGCCTTTAAAGTACTACAATGACGTGAAGTTCTACGATATAATAATACATTTGCCCAGAACTAATCATATCATACTGCACCATTTCTAAATTAGCATTTGCAACATGTGGTGTCTTTCCTGCCAAACAGGAGCTTTTTTGGCAAATGTGTGGCGGACTGTCACTCATCCAGACCTCCACAGACACACACATGGGAACTCACGCTGACTGTCTCTTTTCACCCAACACCTCCGCTTGGTTTTGTTCTTCGTGACAGAGAGATTATGGCGGATTATGGGTTCTACATTTCAGTTCTTTCGGTCACTTCGACGTGCATTGTTTACATCGTCTGTCAAAGCACTGATTTGTCACAGCACTGATGTTATTTAAGGAAACTGCATGGGTCTGAGTTTTGCTTTGCCTTATGCTGCTCTGTTTATGTTTTTTCTTTTATCCAGCCATTCATCACTCCTCAGTTGCCTGATTTAAGTTGTGAGCCACACTGACCGAGCTGATGCACTGATCTGAGTTGGGTCAGGTGTGAAATATGAATTGGTTGCATGTGTGAGTATGGCTGTGAGTTTGATATTTCAGTCTATTGCACATGTGTTGCTCTGTATGTTTTTGTTTTGTATCCTCCCCTTATTTCTATTTCCTGCCTATTTACTATCAGTTTGGATCACCTCTACTTACCGCAACTTTTATATATTGTGTTTGTGCTTGAGTTTATCTTTCTTTATGCACCCAGCCTTCTTCAACTCCATATCCTTGAAACTTGTCTTTTTTTCAGGCACCCTGCTTATTAATAAGCTTTTACCCTCGTACCGTTTCCTTCCGCAGGCGCAGCCGATCCCTGATGAAATGCTGACTCGGCATCTTGGTAACCAGGCGACCTTCAGCCCAGTGGTCACCATCGAGCCGCGCCGACGCAAATTTCACCGCCCGATCGGGTTGCGCATCCCTTTGCCGCCATCGTGGCGGGAGAGTCCTCGGGATGCTGGGGAGGGTGACACCACCAGCTTGCGCCTCCTCTGCAGTGTCATCGGTAGGATTCACTTCAATTCTGCAAAAAAAAAAAGCGTGTATGTAGGCATCTGTTGCCTTGGTCGTCGGGGCCATGAATGACACGGTGGGGTTGTTTTTGTCTCAGGCGGCACAGCACCTGCTCAGTGGGAGGACATCACTGGAACCACCAAGCTAATGTACGCCCACAGCTGTGCCAACTTCACCACCAATGTTTCTGCAAGGTGAGCGCCTCAGCAGTAATCAAGGCAAATGCGTCATCATCGCGTCAGGTTGTGTTCCCTGCTCTCTTGCACGGTTCTTATTTCTCCTCTCCTACCTTATCCAGATTCTGGCTGGCAGACTGCCCACGCACGGCAGAGGCAGTGACCTTTGGCAATTTGCTGTACCGGGAGCTGATGGCCGTTCCATATATGGCCAAGTTTGTTATTTTTGCTAAGATGAATGAAGCACGGGAGGGACGCTTGCGTTGTTACTGCATGACAGATGACAAGATGGACAAAACACTGGAGCTGCATGAAAACTTCACCGAAGTGGCCCGCAGTCGAGACATAGAGGTCAGCACAGTGGCAATGCAAAATGTTGCCGAGGTGCAGAAAGGACAAGGTGTTGCAGAAAGCTAGTAGCTGTTACGGCAACCTCAAACTTAATCATGGCTAATTCATAGTTAATACACAAGCCCTCATTTATTCATACTCATTTCAACATTTCACAGCACAAACGGCCACTTGAAAGAAGCAGTTATTTGTCTTTGCATGATGAAAAGAAAGACAGCTAACGCCATCGCTAGCATTGCTCCCAAAACCTCTGCATCTTGGGAGGCATGACCCTGCAAGTAGATAGTTTTCTACAGAGGAGTAGGAGTTTGTGTCTTATGATATCAATCCACATTCTGGTTGTTTCACAAGGGGGTCAAATCTTTCTCAGACTCCATTACTGATTTGATTTGTCTTGTCTAGGGCTGCAGCTCAATTCTAAGAAATGGCAAAAATAGCACTCAAAACTTCACAGAGACAAACAGATGTCTAAATACCCCAAAAATAGCAAAAGATATTTAGATTACAATGATATATGAGAAAGAAAAGCAGGAAGTGCTCTCATGGAATCCGAGAATATTGGAATTGATTGAGTATTTCTGCTTGAAAAACGACCGAAGCGATTAACAAAATAGTTGCTAATCATGTTTCTGTCGGTCGAAGTTATTGATTAATCGACTAATCATTTCACCTCTTCTGACCCCTAACATTTTGTGAAACTTTCCACAGCTGATGGAGGGCATGCCGCTGCACCTCGAGTGTTCTGGGAACCTGGTACCCATCAGGAAGGCCACCCAGCAGCCTCGCAGCTTCAGCTTCCAGGCCTTCAGAGACAACAGGCTGCCCGTCTCTGTCAAGGTCTGTCTCTACCTCACTGTTCACACGCCTGCTTTTTTTTCCTCACTCACTACATATTCATACAGTACTGTGGTTTTGTTTGTTCAGCTGTTGGATTCAGTGTGTCAAGGATCCTCCCAGCCAGTTAGTCAGTGTCCCTCCTGATCACCCACCTGCCGATCACCCACCCAGACAACCTGTTCATACGGTGTTTTATCGTGTGCTTTTCACTGTCATTACTATCAGGAAGTCTCTGACAAAAGGTTTAGATAATAGGCCAGTGCTGTGTACTCTGTGCACTCACTCTGCAACACCCCACTAAGAAGCTACAATACACCTGAAAAACTGTGAAGTTAGAATCATTTTACTAAACCTTAAGATACCATATGAACTTCACTATACAGGATATACATACAGTATGAAGATATTTCAATAAGGATTATTCTTATTGATGATTTATAACATATTGAAACATTTCTTGATCTGTGTACGTCTGTCCGTGAGTCCATTCTTCTTCGTGGATGTTGAATTGTCAAGCATTCTTTCTCAACAAATGACAAGTTGAACAGTATGTCCTTGGTTTTTGTGGTTCTTTTTTCTATTTTAATTGAATATGTAATAACAAAAACCTCCCAAATATGTATTGGAACACCGCTTTTTAAAGTGTGTCCCTTTGGTTACAGATGCATCGCTGTAAAAGTAGTCCTTCTTTTTTAAAAAATGTTGTCTTTTTTTGACCTTCTGCATTTTATTGACGTTGTTTAAACCCCCTCTCTTGCACAGATAACTTGTCTGTTTTCATACTGTGTGTGCTTTTTCATGTCTGTCTATTCATAAGTGTTATCATATTCATGTAATTCTTTATCGTGTGATTTCATTTTATTTGACAATCCATCTATTTGTCTGTCAGTGTCTTTACGTCTGTGTGTGTCTGACACACTACCGTTCAGTATCAGCTAGATGACTCCTTTGATAAATATCTTCTCATTATGGTGTAGCCAAGCAAACGAACAGCTTACCTATCTATCTACCTGTCGACTCTCTTGGGTAATTGTTTGCATGTCCTGTGACTCCCTCACTTTCTTTGCCTGCCTTCCTTTCTTGCGGCCTTGCCTGTCTGTATGTGTCTGTCTCACTGTCTCTCTTTCTCTCTCTCGCGGTCACTCTGTAACTGTCTGGTCTGACAGACGTCCAGGTAAAATGTGCAGGTAAATCTCTCCCTCTCGCCTGCCTGTGGACTGCTTCCATCCCTGTTTCCCCCTGCTTCTCGTCCCATGTTACTGCGCCACATGCTCCAGACATTGTGGAGGGCTCTAATACCCGTTCTGATCTGTTTTTTTCTTCCTCCTCCTCTCTCTTCCTCTCTATCATTCTCCTCTTTTCCTATGTGCTCTGCCTCCTATCTTTACTCTTTCTTTCACTCCCTTTCTTGCGCCATCTCTCTTTACTTACTCTTTATGTTCACTCTTCTCTCTTCTCTGTCTGGGTTTGCCTTTTTTCCTCCATTTTCTCTCTCCACATTCTCCTTCTTCTTCTCTGTTTCTTTCTCTTTGCCTCTCGGTCTGCCATTTCTCTCTGTCAGGTCAGAGATAGTAACAAGGATGCCGTTGGGTTTTTGTCCTTTCTGCGGAAGTGCACCAAGTACGAGGACACACAGCACGTACTATGTAACCTAAACATAGCCATGCCACCCTGTGTCAAGGTAAGGACTTGCTTGCAAACACCTCCCCAGAAGCACACATACAGAAACTTTGGTTTTTTGAATTTCCCTAGAAGTTCATCTGCTTGATGAGACAGATGTCGCTTTGTGACATCTGTGATTTTTGTTTTTTGTTGAAGTCAATTTCCAGTCATTCAACATGTACCGGTATGCATGCAATTCAAATTCTGCTAAGAGAAATAGATAGCGAAACAGTATGCAGCACTGCTTGGCCCATTTACCC
>NW_022280046.1:3264742-3296387 GCF_004355925.1 Anarrhichthys ocellatus
CCCCCCCCCCCCCCCCCCCCCCCCCCCTTATTGAGGTGGTCATTTAAATTACATTTAGTTCCTCAGGATTTATTAAATTGTTGGACTGACTAAGATTTCACTTGTGTACTGCTGTGAAATAAACCTGGATTATCATTACAACAGGGCAGCCTTTTTGAAAATGACCACAATGACCAAAGTCCAATCTATTGATACTATCAAATGCTCATATTCATTTTTACTTTTCACTTTACCAGCAGGCCGCCAGAGCCTTCTGTAGCGCTAATGTCAGGGCCAAACAGTGGTCGTTAAAAGGCTAAAAAGTGCTACATTAATGTGATTTGAGACAATAAGTATAATTTAATTATAATTTTGTTTTTTTTATCTATTTCTAAGGTTGTTGGAAGCGAGGAGCGCAGGCGAACCTTAACCCCCCTCGCCCTGAGGGAACGCTACAGTGCACTGAACGAGCCTGGTGTGGGTGAGTCCTTCTCTGCCCGACCTTCAGCCCTCTCCCGGTTTATAAACGGTGGAGACGGGCCCTGAATGTTGCACCGCCCCCTTTACCCACAACCCTTTGCTTCTCACTCTGCCCTCTCTATTTCTCCCCCCCCCCCCCTCGTGTAGCCCCCCCCCCTCCCCCCCCCCCCTTCCCCCCCCCCCCCCCCCCCCCTTTTCCCCCCCCCCCCCCCCCCCATCTGTCTCGCGTGCACGCATGGCACAAAGACCGAGGCTTGGATGCAATGCATTGCTCTACAGTATGCCCCAGAGGTCTTTGCAGTGCAGTTAGAGGAATTCATATTGAATGTGCGACCAAAAGGATGAGCAGCCGTCCCCAACACGACTCAAAATGGCACCGTGGCACATGGCAAATAGCCTTTTCTAAACGTGTCGAGTGTCCTATGACAACAGTTGAATGACTTCTGTGATTGGTTTGCATGGCGCGAGTGTCTCCACTGCGATTTCCAATGGCATGGCAGCAGATACTGCTAGCATTAGCACTGTAGCTTAGCACTGGGAATGGGCAAGGACCTCGCAGTGGAGCTAGACAGAGGAGCCCTCATATTGATTGGCCTGTGGTAAATGAACAGAGTCAAGATGGCTGTTCTGGTTGGTTTAAACGTCGCTGTCGGCAGTGGGTTTGAAGAGGAAAGGCCTTTTCTGTCTATCACACAGCGCTGCTATATTGCACCTCGGTCCCTCTGTAATAGTTACTGAATGCTACTTTGATTGGTGGGACTAGCACCTGAATGAACCCCAAATTCTAACCTCCCCAGCCCATAGGGTGTGTTAACCCTGAAGGTTATCTGGACAAAAAAAACAATGTTGTGGGTATTGCTTATTTCCTTCAACAGAGCAATGCTTTGTCAAGGTAAGTATTGCTATCAAGTCAGTGTCAAGTCTTCTAGGACAAAGAAGATTTGTTGAAACCGAAAAAGGAAGAAAAAAAATCTAATAGCAGCTGTGTGAAAGTATTTGAGTATTTGCAAATATCACATTTGGATTGTCCAATGTTGATATAATCTGTCTAAGTCACAAAATATTGGGATGAAATATTATCTCTTAAATATCAGCTGGACTTTCCAAATATATTGTGACTTGAAATTTATTTCAATTAGTGTCAGGGATACAATCTCCTAAATTCAGTAAATGTACACTTATTTGTCGTGTTGACTCTGGCATGGCAGCTAGTTTCTAATGTGGCTCTTTTTTTTCTTCTTCATTTTTAGCCACAGTGAACGCCATGGAGAGGACTGAGATCAAGATTAACATCATCTCTGAACAGCTCGGTTTGAGCTGGGCAGGTTAGTCATATCAAAGATCGAAGGAGCTTCTTATATATATCTACCGTATCCGTCTGTTTTTGTGCTCATCTCTCTATCTACTTGAACTTGTCCATTCCTCAGAGTTGGCACGTGAGCTTCAGTTTGGTGTGGACGACATCAATAGGATTCGTGTTGAGAATCCAAACTCCCTGCTGGACCAAAGCTCTGCCCTGCTCAACCTGTGGGCCAGCAGAGAAGGCAAAAGGGCCAAGAGTAAGTCCGACACTACTGCATATCTCTTAGACATTCGTTCATAGCTAATGTTAGCTACTTCAACATCAGTACATACAAACTGCTGTAAGACGCAGATGTTGATTGCTGCTGGATTGTTTTAAGTGAAGCACAAAAGTAAATATTACATTTGTTTTACTCTGGCTGTCTGGAAGAAGAATAATGCTCTCTGGCTTACAATCTCTTTCTTGACTTCCCTTTCCTCATGCACATGCTCCTGTGTTGGTCTCTTTGTTATCTGCCCCCCTCCACGTGTTCCCCTCTCAGTGGAGAGCCTGTACACTGCTCTGAAGAACATTGATCGTGCAGACATCGTAACGTCTCTGGAGGCTCAGGCTCCACAGCCAGCGCCCGGTTCTTTAGAGGAGGGTGCCTGTCGACTCGGTGACCGCGACTCCACCCTGCTGTCCCCCAGTGTCCTCAATGGTAAGATGCACAAACGCGTCAAACATCACACAAGACATGTCAATATTCGAACCAGTGTACTTGTCAACGGACAGCGAATCACCCCCACCACATTTAGACTGCAAAATGTGCTCAGCTCTAAATCAAGTGGTTAGATGTTATATTGTATTGTAAACACCAGCTCGTTACCTTAAAGCTAATCTGTCACCAAGGTTAGATCATTTCACTTTATTACGTTTAGCATAGCAAGCTATGGATCTGTTTGTTTTACGAAAAGACATTATTACATAAAATATTCTTACATAAAATATGTAAGAATACATATTTACTGTTAATAAAGCTTTGAGGGTGATTATACGATGATATACACATGGAAGAGATTTATGTTGTTTGATTGTCCCATGATGATCTGTAACGATCAAAAATGGAAAGTTTAAAAGAATTTCCTGCTTAAGCGGAATTTGGAAGGAAAGTTAAATCAGAGGCTGTTACTTCAATTGCCAAGTACAGTATTTTGAGTATTTGAGTATTTGAGTATGTGAGTTTAAACAAATACTGAATATTACAAGAATATTCACTGAAAAAAACAAATAAGTTAAACTCCATATTGATTAAAAATCACTGTGATTCTACCCTTAATTCACCATTATGGCTCCAGGATTTATTTAATTAAACGCTTTTTTCTGTAAACAAAAATGTATTAGTCATAGTCAGCACTACTAAAAATCAGAGACAAAATTCTTCAGCTCAGTAAGGTGTGAGCTTTTGTTCTCATTTACTTTCCACCTCTGACCCCCCCCCCCCCCGCTTCCCTTGAGCCTGGGTAACAGCCATTTCACCTTGTTTCTGTTGTTCCACAAGAGGTCACGGACAAAAGGCCAGCGCGCCTAATGCACAAGCCACGAGTTATTAGACCCCCGTTTTTCAGAAGGGGTAAGTTGAAGGGAACTCGGGCTGCATGGTGGTTTGCTCATGACATGTACATGATGATGATTATGATTGATAATGAATCTCAGATGATGGTTTTGAGGTCTGAGCAATGGTGTCATCCTCCCACCATGAACCCGGCCTTTTGCAGCATGCACTAACACACCGCCTCTGTGCATTTCCTCACTGGGGCACAACTCATTTATTTTCAGTTTTTCACACCTCATACTTGAGCCCTGAACATGACGGTACTTATTCTTCCTACTTAATATGAGAAACGAGGATAACTCCCTTTTGCTCTTACTGACCGGATTTTAGAAGAGACATTAACTCAAGGCCAACACTTAACACATGGATCATTTCTGAATATCAATTAAACATGTATGAGATTGTTTCGATTACATGTGTGTACGTGTGTCCGTGTGTGTGTGTGTATGTACACACACATATACACACGTGTTTGTGTGTGTGTGTGTGTGTGTGTGCATACACGTGTGTCTGGGCCTTCATACCTTGTTTCTATCCTTCACTCTCTATTTCTGCTCTTTGAGAACAAAACGGAATTTCACTTCTGACGAAGCTTGATTGACAGCAGACACTGTAATGTTACTGCAGTGCTCAAGCAGTCTCAAAATTGTGTCTTTTGCTCAGGACTCTCTCTGTCCTTCTTTCAGTCTGTCTCTCAACCTATGACATGTCATATCTGCTGCCCAGTCGCCCAGCTCCTCCTCCTCCTCCTCCTCCTCCTCCCCTCTCCTGCTCTTCTTCCTCACAGCTCTTCCTGTCCGACCTCTGACCTCATATATGACCTCATGTTGACCTCTGGGCGTCCTCCTTCTCTTGTCATCTTAATTTCCCGCGCTCCTCCCTCGTTCAGTCGAGCGGGGACCCTCTCCTCCTCTCTCAGTCCAGCTCTGTGTGTGTACTACAGTTTGTGCATGTGCATGCCGCATGCTTTGCTGTCACAGTATCTGTTTGTGCGACTGTCTTTCAGACCTGGGCTTTAGTTATTAGAAGCTGAATTTGTTAGCACTCAAAGAAAGTCAAGAAAATCAATTTTAGTTCAGTTCAGCTTGCAAGGAGTTATATGTATGGATATTATATCTTGTTTTTACACAAGAAGTATTTGCATTGCCTTGCAAGAGAAAGTAGTTTAATACTTTTATCTAGTTACATCAAATATATCATCAAATCTTGACCCAGGTCTACTCCAGATGTTTTTTGTCTGTACCGTGACTTGTGAGTTTGGAGTTGTCCTGAACAGAATAAAGTTTGCTGTTTGCTGTTTTGGATTCTGACATCTTTATGTGCATGGCATGCTTTCAATGTGTGAAGTTTCCTTCGCAGTGTAAAAATGTTTTCTCTGTTCAATTGGGTGTATTTCAGTATTGTTTTTGATGCAATATTAACCAACAAATGTGTTGTTTTTTTCTTTACCTGTAAAATAGATGGTGTGTTGTTTAATGCTAACACTGTATGGTCAGCTGCGTAGCACATAATGTTCAGTGTACAATGTTGCTGTGACATGATGTCTTTCATTCATGGGCAAACTTACTAACTGTAAATTATTCTCAGTGTTCGATAAATGGGACTCTGTATGGTCTAGTTTTTACAAGCTTCTTTTCTCTTTTTTAATATAAAAAGGAATTTACAGAAATTTCAACACTACAGATGGAATAGGAAGTTTATTTTTGGTGTTATTGGGCAAACATTCCAAGACAAACTTTCAGCATATTGTAATTAAAGTGGTACCCCAGGATAGGCAGTTTTCTGGAAAAGGCAAAGTCTTCCTGTTTTGGGTTGCTTTGCGATGTAGTAAGTTGTTACCATTGCTTGAATAGCAACTTTTCCTGCAGGATATTGAGCCGTTGAATCAGGCTTTCACCGCGCTTGCCATCTGCATTTGTAGAGCAGCCAATTAGAACGCACTCTCTCTGAAATGACCTGCGATTGGCCAGTCACCCCGTCTTTTCTAATGCCTGAAAACAGAGCAGAAGTCTAATTTTCTCTTAGACCACTTGAATTACAATATGCTTAAAGGATAGTATGAAGGTTTTGCCCAATGACGTCAGAAATAAACTTTAAAATCGAATTAAATTTCCAAAAACTATGTTTTGCCCAAGTCTGATGACGCACTCACTGTTAACATTGTCTGAACGTTATCTGCCGGCAGGTATATTGCTGCGAGGTGTGTTTGTGTATTGGTTTGTGTGTCTGTATCTGATTATTTCTGTCCGTTTTGAGGCTCACCTGAACCAAAAGTGGGTGACCTCATCTATATGTTAATAGGAGTGCAGTATTGTTTGTGTGTGTGTGCGTGTGTGTGTGTATGTGTGCGTATACAGTGGTAAATTAAGTAGCGTGATGTGCAGTGTGTTGTCTCTGTTTTTGGTTTGTTTTTCTTGTGTCATTACAGTCTCTGTGGAGTTTATTTGTAGTTCACTACATCCTGTGCCTTTGACACCTGTGTGTGTGTGTGTGTGTGTGTGTTTGTTTTCAAATGGCAGGAGTGAAGGGAAAGGCTAACCCGGTATCATCTAACTCATTCTAACTCTCATTCTAAATCTGACTCATTCCTCCCCTGTTCACCTCATTCTGACACCACATCTCATCATCCTGGCCCTGTACCATCCCAGAAACACACACACACACACACACATGCTTACTCACATTTTAGTCCATTAGCACAGAAAGTCTGAGAGACAATTACTTGCACAATAAAGAAGTATTTCACCCAGAAATACAGACTTTTTTTTTACTGGTCAGAGATTAGTTTTTGGTGAGGTTAATCATAGACAGTATATAAGTAGCAATGCCTCTTACTTTCTGTTTCCACAGCTTAACATAACGGTAGTTTTCATACAATAAATGTGCCGATATATAATTGTATATCTTTGTGAGCATTATTTTTGATTATGTTGTTAAGCCTAATCATATCCTTTCACAGCCAAAATACAGAAAAGGTGTTTTTTTTGTATATTTGAATGGGATTGTGAACTATAGCTGTAGTCAATGTACTGCCTCAAAGTAACATATTAGTTATTGCAATTCATCAGACGCGTGAGCTGTAACTAATTGATTCATAGAAACAAATCCCCTTTGCTTGCCTTTTCTCTGTCTGGGCGGCGTGGTTAGGATACGGCCAAGAAATACTAATTATGTTAACAATTTGTAAAAACTGCCTGGAAAGTTAAACTGAAAGGATCATCATGTCACGTTACACCTTGGGTTACTCCTTGAGACACATTATACTATAGCCTCTTTTTCAGATTGTTGTGGTTTTAACCTGTCAGCTTTATATACAAGTGACATCACACCCTGGTGATTCTCTAAGAATTTTGCAAAGCGGTTTAGTACTCTGAAGCAAAACAGTGTGAACGCTACTTTTGATTTTGGGTGAAGTACTCCTTTACTGTTCAATTTCACCTTAGTTCATTCATCTTATTCATCAAAAACATTTTACTGAGAGTAAAACCGGTCACATGTACAAAACTGTGAGAGTATCACCAAACACATAGATTGTAAGCTTTATGCGCAGAGCATTTCCAAAGTATTTGTTTAAAATATATGGATTTTTTTTTAATAGTAAGACATTTAACCATGTCTTAATGTTAAACTTGTTAAAACATAATAGATAATGAATGAAAATTGCCACGGAATCAAAAGTATTAAAAGTGAACAAAAGAAAAAAATACCATCTGTCGTAAAAATTTGCGTATCTTAAAAATGATTTGATATTCAGAGTAAATAACAAAAGACTAAACCTAAAGTATATTTAAACTCAGATAGCAAACCTGTTGCTATACTGTATGTGTAATAAATCAAGAAACTTTTGATACAAATGTGAATTACATTATTATATTTTAATATACTACATATTTGTTTTGCCCTGAAAATAATAAATATCACTAAATATAATGTGTGTTTGTGTCCTACTTTGCTAGTGTTGTTGCAATGAATGGCATCTTAGTAATAGACTCAAAGTAGAACAAAAATGTAACGTCAGTGTTAAAAGTATTTTGTTTATACATTGCTTATTATATTCAAGTGTCAGTCTGGATTTAATGACAATATAGGGTTTGAATAACGTTTGTTAGCCCAACGATGTGATTTAGCCATTTATAACATCCGTGACTCTTAAGAGGCTCCACAGAATAGCACAACATAACACATGGTGCAATGTAAACAAAGGCATGATCAATTATAAATAAAACTCTTTAATTATAATAGGTTTGTCCAATGTGCGTGTACGTATGCGTGTGTGAGTGTGTACAATGACCTTTATTTGGATGCTTGGGACACATACGGCAGATGCATGGCTGGAATCATTTCTAGAGCAACAGTAACTTGCATTTCCATCTGCAGAACTAGCATGTTGCTGCTGACTCCCAATCAGGAATATGTTGTCCAGGGTTGGAACGATAAAAGAGATGTTTTATTGCAGCTGTGGTATTTGCACCACAGCTGTTGGGATGTTTCATGAAAAGCAACTTCATTTAATCAGCTGTCTAGAATATGTTTTGTCATACTTGGAAAAAGTGCCGCACTCACGCTCTGCTGGCCAACACTAACAGTTATCTAAAGAATGAAATTTAAACAGTTTTAATTATTATCTGAACACATATGGTCAGATATCAAATGTGCAGTACTTCCTTTAACAGTGGCAATTTCATAAGCGGCTGCAACAGCTTTTATGAGCATGTTTGCTTATCCGCCTCTTAATGAACTCAGGATACTAAAATCCAATTGGAACCCTTTTCTCAGATGTTACTAATGATACATTTATATCGTGCCAACCCCACAATCAATATGCTGTATAACGTTAGCATCACCTCTTTTTCCCGCTTCTCAAGGAACACTGTATATGTTCTGCAGATTCACTGTCTTACACGGCCAGCATCCGATAGAGCCCGACACCCATTCACCTCACAGACAGTGGGTGATACACCAAAACCCCTTTTGACCCTCACCTCACTCTTATTGCTGTGTCCCAATGACAATAACCTAAAGTGCTTGAATCAAATACATCAAATTACCATTAGAAAAAACAAAGTCGCTGATTTCAAGTATTGTTCTTGTGCTCTTCCTTTTCAAACTGAAAGCAATACGAACCATTCTCTTTTCACGCGAAGTGAAATGGATTGAAAGATATCTCAATCCTAAATTTGTGGCGTTATTAAGACTTTTAAGACTCTTTGTTGGTATATTGGGACAGAGCTGAGCCCCACTGTTTCCTCATAGGTTGGAGAAACAGTCAATCCACCACCTCCCCATCCTCCCCCCTGGCTATGCCTGCGTGGTGTTAGTCTTTCTCTTGTCTCGCCCCTGTCTTCCCTCAGGTTATGGGCTGGTGCAGGAGGAGCTGCTGTCCCCGGCCTCCATGCAGTACAGCTTGCCCTCCCCTCTGGGCTCAGAGCCCTACTGGCAGGAAGTGTCCAGCCTCGAGTGTGCCCCGATCGCCACCACCGAGGAAGACACATTAATGGAGATGTCGGAGGTTCAGGTGTGGCCGGCAGGGGTCAGCCCCTCGTTGGTCACGGTGGAGGACTCGTCTCTAGACGGCAGCAGTCGGGCTGACGACTCGGAGGGCGCCACGCTCTCCCTTCCCTGCAGCTTGGGTCGCCCGAGCAGTAGAGCCAGCGGGGCCAGTTGCTCCATCATGGAGCTGGAGGAGGAGGAGGAGGAGGAGGAGGAAGGGGAGGTTGAGGAGGAGGAGGCGCCACAGGAACCAGCAACTGCACTGGCAGAATGGGACAGGGTGAGGGCCAGTGGTGCTGTACCCAAGGTCAACCTAAATGGCCAGCTAGGAGGTCAGAGGTTGGATGCGAGGAGAGGGGAGGTCCTCGCAACAGGAGGAGGAGGAGGAGCAAAAGGAGGAGGTGGAGGTGTAGGGTTGGGTTCAGTGGAAGGGATTTCTGTTGTTGCAGGCCAGCAGGTGTATGCCCAGCGGTATGAGATGTCAGGACTGAGTCGGTCCTCGGAGCACAATGGAGATAACCGGTACGTCGGCTATGACTGTAGTCGAACTGAATACATTTTGTAATGTTTTTTCACTATCTGTTCTCACAATGGCTACATATCTCTCTCTCTCTTTCTCGCTCCCCCTTTTTTTTTTTTTTTTTTGCTCTCCAGCGTGGTTGGAGGCGGAGCATTTCAACCCTACATACCAGACAAGGACTCCCTGCAGGGCTGGGGGGGCTCGGTGTCATCAGGACGCGACGGCGCTGTGCCAGGCGTGCGCGTGGCCCAGGAGGCTCTGCTGACTCCGGTGTGTGACACGGGTTACTCTCATGTGCTGCTGCGTGAGCGCCTCCTGCTGGGCACACAGCCCTTTGACAAGGGGCTGGCCTTCTCTCACCAGGAGGCGGGCCAACATGCTTGGGAACGGGAGCAGAGGCGGGGCCAGGTCTGGGTTACCACCCAGCCGCTTCCTGCGCCCAGAGGGGGAACATCTTTGTCCACCCTTTTATCTTTTTTGAATTATCAGATCGGAAGACAATCATTCAATTCGATTGAATTATTTTTTTTGCACACATCCATCAACAAATTCTATCTCACTTAAGAAGTCAACAGTCATCCAAATTGTTTATTTTGATGAAGTCACAGAACTTGACCGGAATTATGTGTCGTGCGGTGCAACACATGGGGAATATCTGCCATGTCCAATACCTTTGGTTTTGTTTTACATTTCTAATTGCAAACATTTAATTGTCGCTCAAATGTGAGTACGTTGAATTGCTTTTTTATATGTAACATGTGGGTTTTTTCTACAGAGAGAGGAGAAAGAGGACTATGCTGCTGAGGCGCAGTTTGTGGATGAACACGGACGCGTGCTCACCAGAAGGGTGAGTCAGTCGTGTTTTCAGCATTTACACTGAGGCACATTCACACATAAACATCGTTGACCCAAGCAGATCACTGTGAATCAGTCACATAGCCTGGCACAAAGGGCGAGAAATGAACAGTAGCCACCGGCCAAATGTTGGTCAAAAGTATTTTGTCCCCATATTTGACAACAAACCCATTTTGATTCTGAATTCATGATAATTCGTAATCTAAAAATAGAAAATAGACGTCTATACATTAAAAATCACAATACATAGTTGTACAAAATGATTGTTACATTACCATCATCATTGTCTTCATTGGCAAAATGCTTGCACATTTGTTCTATGTATTTTAGGGACAGCAGCGAGCCGCGGTGGCTGTCTGGTGAACAGACAAGTTAGTTTTCTGCTCTGGTTACATGTAAAGGGGTTCAAGCAGTTAACTGGTCCGAGTGTTGTTTCCTTCCCTCCTCCCTCCCTCCTTGCTCCAGGTGGGGGTGGATGTAAGAAAGGGCGCTCAGTCAGCGCAGCGCACCAGTCTGCGGAGAGTTAAACACTGAAATACACACACTACCCAGTCCTCCAGGTACGGGACACACAACAAGCACTTGTGCATCCCAGTGCTTGGATAGAAGCCTGCATGGCAACATATTGGACTCTGTTAGAGCTTAATTATCTCTCACATGCTGTTCTTTTCCATTTATGTTCAAAATTAGAACCATAGATTTGGCATTCAGTACACTTTTTCTTTGGAGGGCCAAGTGAATTTCCGCCTGTGTTTTGTGTGTAAATACTATCCTTGTCTCTGTTTTCTAGGACCGGAAAGCCACTGCCAAATCATCCTACACAAAAACACAACCAGGCCGCAGAGGAAAATGAGCAAGGGAGGAGAGGAAGAGTAAGACACAGACTTAAGAAAGTACAAACTACAAAATGACAAACACAGAATCATCCTCAACGTGTGACCATGGGACACCACAAAAGAAACAGAGACAGAGAAGAAAAAAAAAGAGGATTTCAACTTGTAGTTTTTTAACATTTGTAAAGAAAAACATCAACTAGAGTAAGGCATGATTCTTCTTCTTTTTTGTTTGTTTTTTACAAAAAAAAAAAACATAAATGTCAGTAAATCAACCAAGAAAAAAAAAAAGCAGCAAAAAGTGCTTCCTGTGAACTGTAATCGCATGATGACTGCTGGTGCATGCCCTTTGACCTTTTGAACTGTCATTATCTACAAACTGAAGGGGTACAAGGTATGGGGCTGGCCCATGCTTTGGCCACAGGCCATTTCAAGGACCTATAACCCCCCCCCCCCAACTGGAGTGGTTTGTGTCATCAAGTTGAGTCCAATAACACTACAGCCAAAAAAAAAAAAAGTCCCTCTATGGATGGTTCTGTACACATCTAAGCTTCTGCTGAGCCTACCGATGCTTCTTTCACTGGACCCCTTCCCCCTATTATTCTCAATGTGATATATGCACTCTATGCTACGTGGACATGTGTCAGTGTGTGTCAGTATGTGTGTGTATGTGTGCGTATGTGTGCGTATGTGTGCGTATGTGTGCGCGTATTCTTCTCTACCGCATGTGTTTCTCTTGCCTCATGGCTGGGCGCTGAGCCCTGCCTAAATGATTGGCTCTGTGGCCCTGTGATGTCATGGCACGCTCGGTGCCGGAATGAGAAAAGCCTCTGTGTTGCCCTGCTCGTGAGTATTGTCTGCGTGCGCTGTCGTCTTTTTCCTTTTGTGGATGAAATTTTTTTTCCGGAGCCTGTCCACCTTGTTTTTTTTTTTATTATTATTATCAGTATTTGGTATCGTCTAACCCCAGTAAGGAACTGAATTTCTTTCACCCCTCGTGTTTTCTTTGGAAAGGGGTTTCGGTTGCTTGATTGTATTGTGCAGCAGCTCTACAACACAACGATTGATGCTTTTCCCCAAGGTGACCTTTTTTCTACCTTCTTCCGTCATTTCTCCCAGTAGCGCGCGTCACGTCGGTTCACAGTCTTTTATCAGTAGCCTCAGTCAATATGCAGTAAAATCACAGGCCTCTTCTTCATCAACATCCACAGCTCCTCCATCTAATGCTAAAAACTTGTTTTTGTGTGCTCTTTATCTGTTTGCAACGGCTGTAGTGCCTCACCGTCAAAATTTAGGTCCATCGATTTGAAACCGAGTGAATGATCTGGGAACAACATGGAGGATCTGATTTGTTTGAGGATGTAGTGATTTGGAGTATTGTGCTTCAATGGTAGCAACTATGAAATTGCATTATGCTACTACAGTACAGTAACATGGGATGGTAGCACTGTGATTGTCTTATCAACACTGACCCCAGACTCGTGAACTGTGAAGACACACAAGCAAAAGCACACCCACACACTCACGCATGCATAATCAGAAACATATCGCATCACAATGAAATAGTTATTGCCTGGTCCGAGTGTTCGATTTTGGAGTTTGCCACAGCAATAATACCTAACAAGAACACAGAAGATGGAAGCCAGGGTCCTGTGGGTCTTCGGGAAGGATTTTGGAAATGGAAGCCCCCTCCGTGAAGACAAACGTCCAGACAAACATTGTTGGAGTCTGGCGTCGGGCAGCTGTGCTGTATCTGACTGGTTCTGTCGCCCTCGATGTGAAGGAGTCAGAGAAGATGATAAAAGAGCCGACGATTCAGCTTTAGCAGTGCGGGACTGTGGAGGGATTGTTTGTTTTTCAGCACCTAACGTAGCAAAAACATAAACCAGGAGTCCGCTGACTCCATGAGGTGGAAACCATCGAGCTCCACTTTCTTTTTCCGTGTAATTTCCGTTGCACTTGATAGCGGCATCACTGTAAAACCACCCACTATCCTCCTCATCTCTGAAGCACTTCCTTCAAGCCAGAAAGCTGACGGCAGTACTACGAAGGGGGTCACATCATAGTAGCACACATTTTCCTGGCTATCAAAAAACACAATATTTAAGTACTGTATATGTTACTGTAGCCTGAATGAGTGACAGAACAGATGAATTAATACATTTGTTGCACATCACACAAATGCACGTTGTTTTCCATGCCCGGTCCGCACACATGAGAGCCTCATCCGATATAGCACATGTTTATTACATATCACATGTTTTCCACTGTTACTCCACTCAGGTTTTCAGTTCTGCTCTGTCAGAATCAAAGTGTTTTCCTTTTTTAAGTTCCGAGTCCTCCTCTCTAAGACGAGTGTGGGACACAAAGCGAGTGCTTCTGAATGAGACTTTGGTTGTTGGGGCCGGATGGGGATACACGGGAGGCCTTGGGGGGGGGGGGGGGTCGGATGGAGCAGGATGGTCTGTGTGTGATTGTGTGTGTGTGTGTGGTGGTTGATTCAAATAAGACCAAAGAGGAAACAAAGTAGAGCATGTGCTTCAGTAACCACTCAGCAAGTTTGCGTGGAGAGCCAAAAATGAACCAAAAAAGGTTTTGGTAAAGCATTATTCCCTCTACAAAGAAGTAAACCAAGTTAAACAAGACCGTATGAATTTATGCAAAACAAAATTCTCTACATCGTCAGATGAAGCTGTGCAGTTGAGAGAACATGATAGATGTGATCGAGGAGGGAGGGCGGTGACTCCCTCCTCAATCTCCAAAGCGACTAGTTAGTCTCTGCATCTTGTACTGTATCAGCACAAGAAAGAGGTTGGATTTAGGACCTCTCTTTGGACCTCTCTACAATATATAGAATTGTTTCTTTGTTAGTGGCAGAGGCCGCCTTTCCCTCGTGGGGTTTTAACTGCATACCCAGGCAAGAAGGATTCACAAGAGACGAAACGTGAGCTCGATGTGAGTCGGAAGACCAAAAACAAATGTCAGATGAAAGTGTTGACTGCCTTCTTTAGTCTTTAGAATGAACCCTATCAGCATAGAGCTCCTTTGGTTGTGCATTACATTATTATTGGACATTAAACCAATAATTACATGTGGGATCAACCTTTTCTTTGGTGGATTATGAAAATTGCATAAGAGAGTTTTGTTAGGGAGGACAGGACTCATGACCTCAGTATTTCTAAAATGCTAACGATGGCCCCTTGCAGCCTCTCACGGCTTGTTTTCTGCCCCCGATGGTTGATACACGTCATGGCGCCCAATCAACAAGGACTAAAATCGTAAGTTTTATAAAACTCTGAGCCATCGTCCTTTTGTTTGATAATAACTTCTGAATCAAACTATTCAATGAGACGGTGCTCTATAGTAAATTCAACTCCACCATGTTTGTGTGTGAGTGAGTGTGTGTGTGAGTGTGTGTGAGATGGTGATTGGTTCCAAACCTGGTTGGATCAGTGGGAAGAAGAGAGATTTTACCAGACCTGTGACTTGAGAGGACGTGTAACCTTCGACGATGTATTTTAAAAAAAAAAGACAAAAAAGAGTATTGTAAAATTTTAACTGTCGCGAAAGAATAGAGATCACCTATACTCCTTTAGAATGGATACATGACAATGTAAACGCAATATCATATTACTCTATCCTAAGGAATGCAACTGCGCACATGCACAAAAAAAAGATGTTTTTATGAAAATATATGTATAAATATATGACAAAATATATTTAATTAGAATGCTATGCACCCTCATAGAGTTGTTATGGATGTTCTTTAAGCATTATCTAGAGTAGGCCAACGCCCGCATCATGGGGAATGTAGAGGCTTTGTAGCTATGACCACTTGTTTTCTTTTCTTTTGTATTGTCCTGAGAGAGGATAAACAAACGTGAATATGTATACAAGCCTTTCAATCAGAGTCATTCTGACATGAAGATACGTATAGTTCATCTTACCCTGTACACCAGCTCAAACCATTTACAAGAATTAATAAACAAAGATGTGACATAAATGTTGTGTCCTGTTTTGCGCCTGTTTTCTTTATTTCTGCCATAATGTTCCGAGGGGGACAATTGTATATTCAGTGTAAGTTTGAAGTGGTCTCTCTTTTCAGTTATGCTTTATTTTGTGGGTCCAAAATACCTCATATTTCCCTAAGACATTGGAAACTATTTCCAATATATGTTTGATAGTTGACATTTTTGCATGACACAACATTTCAGCTGCTCGGTACTGACTAAACAATCAAGTTTACACCTGCAAATAATTGGAAGTGTCTCACCTGAACACTGTACTTTTCCTTGAAATGAGTCTATTCCATAGCCTTGTTCAAGAAATTTCATATGAATTCACATTTACATATGTCATATGGGTCCATCTTCATAATAATAATTATACGATGCCCTCTGATTTTGCTGTTTTGTTTGTAATAATATGTGTTTGTTTTTAATGAATATTAGTAGTGCATGTATGCAACATTTGATTGGGTTATAATATTGTATATTTACTATGAATACACTGTTTTTCATATAACTGTCCACCACAGATTTGTTCTTGTTCTTATCATCGCCTCATCTGTGGCGTAATAGAGCTCCCTGCAGGTTAGGAAGAAACGTGGAAAAACTACAACCTCCACGTGTTGTGACGCCCCCTGTTTTCAGCCAATCACAGCTCTCCGCTCCACGTGTTGTTTTCGAAGGCGGTCCGTGAGTTGTTTTTGACGTGCTCACACACCACGTGGAGGCACACCGTAGCGTTTCCTGCTTCCTGACAGTAGCTCCGTAACGTCCTTCACACTTCGAGCGACTCTCCCCGCTTGTGGCGTTTAGCGACTAGACCACGAACCGACACGGTGTTGCGAGAGATGTCAGCGGGAGGTCAGACCACCGGGGGCCGGGATATCCCGGCCGTCAGACGGGTCACCATCCACGACGCTGCCCACATGCCCCAGGACTACTCCACGACTCCAGGGGGGACTCTGTTCAGCACTACGCCGGGAGGTAACGTGCTGGGCCTGGGTCAAAAAGATTGGACACAGTTTGAATCTTATCAGAAAGTCAAAAACGAAGGGTTAAGAAAGGAGTCAGTAAGAAAAACAGATTTAAAGGGACACTTAAATTGACTTTTAGATCTTTAAGTGTTTTTATTTAAGAATACCACTATGATCTGGAGACAGGGAGTAGAGGTATGACCCAGAAAGGTGCCTGTTATTTCCACCCCATCACACAGTGTATTAGTCAGCTTTGCCATCTCTGTTGCACGAGGCCAACCATTGAATAAAACCATGTCAATTTATAGATTCCACCTTTATTTTTTTTTGTGGGTCTTGTCCACAGGTCTGTGGTCTGTCGTCCTGTTAATGTTTCACAGTGTTCGTGCTTCCTGGAGGCTAAAGACCACCTGTTAGCGGACTTAAAGGAATCCTATTAGAGGGGTCTTCTGCACCGAAATCATGCAGTCTGCACATTGCATTGTGGGTTTTGTACATAAGGCTGTTGTTACAGATGACATCCGTCTGTCTCTTGATTAACAGGCCAATGGAGTGCATCGTTAAAACTGTTGCCAATCGATATTTAATGCTTTCGTTTCATCTTCTCCACAGTGGCTTTATGCTGATTTATTTCTTCATATACACTAATGGCTGAAGTCAGTGTGTAGACATGATTTACATTTTTCCATTTCAATTAAATGTATTGTGTGTCTGACGGCCTTCTGACTAATTTAAGGCCCCTGAAGATGATCTGTTAAGAACCCCTGTTTCAGTTTTTTTTGATTTTTTTTTTTTTATGCAAATAAACATTCATTGGTTTGGCATCAGTCAGTTCTGAATGGCAAACTGAATTCAGTTTGAGGAGCCTGTAGCTGTAGAATACTTCCACAATCAACGACTGTATGGTCAAATATAGGCCAGATCCTATTTATAGTCTTGGTTTTACAGCAGGCTGCTGTTGAGCTGCAGCAACATGTTTACTGGGTGTTTGCTCCACGACGACACACCGGTCCTATTAAAGAGGAAAGAATTGAGCTATATAATTACCTTATGTGTTGTGAATGCAACACAAGCTGCTAAAAACAATCAAACTTTCTCCCTCCAACCATTATTTGTGTATGTATACATAGAAAGAGATGTGCATTGATATAACTATTGTCTAGGCAAACAACTATGACTAATAGCCAGTCTCACTCTCATAATCACGCTGAGTTTTGGACCATATGTTCAGTATTTTATTAAAACATCTATAAGCTTGACACCTTGGGAAGTAAAACATGTTTTCTCTCCGCGCTTGTGAGAAAGTTGACTCAGTGTGCACATGTCCATTTTAGCTGATACTGTGTTCTGGGCACAGATTTAAACAGATAAACACAGAATTAGGTCAGTGGTGACGTACAAATAGGTCGCTGGTCATGGGAATGTATGGACGTGTATACAGCCCGGACAAAATATTCCTCAGACAGAGAAAAAGTAGGTCTCCACAATACTGTGGAGGTGGTTTAATGTCAATGATAGCCGCTGAATTCATTTTAATAGAGTGTTTGATGTTGAGATTAGTGACTGGATTTTATTTGATTGATTTCTGTTTTATTTTGTCCTTTTTAACTAGTTACAATTATTTAATGTTGATATTAGCGGCCATATTTGATTTAATTGTAATCATTTAAACCAGTTACAAGGGTGCTGTGGTAGTCTAGCCAAAATATAAAGTTCAGTATTAGTATAAACTTTTCCACGAAACTAAATGTGCAATATGAAAACCGCTGCTGCACGACATTTCACCATACTGTAGTGATGAAATATTGACGGTAAGTAACTTTGGTTTCCTCTCGCTGCTGCTGCCCGCAGGCACCAGAATCATCTACGACAGGAAGTTCCTCCTGCAGTGTCGGATGTCTCCTCTGGCTCGCACGCCTCCCAATCTGCCCGACATCCCCGGAGTCACCAGTCTGCTCAAACCCAACTCCTCCAACCACACAAACCAGCCTGAACCGACACTCAGCAATATCACAGAGGACAACGCAGGTAAAGACGTATCTGTATATTTAAAATGTGAACGAGAGAGAGAGAGATGAGCTGCCATCCTTCATGCGTATCTTTAATTGTCTCCTTCCCTCTACTCAACTACAATGTCTTCTCCTTCTCTTGAAGATGCCCAGTTTGAAATGGACATCTGAGGAGAGTCGGCTGCAAGGACAGAAGTGATTCCCAACATTTTTTTTATTACTTTTTTTCGTTTACTAAGATGAAAAAAAGAAATCCTCAGTTGAAATGAGAAGCCGAGTCTTATTGAGCTGCATAATCCACTTTCAGATTTGTTCTGAAAACAAGAAGGCATTTTTATTTTTTTTTCTTAATGTGTTTTAAATGTTCTTTACAAACCAACACTACTGTGACTAATGCATGAAATGATTTGTTTGGCTTTGTACGACCTGTGACATATTTGAGAAGCAAGTCAAAGTCTTATTGTGATTAAACCATTAATATGTTATGTGATTTGAGGACTTTTAACCACATCTTTAAAATATTCAATGTACGACTACATTACTTGAAGTATGGAACTCAGTGTAAAGTAACAGTCTTAGCACTGGTGATATTTTGGGAAATCTGATGTTTATAAATCAGTTATAATTGATTTGTTTCTGCTGCCACTTGGCGGCATAGAGTTTTGAGTTGATGGAGCCAATTTGATAGCAAACTATATCTGTCTCTTTAGCTGCTAAATGCTCCACTATGTTCACCAGCTGGCTGCTAACTTTGTCACTCTGCTGTTTGGTGTTTAAGTTTTTATTTTTGCTGGAAACCAACCAGTCTCTTTTCTGAAACCGAAAAATATTGAAGGACCGGTTCACAATTTTTCAACTCGGGTGCACATATTTCAGCAGGTTTCGCGCCGTGGCTACTGATGACAAGTAAGCCTTGGCAATGAGCAATTACACCTGTGCATTTCCTGCTAAAACAAGTAAAACATGTCTGCCGTGAAAAAGGTCTCGTGTTCACAATTATTATTTTTTTTTATGACCAGAGTAATAAAAACCAAAAAACACTTTTGTCAAGATAAAAAATAATTTATTGTATCATTGTACATAGCAAACATTCAAATGGGTCAATGTGACCCAAACATTTCAATAAAGTTAAAAGCGCTTACACCATTCTGACATTTGCATTTGTCTTCAGTCCACTGTTTGTACATAAGACCTGTTGCTTATCTCGTTTGTGAATCTTCTAGAGTGCTTCAGTCAGCGACCATATTTTGCCTTTGCCTTGTTCCATCCTGACTGGATCAATCCACAACCATAATCCATCCTTAAAACTTGAATTATAGCTCATCCACTTGCAATCCAAGTCATAATTAAGATAACCTAATCTTCTACAAAAAAAAGCCCCAGCAATATAGAACTCTTGATTTTTAAAATCCATAATGTAGAAAGCTGGGTCCAGGATATACAGTAGTCCCTTTCTTCAATGTCCCTTCACCTCAGCAGCAGCCTCTGTCCCAGTGTCAAACTGGACATCTCTGTGGCCCGGGACATCCATCCACTCTGTGAGTAGAGTCCGTCTATCTGACCTTTTGACTGAAAGGTTTTCAGGTCTTTTTGCTCAGTGGCAGCCGCACTCCTCCACCACCATATTCTCGTGATGCCTCGTGACCATCTTCCCGTTCTCGAAGTACAACATGGAAAGCGATGCCAGGCGCGTTGGCACACAGGAAAGGCACGGCACCTTGTCCGGGTGGTGAAGTTTCAGAAGGCTCTGGATAGAGAAAGGGACAAATAATGATTGATTAGAACACTTGTAAAGGGTATTAGTGTATCATTCCTACGTATGTCCCCTAGCAGCGAACACTCTACAATAAAGTAAAGGTGTCTGTCTCAAAGTCAGCCTTACCTGCATGTATGCATGGTTGGTTGGGGTGAAAGTCTCATCTACTGGTGTGGGACAGCTCCCTTCACAGCGATAGGCGTTGTACTGTTTGGGATAGACGATCCACTTGCTCCATCCGAGCTTCGCAAAGTCCACCAACATGTCCACCTTCCTGCAGAGAGGACCCTTCTTCTCCTCCGAGGGCCTGCTGGCAGGAGCTGCTCCGGCCACTCTCTGTCGCTGCTGCTGGGTGTCAGGGTGCCTCTTGGACCTGCGGCTCCTCTGCCTGGACCCAGAGCCACTCTCACGGTCCAGGCTGACGTATTTGGAGTGCTCTGCTGTGCGGATGAGTGTCGGCATTCGCTGGCTGTTCGAGTGCTGCCTTGAGAAGACCACCATCATAACTCGGTTGGCTGTAGGGTGTCCGACTCCTGCCTGCTCTTCCCTCACCTCAGCCTCATCCTCCTCCGCCCTGTGCGTGGATTGCTCCCGCTGCAGCCAACGATGGAGCATTTCCGTCATGTTGAGCACCTTCCAGGAGGAGGGGGAGACCATGGAACCGGGATAGACCACCAGGCGGCCCAAGAACTGCCTGTTCTCTGGGCAGTGCGTGCCAGGGCATCGGCCCCTGTGGGAGTGGTAGATGTCCACCGAGGCCCTGGGAGACTCGGTGAAGGCGGGCAGGCGGATGCGAACTTCAGCCAGATGGATGTTGTCGCTTGCAGACATGGAGGACATGTCAAAGGTGACAGACCACCTCTTGCCAATCTGCCCGCAGCCTGAAAGAAATAAGAGTAGAGAATATTGGTTATTAGTTATGACCTACAAGAAAAAGACGTCATTTGGCTCTGGTCTTGCATAATATTTATCAGCAAGAACACATTCTCATAACATGTGATGACTTCACAGCTTTTATTCCCAATCATCAAGTTTGATTAGACAAATGATTAAATTAAGTTGAGTAAAATAAATCAACACATATTTGTGGTATGTGTCAAAGGAAACCACAAAGTTCTCCTTATGTTTTAAATAGAACAACACATTGCAACCTCCATCTTTAATATTTATTTACTCACTCTTTGCGACAAGGCTGACCACAGAGTCGGAGGCCTGCAGAACGGGGTTGTCCTCCGCCCTGATGTGGCTCACGCTGGCAGCCGGAGTCTTATCCCAGTCCTCGTTAAGCATGGTCCGGTAGAGCTGCATCATGTAGAGGGGCAGCCTGCTAGATTGCTGCTGCCTGCGCACTGTGCGTCTGGAGCCGGCGCTCATCCCACGGAGCAGTGCGTCAGGGTGCATCCCAGGAAAGGGCTGTGCGGCGAGACCCAGAACCAAATCCACCAGAAGGAGTGCAAAAGAGAAATCCACCGCTGGTCGCTTCATTGTTCCAAAGTGTGGTGTTGTCCCTTCCACAGGTAGATTCCAAATGCTCCAGGTGAGATGCTGCGACTCGGATTTATAGTCACACCCATCTCTCCTGACGTCCTTTGAAGAGATCTGTCAAGTTACACATGTTCGAAGGGTGTGTTTGATCCACGGGTGCGCTCAAAGACTTAGATGTGACACGTCGTTTGGTATCGAAACCACTTCTTCTTTGCTTTGTAGTAGCAGGGGTGTGATAACTGTAAACGCGCGCCACTCTGATTCTCGTTGTGTTGTATATTAAAGATCCCTTTGATAAGAAGCCATGACACTAATATAAATTAAGGAGATTAAGAGTTGCACAACTGCGCTGTGATTAATGAGGAAGTAACACGGGAGTTAATCATAAATCACTTTGTGTTGCGCGGGGCTTGACCTGTTGGAGCCTGTTGGGACAGAGCGAAGGAAATTAAACTATGGGACCCAATTAAGGGCAATAACTCACAACTGTTTGCCATTTTGTCTTTTTGATGGGTACACAGAAACTTACTATAACCTACGAGATCATTGCCCAAGTCCATGTGCAGTCTTTAGTTTTAATTGGATATAAATCAATACAATAGCCTTAAATATGTTACAAAGACGCTATTCAGACAATATATGTGTTCAACTAAAGGTGATACAGTTTACCTAAATACATATATCAACGACAATAATAGAATTTAGTTTAAATTTGGAACTGAACAGGAACATATATGAACATTTTAAATAACTGAGTAATTAATTGTCAGTAATAGATAAACACCATATTGCATCACATAAGAAAAACTAAGAAAATGTCATGACATCTTTTCTTATTTCTGTAAATGACCCATTTTATATGGAAAACGTAATGGGTCCATGGACCACAACGCTTTATGTATGTATATATATGTATGTATATATATGCTTTTTATATATATATATATATCTTCAGTTGAGTTGTATAATTCAACAATTTAGGACAACTACAACAACAGGGTCTAAAATCTGCCATGATAATTGGCAGCATGAAAGGGACATTAATAATGACTAATAATGACTTCAGTCACGCCAGTTAATGGTTGCTCAATAACAACTCAAACTGCACACTTGACCTCAAAAGAAAAAAAGAAGAAAGAGCTCATGGCCAACTACAAAGCTTTGATTCTTTTTGTATGATGTGTGAAAGAAATCAAAAAAGGCCGTTCGCACTAAATTTGTCTTGTTCTTTGAAAGTTCTTTATTGTCACAACATGAAACTAAGTTTAAATGTATAGGAAGGAGGGACAACCATGTAGGAGACTTTGTTAGTTTTGCTTTCGAAAGAAAATGCAACATCAGTAGAATCTTTCGATCCGTGCGTAAAAGCTCGAAATATTAAAAAAAAAACCACCAATAATCTATGATAGATGACAGCAGAGTAAAGTGGACATTATTACGTCAGACATTTCACGTGATCAGTTGCTCATTCAAGTCAATCTGCACACTTACCATCCAAAGAATGAACTACAACGCTTTGATTGTTTTTACTGGGATTTGTTCCGTGCGTAAAAGCGCACAACCTATCCAAGTGGATGTAACATCAGTAAGTGAGGTAAAGCAGTAAAGAGGAGAGGCACACATTTTGCTGTCTGCTCTCCGTTTTGCAGCAGCGTCGTTCTGTAGCTCGCGCTCTGTAAAATGAAACACAATGTTGTCTGCGTTCGCGCCCGTTAAATCATAAACTTTCTAAAACAACAATAACTACATCCGAGGTGTGTGATGAGCATCACTCAAACGTGACCAGATCTAGGCCGTCTTGATAAAATAACATAAATTAAAATGAATGAATTCACATTTCCAAACAGGCGTGTTTGGGAAACCTGGAAATGACGTATACTAATGAATAAATAAACACACAAATAAATATATAATAGAAAAAAAAACGGGTTGAATAATGAAATAGTACATTCAATTGCATCAAGTGTTCCATACGACAGGTTTTATTTTGATAATTTTTTCATATTTGGTAACGGAAGTTGAGGGATCCGTCTCTGATTGCACGCGCACCTGCAGCAGTGGCAGCTGATAAAAGCAGTTCCTCTCACGTCACACTTTTTATTCCGACGAGGCACGCGGGCTGAGATGGACTTTTGCCAGTTCATTTGCACGATTTTTTTGGCAAGTCTGAGCATTTCCCCAGGTAAAAAACAAAGCTAAATATGAATACGTTTTTAAGGCAATTGTGTGATTTAATTCAAGCGAGAATGTGTGTAAGTCATTTAACAAATTGGAGCGTGTTGCAATTTTCTCTTGATCTAAACATGAACGAGGCAACATGGCGTATTTTCCTGGACCCCATGAGTTCAGGGTCACTTTTTTTTTTTTTTTGTTTTTTTTTTGTTTTTTTGGGATTTTAATTCAAGCCAGTCATATTTGTGCACAAGTTTCAATAAGTCAAAGTTCTCCATGTTTCTATGACCGCTTTGCGACTAAACATGTTTGGGTAAAACCGATTTTAAAAGAGACCGTGCTGCAAGTGAGTATCACACCTGTCCTTCTGTTTGCACATTCGAGGCCTATGGTGACCTTTTGAGAAGAGTTTTAACACAAGACCTCCTTGGTCTTTAATGTCATTGTTTTTTCTCATACTGCAATATTCAGTGAGTATACATAGGTGTTTGTCTGTGGCTTTTCTTGTCTAGAATTAAGTCCTGGTGAAATAGACTGTTATTTAACAATTCTGTTTGAAGTTGGCTTTTTACAATTCGTCCTGTGTGTAACTTGGACTACCCCAGTGAGTTGTATTTTCTAAGCCTTCCTCTTTGTCCTACTGTTGGTCTCTGTCTCTCTTTTTTGTTTTATGTGTGTAGGTCAAATTTTGGGATGCCATCACGGCCAGTGGCAGTGTGATGATGGAAGCTGTATTCCTGATGTCTGGAGATGTGATGGAGGTGGAGACTGTCTGGATGGATCGGATGAAATGGATTGCACTGGTAGATATACTTCCTGTCCTTGTGCAAAATAACTGTTCTTTACACTTGGCAACAATAAATTGGCCTTGATTGCTTTATATTCATTCACCATAGCTATTTGTTTTCTTGTGAGTCTGAAATGGTTTACACCACATTTAATAGGGCTTGCAGTAGAATCAGCAGAAATGACTGCAGGTTTATTTGTATTTCACACTTCAGTGAACAAACTGCTTCAAATCGATCACAACCGAAATGCAAGTTTTATTAGAAGGCAGGTGCAAAATCAGTTTCCCGCAGTTAACTGGTGATACGAGTCATATTTCCAGTTTTCCATGTTGGGAAAAGTTACAGATTGTCATGTTACCAGCGGTGTGTTTGGTTGTGTTGATTCAAAGGTCAGTATAAGAGGAAGCTTTAAATGATTTTCTTCCCTCCAGCACTTCCAGGCTCTCCTGAATGTCCGCCGGGTCAGTTTCGTTGTGTCGACTCTGTCGGCTGCGTTGATGCGTCGGCCCGCTGTGATGGACAAAACCAGTGTCCCACCGGCTCTGATGAGAACTGTGCCGCTACAGAGGGCTGTTTGGACTCTGACTGGACCTGTCGAAACACCATCTGTATCCCCAAAGACCTGCGCTGCAATGGACTGAATGACTGCCTGGACAACTCTGATGAAGAGGACTGTGGTGAGAAAGATGGAGGGTTGAATGCTGTGTCAGTCTGTGGGACTGCAGGGCACTATAGAGTAAAGTACATTTAAAAGGCCAGTTCACCCAAATTACAAGAAATTGTAGCTTCCTATTATGTACTGTAAGGCAAGTTTATTTGTACAGCACATTTCAACAAGGTAATTCAAAGTGCTTCACATAAAACTATTAAAAGCATTAAAACATAAGGCAAAAGAAAAGGAGATTTAAAAACAATTCAGAACATTCACTAAAACATTAAAAAACAGTGTAAGAAATAAAATGCAGATTTATATTTTCCAGGTATTGCTATAAACAATATTTGAGATGTCTTCAGTCCAGCCTGGTCTTCAACAAATATTTTATGCACTAATTTGCTTTGCCAGACACATTTAGGAAGAAAACAAAAAACTCAACCAAACTAAAAGCTATTGGAACAAATTAAGATATTTATTTTTAATGAAACCAAAACTATTTGCACATCTCCACAATCAATAGCCATTTTAAATGTAGCACTAAACCAGTACAGCTTTTGTTCAGTTATTTGAACATGCTGTCTGGATGAATGTGTGCGAAGAGCATTATCAGAGTTGTTGTCAAAAGATGTCTGACGCAACCAGCTGGCGCCTCACTCAGGGCAGGTTTGAGAAAACGTACAGTGAGACTGTCCCCTTTACAGGTCTGTGTGGCGAGCACGGCATCTGGTGTCCTGAGGGGACGTGTCTGAGTGCTGAAGAGAGGTGTGATGGGACAACTCGCTGCTCGGATGGCAGTGATGAGCCCGTAACCTGCGGTAGGTGTAACATGCTGACTTTCCCACAACTGTTGGTTATCAAGGACAGCATAATGTTTCTGCTGTGCTTCTGGTGTATGGATTTCTGTGACGCTGAGCCTCCTCCTGCAGGTCGTGTTTGCTCTACAAACAACGGCGGCTGTAGCCACGTGTGTGTCGATGCACCCTGGGGAGCTCTGTGTGCCTGTCCTGTTGGATATAAGCTCTCACCCAATGGAGCGGTCTGCCAAGGTGTGTAGGGCCAACACTATTCACTTTCGATATGTAAAGCAGACAATAAACCCCCTCTCTGATTATCAAACTGAGAAGATTACAGTTTTAAGACTAAGCTTTCTTCTGCAGCTGTATCATCGTCTCTTTCTAAATCTGTTTTTGATGCACAGCTCATGCGTATGAAGCTAAAAACTCACTCTCCCCCCTCAGATTTGGATGAGTGTGCCCAACCCTTTGCCCCCTGTTTGCATCACTGCTCCAACACTGTCGGATCCTACTACTGCCACTGCAGAGAGGGCTTCGAACTGAATGGAGGCTCCGTATGTCTAGCTCCAGGTAATGCGGTGGGGTTGTCTCTTGTCGGCCTTGTTTGGTACCAACTCGGCTTAATCTTGAGCCTGGGATCACAAGGAGTACTGCAAGACCATTTTGACGCATGCAAGTACAAATCTAGTGCTGGTGATCGTTGGGGAGCCGGTGATCAGATTAACTGTATGATGCGAGCCTACTTTGGATTTAGTTTCATCCTCTGAAAAGATCAAAACCAACCGCAAACATCATGAAGTGCACTTGGACAAAAGATTAGTGATGTGCTAATGGGCCACTTCGATGTGGCTCAGTTGATGACAAAAGCTACAAAGAATAGTTCAACAAGATCAAAGACGGAACATCTGATACAAGCGATCGAGCAGGTTGCATCAAAATAGAGTTTCAGCGCTTCTTTGGTAATAAAAGGAAGATGAAATTGAAAAACATTGCATGAGGTTTTTTTTCTTCTCAAATATAGTTGGTGATATTTCTCATGAATGTTTTAACTTTAACGCTCTGCAAGTGTCTTTCTACTTTTATCTTGGGAGTGATGTGAGAACTAATCCCTTATGTTGAACTTCCAGGAAGTGAAACTTACTCCAATTCAAGTATTCACACTAACGGTGCCCTTTTTCCCGCCCTGATTTCTATCCATGCATCCAGGTAATGCTACCAGATTGTTAATTGTGCAGTGGGGCTCTATCGGGCTGTTGAATATGCAGACTCGACAGTTTGAAGCTATCAACGCTCCAGTGTCTGACCCAGTGGCCTTGACTTTCGACATTGCCCGAGGCTGGTTCTTCTGGGCTGACAACCATGGCAGCATTTACAAAAGTAATGGAGAGGACAGCTGGACAGTCTATACTGGTTAGTTGACCCAAGATGTGTTTTTAAAGATATTATTGTGATTGCAGCTTGTCGTGTATTAGAATTTGAAGCAATGCAATCTATTTTAAAGTATTGTATACTGTGTATGTTTTTAGTGACTGAAGCAAGAGACCATGAAATAGGTTAAATAGAAAGACTGTCGCCACGCTGATTTAGCTTGGCTTTGACACGCAATATAGACGTGTTATGGCACTTTTTTTCTTTTTGATAAGTCTACTGGAGTGGTTCCCAACATTTTTGGCTTGCGCCCCCCCCCCCCCCCCCAAAGTGTAGCGATGTCTACTTGTGATCACTTGTCACCAGTTCGACAATGTTTTTTTCACCTTATTTTTGTTTGAACACTATTTTAAAGTCCTGAATCACCTAAAATGATGATTATCTAGTTATTTATCTTGTTAGAACTTTACGTTATTTATTTTTTTTATTTATTTTTATTTTTTTAAAAACACTTGTTTCATCTGTCTCCAGCTTAACATGTTTGACGTGATACCTTTTGCACAAAAGCCCCAAACTCTGTGACCCGTCATGAAATCCATTTGATCCCCATTCAAAGTTGGACCACAAGTGCAGAAGAAAAAGCAACATTTCTGAACCAAAATTTGATGATTGGTTTCTGATATTTTTTTAAATTTTATTTAACAGGGAAGCCTGGAATCAAGGGTCTCGCTTGTGATTGGTTGAATGGAAACCTTTTCTGGACCAATCAGAAGACTGAGTCGATCTACATGCAGGCAGCTGATGGGAAAAGTTACACTACTCTGCTGAGCAAAAACACCAGCCCGTCAGAGTTGGTGCTGATACCCGTGGAGAGGTATGCTACTTATTCTGTCTGTCGCTACATAGGATTTACAGTGATCACATTTGAAATATTGTATTATTAAATGGTCATCCTGGCCCCAGTGAATGCTAAATCTGCTTTTATTTACATGGCACATGGAAAATTGAGTAAAATTGCGCACACATCATGCATGAAAATCCATCCATCCTGGATGAACCCAAAGAGGCGACACTACGCTGGGTCGCGCTTATTCGACTTCTCTCCCCTCTGCCTCCCAGCTTGATGTTCTGGATCAGTGCTGGTCACAGTGACCGAGTGACGATAGAGAAGTCGTGGATGGACGCGTCGGAAAGAAGCACTCTGACTGTGCTCACTGCTCAGTTGGCACACAGCCTCACTGCTGACGTGGCTGCCAGGAGGCTCTACTGGATCAGCGACTTCAAGAAGGTGAGTTAAGGAGGGAAAACCTAGACAAACACACGCTGGTGTACATGCGTTAAATGCATTATGTAATGTCTTAGATGTACAGAATTATGATGCATAGTAGGCCTTTTTTCACAGCAGTAGTTTGTTATAGTAGGAAACGCACGGGTTCCAAGGTTGGGTGGCATGGCCCAGTCTACGTCATTTAATTCTAAGGTCATGAATGAATAGAATATAGGGTGGAGGAATTGCTTCCCTTAGTTGGCATGAGTTAATTTATTACCCTAAGCTATTAAGTTTGGTCAGTATGGATGAATTTTGTAAACATGTTTGTTGTTCTTCATATATACCGTGAACATGAATTTATTTTTCTTTTCAGTCCATAGAGACGGTGAAGGTGGACGGGACAGGCGGTTACTCCTTCACAGGACTGTTCAACAGGAAACCTGCTCTCGGCCTGGCTGTGTTTGAGAACTCTTTCTACTGGGTGGATGAGAAAGGACTGTGGCAGGTTCCCCAGAACCAACCAAACCAGAAGCAATTCATCTGGAAAGGCACTCTGCCAATATTAGCCGTGTACCATGAGCTACAGCAGCCTCAAGGTACTACTACTAATAAAGTATTCAATATAAACTGCAGACAATGTATTTCAATACTAGATTGTATCAATACATCTTTCTTAGTCGTAATAGTTGTTTCTTTCACGCCTGATAATGGTACTCATTTCAAAATGTCTTGTGGCGTTTCTCAAAAAGGTTCCTCTGCATGTGTAAAGACTCGATGTCAGCTCTGCCAGCTAACTAAAGGCAGCCCTGATGGATTCACCTGCGCTTGTCCAAACTCCAAAGTGCTGATGCTGGATGGGACGTGTGAATGTAGGTTCACCATAACTTTACCTTTCCATGAATTGCATCATATCGTGCCAGAATATTTCTTGCCATCATGGGATTAACTCCCCCCCTTTTTTTTTTTTTTTTTTTTTTTTTTTTTTTTTTTTTTTTTTTTTTTCTTTTTTTTGGTCCTTTTTATAACTCTAAGCGTGAGGGCATCATAAAAATGTGTGGGTCCTTTTTGTCCCACAGATCCAAGGTTTGTATATGCTACCATCAGCACCATCAACATGCTGGAGTTTGGAGGCAGAGGGTCCACTGAAATCCAGCTGTTTACCACTGCCGACGGCATCCTGTCGTTTGATCTGGACTGGTACAGAGAGTGGCTGTACTGGGCTAACGAAACTGGCCACATCCAACGCACCAGTCTAACCCACGTCAAGACTGAAGTGGTCCCAACACCTCTGCCAGGTTAATGCTTTCAGTTTTCCTTGGCTTGTACGGAGATGGGTAACTGAGAGCAATATTCACCGTATTATGACTTGACAGAAAATGGCAAATGGATTAAGCAAATAGTTTACGAAACAAAATGCCTCGCATGTCCTTGTTCCAACACAAATTATTAGATTACATGATTAATGAATTAATAAAAAAATGAATGGATGGATTAATGGTTGGTAGAATCAATTGTTAGTTTCAGCTGTACATGATGGTCAGTACATGCCGTCAACCGACTGGCTGCTTGGTCTTATTACATCCTTCTGCACACTTTCTATTTACTCCACTTCTTTGTTTCCCTCTTTAGTTTGTCTGATCAAAATAGACCAGAGGAAGGGCAACCTTTATTGGGTGTCATGTGACCATAACGGCATCGGCACCACCACGGCCGACGGTGGATACCCACGTCAGTTGTACCACACGGCGAACAAGATCCGAGACCTGCATCTGGACTGGCTGAGGGGGGTCATCCTCTGGCTGGAGGAAGACAGAGTCTTCACCATGAGCATGATGGGAGGCAAAGCCAAAGAGCTAGTGCGCTTAGCAGGAGGAGTCGGGGGGAATGTCGCCTTCGACCTCAGGGCTAATAGTCTGCTCTGGAACTCAAAAGGGGCAGGTCAGTCGGTGACTTCCGTAGATCAGAGCGCTAAAATGTTGTTGCCGAAAGGCCTCTCCAGTTACGGTGCAGTAATAAACAATGCTTTGAGTCACTACTAAGGTTAGGCAGTTTATCAAAACTGTTACTTTGGCTCAAACAGTCAAGAACTTTAAATCTGGTGATGTCGGATGGTATATTTCCACAGTAAAGGCCTGTTGAATGAGTTTTGGGTCTCACACATTTTTTTTTTTTTTTCTTTTTTTTTTTTTCAGGTTTGACAACGATGAGTTTGCTGGAGGAAAGAAGCCACCGAGCCGGCCGGAGATGGAACATTTCGGGCTCAATCGTGGCTGCTCTAGAGCCCTTCCTACTGTCCCTCTCTGATGATGTCATGACTCTGTGGGACCGGCGCGATGGGAGCCTTGTCCGAGACATGACAGTGAGAGGTCGTGTGTTTGGCGTAATCGCTGCACTCGCGGACGTCAGCACAGGTCAGACCAAGTCAATCTGTCACAGAGGGAATAAACGTATGGATACCGCTGCATGCTTTTTATTCATTCTACACTGTTATTTTTACCTGAATCAGGTTTGAGTATTTTCTTTTCTTGGATTTTCTGTTGAAGTTTTTCTTTTTTTGCTGCTTAGTCTTTGTGTCAATGTGTTGCGGTCATCATGCAGGAATCACACAGCAGGAATATATTGAAGAAGACAAACTTTTTATGAGACTTTTCTATTCTGATAATAATCCTTAAGTGGCACACGGCATTTGCATGAACAAAGTAAAAACAGAATTGGCACTCATCGAGGACGGCAACAGTTTTTCAAAGCACACGGACATAGAAATTTGTGGTAGAGAACAGTTATATGAAAAACACATTTATACTCGCATACTTCTTAATTTGCTCAATTCCTTTCCTCTCCATAGTGCCCAATACTCCAGTCTGCAATGAACCCTCTGTGCTGTGCCGACACACGTCAGTCTGCCTCTCGCAGGCCCAGCTGTGTGATGGGAAAAAGGACTGCCCCGACGGAGACGATGAGGATTTTTGTGTAACCTCATGTCCTTCTAAAGGTAAAGTCTCTGTATCGCTTGTGCATTTTTGTGGGCGCCTCTAAAGCCATGTGAGAAGTAAACGTATTCACCACTGTCTCGACTGATAACTTGAGTCTCCCAGCTTTTAAGACTGATGGTTTCTTCTCTGCCACAATTTCCAATCTTAGACGATTTCAAGTGCAAGGACGGTGGGAGCTGTATCTCCAGGAATCTCGTTTGTGACGGTCGTTCTCATTGTCGTGATGGCTCAGACGAGGTCGACTGTCCAACCTTAGCTCCTCGTGCAGCTCGGGCAAACGTCCTGAAGTGCCGCTTGGGCTCAAAGCCATGTGATGACGG
>NW_022280046.1:3296397-3334322 GCF_004355925.1 Anarrhichthys ocellatus
ATGGGCTCCAGACTGTGTGGAGATGGGACAGAATGTGTCCTCTTCAGTCTCGTTTGTGATGGAAAGAGAGACTGCCGGGACGGATCAGATGAAGAAGGATGTGGTGAGTATTCATTCAAAGGTTGCTCTTTATAATCAATGTAAAAGTACTTTGTAGAGAAACAGTCTTTGCTGTTTCTAATATAACCATTTCATAATATCGTGATGTTTTCACATGAAACTTTCCACTTGTCTAACTCTTAATATTTGTAATAATATTTTTGGATGCTGCAGAAAATCTCCCCTTGAATGAATCTCCTGCACCCACCAAGCCAGCCTGCATCAGCCCGTCAGTTCTGTGTCCAGGTTCTTCTTTATGCATCAACCCAAAACAGCTGTGTGACGGAAAGAAAGACTGCCCTGATGGATCTGATGAGAAGTGTGTAAGGAGATGCCCTTCCAAGAGTAAGTTATATTTTTTCCAAGAAATGTCTCCTGGCTGTGTACAAAGCGTATTCTGTAATTTTTTTTTTTTTTTAATATACAGGGCAAATTCCAAACGTTCCACTCATGTCTTTAAATCCTCTTTTACCCTCCATAGCTGACTTCCGCTGCAAAGACCGTCGGAGCTGCGTCTCAAGGAGTCTGGTGTGTGACGGACTCCCTCACTGCCACGATGGCTCAGACGAGGTCGACTGTCCGAGCTCAGCTTCTCCTGCAGCTCGAGCAAACGTCCTGAAGTGCCGTTTGGGCTCAAAGCCATGTGATGACGGAAGAGAGTGCGTTTTGTTCAGCCACGTGTGTGACGGAGAAGCTGACTGTATGGATGGATCTGATGAACAAGGATGTGGTGAGTTTCTCAAGATGTAATCTCTTATTGGGGGAAAAAAATTGCAGTTATAGAAATGTTGATGCAATCTGCGATTCTTCTTCTTATGAAAGAAACCTTTATTTAATTCTTTAAATAAAATTTAAAAAACACAATCTTTGACAAATACTAATTTAACTCCTTGTTGGTTTAACTTCACTATGTGATCGTTGCTCTACCTTAAAGATGATTATCCATCAAACGGAATGCCACCCGCCATCAAACCCCCTGCTCTGACGGTGCCGGCCTGCATCAGCCCCTCTGTGCCCTGTCCTCGTTCTGCTGCTCACCTCTGCATTTCTCCGAGCCAACTTTGCGACGGGCGCAAAGACTGTCCCGATGGCTTCGATGAAGAGAACTGCGTGAAAATATGTCCCTCTAAAAGTAAGTGGTTTGTGTCTTCTCCTAATTCCAAATGACATGCGTTTCACTGGACATCAAGTGTTCTTTTGAAAATGGATTCTTTCAAAGTGTCCTGAAACCTTTTGAAGGTGCCGTGTGTAGTTGTAGCCACATACTCCAAAGAAATAGGGGGCAACCTTTGAACTCTTTACTGGATACATGCAATCTAAATTTACTGTCAAGTTGTTTGAAAAAACAAAAACCAAACTGCGAGACTCTGAGAGGTCAAACTAACATCTTAAAATACTCTCGTGTGGCACTAACTGGGTGACTGTACGGTCAGTTTACAATTTGATATTTTGTTTCTTGGAAACAACTCGTAGTTTGATTTCAGTAGATATCTCTGCAAAACAATACATGGAGGTCTTTAACATAACGTCAACACTGTACCATCTTCACATTCTGTTGATAATGTTGGTTCATTTCTTGAACGTTTTAAACTTGGATGCTGGCCAGCTCGTACAGATTGCACCTTGATTTGCTTTCCTTCAATTTCTCGTCCAGATGACTTCCGCTGCAAAGACAGTCGGAGCTGCGTCTCCAAGAGTCTGGTTTGTGACGGCCGCTCTCACTGCTACGATGGCTCAGACGAGGTCGACTGTCCTCCTGCAGCTCCTCCTGCAGCTCCTCCTGCAATTCGAACAAATGTCCTGAAGTGCCGTGTGGGCTCAAAGCCATGTGATGACGGAACAGAGTGCGTTTTGTTCAGCCACGTGTGTGACGGAGAAACGGACTGTATGGATGGTTCTGATGAACAGGGATGCCGAGAAACCTGCCAGCGAGGTTGTTTCACTAGGTTTTAATTCAATCTCATATATGCCGTTGAAGTATTTATATATTTTCAAACTGATGTCAAGATAACACAGCTTTTACATTATAACTATTTTTGCTGTACCCTCTACACTGAGGAAAAGACCATCTTATAGCGTCTTAAGTCTACGAAAATAAATTAAAGTAGAGCGCGATATAATGAAAACAAGCACTTATTAGGATTAGCTGTAATGCTGTGTCATTCAATTAGTCATACCTTTTTTTTTTTATTTGTACTCCACCCCAGGGGAGTTTCAGTGCTCCCACGGGAAGATGTGCATCCCCGAGGCTGAGGTGTGTGATGGCAGGTGGCAGTGCAGAGACCAGTCCGACGAACTGGACTGCTGGAAGGGAACGAAGAGCTGCGAGCATCGCTGCGCCGACGGCGAGCGCTGCATCCCGAAGAAATTCCTGTGCGATGGCGAGAGAGACTGCCTGGATGGCACGGATGAGGTGGGCTGCGGTAAGTGTTCGGATCCAGATTTTAAATATTCCTCAATTGGCGATGAGGCGGCATAGCTCCCATCAATAAATGCTTGAAATTTAGCTAGCCAACGTTCTTGCTACAACTTTCGAGTTGAACACTTTGGTTTTCTCTCCTTCCAGACGGTGTTACTTCTGAGGCAACAGAGTCTCCTGTTCTTACTCCCACATCAACTTGCATCACTCCTTCAGTGCTCTGCCCAGGTTCACCAGCACTGTGTATCTCTCCAACTCAGCTGTGTGATGGGCAAAGAGACTGCCCTGATGGATTTGATGAAAATAACTGTTGGGCCCAATGCAGAAATCCAGGTGAGTCCGAGTCCAGCGATGACCATGAGGCAAAGGTAGAAATGTTTTTTTGCATCTACCAAATTATTGATATGGACTCCACAGTGGGAGAGTTTCAGAGAAAGTGGAAGTACTTTAGTTTAACCATGAATATACCCTCTCGGGGCGGCTTTGATCCAAAGGATTTTAGATTAGCGCTTTTTTGAATTGACACATTTCCTTCCTGCACCCCAGATGACTTCTTATGCAGCGACCGGAGGATGTGCATCCCCAAGATGGAGGTGTGCGACGGTCGTGCCCACTGTCACGACGGCTCGGATGAGAAGCGGTGTCAACCGGCAAATCCGACGGCTCCCAGTAAGCCAACAGGCAAAATATAGTGCGACAATAACGTGTCGATGCATTGCAAGAACATTTTATTGCTCCCACATAACTACTTGTACATCATTTGTTAATCAAGAGAAAAATCCCTGACTTCACCGTTTCCTTGCCAGCTCTCAAAAGCTAAGCTGGGGTGTCTTCATACCCCTTTCAATGCCATTTGTCTCTCTGTCAAGTCTCCAACAACGCACCCGGTGCCACATCAGCCCCACTGAAGTGCCGTAAAGGTTTTACGCCATGTAAAGATGGCCTTGAGTGTGTCATGTACAGCCATGTGTGTGACGGGGAAATGGACTGCCAGGATGGATCAGATGAAGAAGAGTGTGCCGCTCGGTGCAAAGCAGGTTTGTTACGTGCATTGAGCTGGTGGAAAAAGCAGCTGAAAGCAATGTTGCAATCTGTTCATGTTAAAGATTGTGTGCTCATCATTGGCACAACTAATGGCCTTTTCTTTGGATTGACTGTTGATGAAGTTATGAGTCTCATGACATTTTGTTTAATATTAGACCAGGAAACCACCAAGTTGTTTACAACATTAACTGCAAATTGGATTGTTAAAATGTTCTGTTTTCAAATGGATGCGTTAAATTCAATTGCTTGTCTTTGAGGAGTTTCCTTTTTTCTTCCCTAGATGAGTTCCCTTGTGCTCATGGGAATAGATGCATTGCTCCGGAGCAGGTGTGTGACGGTCAGAACGACTGTCAAGACCGGTCTGATGAAATGAACTGTTCACGTCTGACCGAGGGTTGCCATCGGCGCTGTGACAACAACACTCGCTGTATACCGGAGACCTTCCTGTGTGACGGCGAGAGAGACTGCGCTGATGGGTCCGATGAAGAAAAGTGCGGTACGTGAAGCCCTTATACAGAAACTTGGATGAAACCTACAGTCTTGTGTAAGTATTTATAAGATGGCTGTAAAACGTGTCTACAAATGTCTGATTACCACATTTCTCTTTTTCTTCTCCCCAGTTTTGGTGTCCTGTGCGCTTAACCAGTATCGCTGTCTTAGCGGTCAGTGCGTGTCGGAGGCCATGAGGTGTGATGGATATGCTGACTGCAGAGACCGCTCCGATGAGGCGCATTGCACAAGGCCCCCACGCTGCCCGGCACAGCTCCGATGCCCGAACAGCCACTTGTGTCTGCAGAGGGAGTGGCTCTGTGACGGCGAAGACGACTGCGTAGACGGCTCAGATGAGAAGGTAAGGCACTACAGTTATTAAACCCGTGTTAATGAGTAGAAGCAATAATTAAGGGAGCTTTTCCCTGCTTTATTTGTGTTATTTTTTCATTGTTTTGTGGCTGCGCATACTGGATGAGGACTAAGGCAATGCTTTTGTTTTGAGTGAGGTTTGGAAGCCGTAGTTGAAACTTGGTCTCATTTGTTTACAGAACTGCTTGTCGCCACAAACAAAGTGCAGGGAATACCAGTGGCCGTGTGGAGACAGCAGTCAATGCATCCCTCTGTCATGGAAGTGTGACGGGAAGGAGGATTGCCACAACGGTGTCGACGAGTACAAATGTGAGCAACATTTACACTAAAATACACACCAGTGTACGGCTCTTAAATAAGTCGGGTTTATTCTCCGCTTCAGACACTTGTTTTGCCATCCAGCATTCAGGCCTATTTGAATTAGTTATACAAGAATAATCTTTCAAAAGAGTAATTGCATTTTAATTCAAAGCCATATAATATTCATGCGCTGATTTGCCCCATATTTTACACAGATGGTCTCTTCAGTTTAAAACTAAAATTAGGTGTTTCATGGTACTGAAGAGCCCCTAATCTGTATTGTTACCATCTCAATGGGGCTTCACATAGCATAATGTTGTTGTTGTTTCTGAGTGTTAAAAAATAAGGTGAAATCAGCTATGCAATACAAATGCATCTCATTCACTGTAGAGGAAACTCTGAAGTACAACAAATCTGTGCATCTGCTCTCGCAGGCAGCGGGAGAAACTGCGCCTCTCACCTTTACCAGTGTGGCAGCGGTGAGTGTGTGGACCCCCGCCTGGTGTGCAACGGCCTCACCAACTGTGCCGACAGCTCAGACGAGGGCGCGGGATGTGCTCGACGCAACTGCACCAGTCTGTCAGCCCCGCGGTGTGACCACCGCTGTGTCAGCACCCCGAACGGACCGGTCAGTGCAGAACGGATGTGGCTTGTGCTTGTTCTGTTCGAGAGTGTTGGCCTTTTCCCAAACTTAACCTCAATATGCTTAGATGGAATGGCAAGCAAGCTGCTCTTGGCCCAAATTCAAGAGTTGGCACTCTTTTATTCACAGCTAAGAACTGTATCTAGAAACTTATAACATTTTTGACTCTATTTTCATATGAATTGCGTGCCAAGCTCATGAAAATGCCTTTTTTTTTTTTTTTTTTCCCCCTCATTTCTGCAGACATGTTACTGTGCTGCAGGTTTCAGACTACAGTCCAGTGCTGTCTCCTGTGTAGACATCAACGAGTGCAATGCAGTGCCACATGTCTTATGCAAACACACCTGCCTGAACACCCGTGGCTCCTACGTCTGTCATTGCCTCCCTGGGTTCTACCTGGAGCCTGACAACAAAACCTGCAAGTCCAAAGGTGCAGTGTGTCTCGACACCGTCTGCTTGTTCAAGGAAAAGTCCAGTTGAATTCTCATGTTTATGTGAATGCAATCCTTTCCTAGCAGCTGACCGTCAAATTTTGGATGCGGGAGCACTCTTGAATAGTCAAAGTGTTGAAAGTGGTTCTTGTCTTTTACCAAATAATGAAGTCATCAAAACTATCGTACCTAATATCACGCAAGTTCAGGGTGAAAGTTGTATTGGCCTCTACTACTCACTCTGGAAAGGAGCAAGACAAAAACTCACCGGTCATGTTTCCGTCTCTAGACGAGCCTTTGCTTCTGGCGTCGGTGCAGTCGGAGCTCCTGATCCTGGGAGTCCATAGTGGCTCCTTGCGTCGTTTGTCCTCTGCCAATCGACCAGTCTTCACCCTGGATTATCTCTGGGCTCAACAAAGAGTTTACTGGCTGAGCCCCGACTACCAGAGCATCCGCTGGGCCGACATGACCAACTCAATCAGCAAAGGAACACTTGTCAAAGGTATGGCTGTCTCAGGAACTCTATACAGTTGTGTTGGTCTGGATGGTTCCCTTAATAGACAATATTTGACAAATTATTAACTCATTGAAATGGAATGTATGTGCTTGATTTAAGCCCCCCAACTAAATAATTTGGAGAGTTGAGACTGAAAATTGAAATCTCGTTATAGGAGTGAAGTCTGATTTCATCGCAGTGGACTGGGTTGGTAAGAACCTGTACTGGGTGGATGGACTGGTGGGTCAGATTCTGGCTGTGAAGCTCAGTGATACCACGGTGAGATCTCAGGACTACACTGTGGTCCTGGGTGAAGATCTGGAGCAGCCAAGCTCATTGGTCCTGCTGCCATACAAAGGGTAAGGTGCTCATTTTAACGACAGGAAAAAACGTGTTCCCAACTTTAAACCCATATCGTTCATCTTTGCATGCATTGCGTAATGGACATTTTCAGGATGATGCTTTGGTCTGAGATCGGCAGCAGCCCTCAGATCGGGCGGTCTGGGATGGACGGCTCAAAGAGGAAGGTGGTGGTGAGCCAAGGCTTGATCTGGCCGGTCAGTCTGGCCTTTGACCCCCTGGACAACAGGGTGTACTGGGCCGACGAGAAGCTGCGCTGCATCGGCTCGGCTTCTCTGGACGGAGACAACGTCAAGGTAAGCGCCACATAGTTGAATGATGTTTGAGGATCGTTTGTGGTTTCAGCTGGTGAACGCTGATGGCGGTTTCCTTTCTCTCGCTAGATCCTCCAGTTAGCCGAAACACCGAGCCCTTTCTCCGTGGCGGTCTTCAATGACGGAGTCTTCTGGTCTGACACGAAAAGAAGAACCATCCGCTCGGCCGACAAGAACACCGGCAAAGATCAAAAGGTTCTTCTGAAGAGACCCGGACAGCCGTTTGGATTGAAAGTGAGTCAACTAATTTGATTGAGGCAAACTACCAAACTCATTACAAATGTTTTGTCCATCTTGCAATGTATGAATCATTGCTCAATCTTAGTATGAAAATCAGTCTTTGCATCTCATGAATATCTTTGATTTCAAGCCGGTTATCTACTGTAGCCGGGTCGGATTGTAACCATTTACAAGTGATTGCTTTTTTTTTTTTGCTTTGCTGCCGCTGTAAATATTTTCAGGAGGTATCACCCATATAAAGTGGCATGAATGTCAATGGGATCTGCAGCAGGGATTGGCAGATCCAAAACATGTTGTGGTGATTTGCCTCATTTGTGACACTTTCCAATTTTCTTTTAAGAAATATTGGCATAACTGTAAATATCTGCAAAAGTTGTATTTTTCTCTTGGTGTCTGAATGCTGAGTAATCTGCTCTTCTAATCCTGTGGTTGCAAACCACATTTGAACATATTTAGATTTCATGAATAAATCAGTTGGCTGCAACTATGAATATCTAAGATAGAAGTTACCATGTTTCAGTATTTTATTCTCACAGCTGAATCCATACTTCTTAAGCAGAACGACTACAGTATTAAGTCATAGCCATGAGCCTTGATATGCATGTTTCCTCTCTCCCCAGCTGATGCATACCCTTTCCCAGCCAACCATATCCAACCCCTGTGACCAGCTGCACTGCTCCCACCTCTGCCTCCTGGCCCCGGCGACGAGAAGAAAGTCTGGCGCATTGGGGACAGAGAGGGCCCCTTCAGCGGTTTGCCGGTGCCCAAAGGGGCTGCTGCTTTCCAAGGACAAGATTACCTGCTCTCTTCCGCCGGAGTTAACGTTCATCCTGCTTTTGTCTCCTACCACAGTCTATCAGGTGAATGTTCTCATTGTGTCGTAAAGACCAGAGAACCTGCAGGCCTTTGCTTGCCAAACACTTCTGAGAAACTTAAGCTCTCCTTTCTGGTTGGAAGCCTTTTTGATTAATACACTTTTCTTCTCCCGCTCTTTCTCATTTCCTCCTGGACCTCATCTTCCCACTACTTGCAGATTCACTTGAACTCCATGCGTCGCGATGGCGTTGCTCTGAAAAAGATGCCAAACGGCCGAGCTTTAGCCCTGCCCGGAGTAACCGAGGCCTCTGGGCTAGACTTGTCCATGCAGGACCTTTCTCTGTATGTGGCCGATGCAGGACAACGATCTGTGGATGTGCTGAAACTGAGCGACTCCAGGTCCAGACAGGGACCGACACCTGCTGGACAGATCCTCCAGCTGAAGGTAAGCATAATCAGCCCTTCAAAGGAAATGAGCATTTCTTAAATCCTGACAAAAAGGTTGTTTAGTCCATAAATGGTTTGTTTTTCCATGGTTTCAGGCTTTTTGTCACACTTAATTGTCGATGGACCCAAGCCATGAAGTGACATTGTAGCATAAACGGTTACTATAGTGCCTTACATTTTCACTATGTATATATATTAGTATTTCCTGGTTTCTTCTAATAATCACCCTCTTAGTTTAGCTTTGATCTGTTCATCAAAAAAAAAATCTACAATTAGGCTGATTTTAGGTTTGAATGCTTTATTATGATTTATTTTTTAAAATATCTTAATAGTTGATAGCAGGTGAGAAGAAAGGCCAGTCAGCATTTCTAATGGCAAATTTTAATTCTGGAAACTAAAATTCTCCGTCGCACAAGGATGATGAAGTCACAGCTCTGGCAGTTGACTGGGTGACCTCCAACCTGTACTGGAGCAGCACCGCGAGGCCTGATCTCCACGTGACCTCTCGCCAAGAAGGCTACACCACCTTGCTGCTGCAGGCAACGCTGAAGGTGAAGTCAGCTTCACTGCTCACACTTGCTCATCCATCATCTCTCTTTCCTCCCGACATGCGTTTCTCATGGCTACAACTTCTTTTGACTCAGCTGCGGTACTTCCCTTGTTGACCGTCTGATGTTGTCCTGACAAAAGGACTCCTGTATTCAGAACACTAGTTTTGAAGGATTACTGTGACTTTTACAAAATTTAAATGGGCAAAAGACACTACATTTGAATTGTTGAGCTGTCATTTTTCAATTCTCTAGCTTCAAGATTATTTATCAAAATCTGTTTAGCAGATATATTTTGGGACTGGAGTGCCACAGCTCGGTGTTTGACAGTAAGACGGAGATGGGGGAAGAGGGCTGTGACTGTTGCACGCAATGTTTCTGTAAGTTTTTCAGTACTTACTCGCAATGCTACTTTGTCACTTTTTGACCGAACCAGTGACATTTTCTAGTTCGCGCACTCGAACCAGCTCGACCCTCTGGTTGACCCATTGACTTTTTTTGCTCCAAGACAATTATTTTGCAGTTGTATTGCATTTCCTGGTAAGCTTATCCCAGGTCTCATTCATCCTCTCAGTGCACAACATCCATCGCAGTGCACCCCCCCTCGGGACAACTTTGTTACACCGCTATAGTGAACGCGACCGAGGTGGGCTGCGCCTGGATGGATGGCCGTAACAAAGCTGTGCTGTGGAGGAAATCGAGCATCCCGACCTCGCTGGTCTTTTCCAATCACGGAACCATGATCTACTGGGCTGACACAGGTGAGGAATCAAATCAATTTCACACACTTGACAACATTTTTATTTTTTTTTTGCTGGCCTGTGTTTACCTGTCTGGTTACTCATTTTCTCCAGGCGAGGATGTAATCGGCTCTATTGGAGTGGATGGAACAGGATACAAACAGTACAAAACAGGATCAGGCCTTCTCACCGCCTTCACACATATTGAGGGCATCCTCCTCTGGGTCACCGTGGACAAAGGTAAGGCTGGAAGAGCAACAGAGCTTTCAATAGTACCCAATACTTTTTGAAGACTCAAACACCCACAGTGTCTTTGGGAGGAAGTCTCGGGGCTTGGTGTATTCTTTCATTTCCACTCTAATAACTTGTTCAGTTCTGCTGTGGAATTACATTTCTCATCCATCTTTATCCTCTCCAGGCAGCAGACTAATGTAACACTGAATTATTTAGGCAACCTGTTCTCAGCAATTTATACTGTTGTACATCTTAAAACATCTACTTGCCACCAGCACCTTTCCTCCTCTCGGTCAGACCTGACTAATGAACACTCCCACTTTGATTGCAGCACTGTTGTGTACGTTTTACAGAATTTCCGCTGCTTCTTTTCTTTTGTTTCCAAACTGTGTAGATTTAACCAAACTGTGGTTCAGCGACGGTCTCCAGCCTAACCAACTGTGGTTTGAGACAAAGACCAGGATGGTGGAAGTCCAAGCCTACAGCAACGACAGTCAGTCTGGTAGGTGTCTATATCAAGCTTTCAACACAGCAGGTCGACGAGCTGTTGACTTGGTCTGCAGCAGGGAGGTAAAGGACTGATCGATCTGGTGAACTTGTTGTGAAAGCTGCCATATGTATTCTGGGGTTCATTGTTGAGATGAAAGCAGGGGATATTGACACCAATGAGAAGGACTCTCCGATGGCCACTAGATGGCAGGTGAGCCATGACAGGACTTTAAAATATCCCAGAGCAGACTGAGAATGCAAGAAGTCTAAAGAGTATTAATATGACAGAAATAAAGCAGTGAGACCCACAAGTGCAATATACAATGGTATAACATAAAGCAAATTAAAACACTAAAATGATGTTTCGGTGAATACACATGGCTGGCTTTAAAAACAGTGCAGTTTCTTACTTGTAGCAAGTGATTGTTTGTGAGCTGTGTTTTCTACACGGGTTAAAAAAGTGTACAAAGTTGGTTGAAATGCTGATTCACCAGCAGGTGGAAATTGTTTTGGCGCCAATTTCACAACATGTGTCATATGGAGACTCTTATGGCTTAAAAAAAACTGAAATCGTCTTTGCATAATGCAATAATTCATAATTCCTCCCCGTGTATGTTGTGCAAAACAAAAGGCTTGCAGCACACTGTCGGCTTAATTTGGAAAACAAAAGCCTGCCAAACTAGTTTCTGAGTCGTACGTCAGGCATCTGCATGCTAATGTTTTCACCTCTTCTGCTTTCTGGTTCTAAATGCAGGAAGAAGAGTGTTACTGGACGCTCAGGGCAGAATGAAAAGACTCTCAGGTTCAGGTTGAGTTGAATAGATGGCAGAGCGATGTGATATCTGCAGAGGGACTTGGCAAGCTGTGTGACATCCTAGTCTGTTACTGTGTGTTGCAGTGGCATACGTATGCAAAAATTAGGTTTTTAGGCAAAGTTTGTTGACAACACTCAAATATAACTAACATGAATGTACTTCATAAACCGTAAAGCATCATCTGAATCCAAGATGCACAGCCAACTGAAGGTCTATCGTATCGTAACATTACAAGACACTCTTGAATGTTGTGGTGCTGGAATAGTCTATCAAATTCTGCATAATACAGGAATTGTAGTGATACTGTGGTAATGCGCATTACAGTGCACATACAAATACAGCGACTATTTTACTCTATACAAATTTAAACTCTTAAGTCTTTGCACATGATAAAATGAAACATTGTGTGAACATTAATTGGCACACATCCAGAGGCCCAATATCCTCTTTCACAATTATCCAATTATAAATGTCAACACAACCCAGTATCATGTTTCCCATCTGGCACTGAAGCGTCCTTACAGCGCCAAAGCAGACTGTATGAGGACGCTGCCATGACGCCCTGATTTGTGTACAGCGCCAAAACTGACGGTTTGACATGCGGATGAGGGCTAATGGTGTGTGCCAGTCATTTCCTCATTACTGCATGATACAAACCACTGTATGTAGACGCAAGAATGCCTATTAACACATTTAAGATTAACAGAAATGTGTCTTAACATAGTTTTACACAACAATAAAGTCGAGGAAGACTTGGTGCAAGTTTATGTAAACGATAAATACTGTTGAGACTTTGAGGCCTGTGAGGTACTGAAAGTACTTAAAGACGGCTCTAAATAAAATCATAACCTCATTGCAGTTTCAGGCTATAAGATGTGATATCTAAGCATGGGATAAATTACTAAGAAGTAGAATTTCTAATTCAGTGGACAGCTGTTCATGATAAGTCTCTTCCCATCCTCTTTCAATCATACTTCAAATGTTTGTTTTGTTTATTTGCTCATGCTTTATTTTAAGCGTGAGAAGCTGTCTCTTTGATTTCCTTCCAAAGACGAAGGGTTTTGTCTTAATTTGCTAATCCTCTTACACATTTCCTCCAGGAACTAATGGCTGCTCCAACAACGGCAGATGTGTCCATCTGTGCCTGCCCTATCCCGGGGGTCACACATGTAAATGCGGCCAAGGTTTCTACGCCGTCGATGCCGCCTCCTGTGCGCCGCTCCCTGACTGCCCCGCGGGGGAAGAATCTTGCTCCGACGGTACCAAATGTATTGGCGGCAGCAAGTTCTGCGACGGACAGGTGGACTGCGCAGACGGGTCGGATGAACAAGACTGTGAGATATCATCCAAATCTTTAATTGTTTATCCACATGTTTCTCATTGTTTAATTCTAACTACAGCAATTCCAATCCCGCCCCAAAACAGTGCAATAATTGACGATTAATTTTTTTTTTTTTTTTTTTTTTTTTTTAATTTAGCTTTAGAGATACCTGAAAGTTTCAAGAACGTTGATTACATTGACTTTCTCTTCAGGTCCAAACACAAACTCTGCGTCTTTCTGGACCAAATCCAGTGATGGCCGCCCTCCCCCGTCTAACGCCTCTCCTCACCCCAACAACGTCCAAAAGAACTCTGAGCTCCCAGTTAAAGACTCTACATCCTGTGATCTCCAACGCTGCAACGGTCATGGCAATTGCGTCACAGAGGGCAAAGTCACTCGCTGCCAGTGTGTGGCTGGTTACAAGGGAGAGTCCTGTCAAGAGGCAGAAACTGGACGGAGCCGCGTGCCTCTGATCCTGGGTGTCCTCTGCGTCTTTGCTGTGTTGACGGCTGCTGCTTTTATTTTCGTTAAAAGGTACTGGCCACAAGGAAGAGTTTTCTTTTGCACCTTGGCCAGAGGGATTCACTTTTATGATGAATGCAGATCATTTCACTGACACTTTACACACTAGAAATTAAACATTAAAGCCAGTTGCTATAGTGTTTTTTTTATTTTTAATAATTGATTTTTAAGAGGCTCTTGGACCTTTTTTTTTAAACCCTTCAGAGATATTGTTTTATGCAACTTGTGACCTATGTAGAAAACAAACACTTTTAATCTCATTTCAACAGTAGAGTCTGGCCGTCCCTCAGAAGAAGATCCTTGGATAAAGAAACTCTGATGGCACACATGGACCTGGCATGTGAACGATACGATTCAGACTGTGAGGTAAAACCTGAGGCCAACGAGAAATATTACATCTCCATTTATTTCTTTTTCAATTTTGGCCAAAAGGCAGCTGAATTTATGTCAGTTTTGTCTACTTTTTAATAGATCAAGTACAATTGCAAACAGGCTTTTGTCTTTTTAATTCTTATAAAAGCATCTGTTTATAAACCCGATCTTTTCTTCTCCCCAGGAGCTGGAGTCCCCAGTAGATGTGAAGAACCCCCCGCTAGTGTTGAAGTCACTGCAGCTCCAATAGAAGTTCTGCATTATGCATTCACAAGTATTGTCTGAGGATGAGTTTCTCTGGTGCTTGTCTTTTGGTGCATTAAAAATTGGTGAAAAGAAATTAATTAAAAATCCGACTGCTTGTTTTATTATTTCCGACAAGAAAAACTTCTGAAGGTTCTCTTCTGCAAGTTCAGAGGGTCTTTGTTTGTTTCCCAAATAGTTTGTCCACATAATAACACATTAATAGAAAGTGCCACTGGTGGGGTAGTTGTTATACATGACCTTAAGGGTTTACATTTTGTACTCTAGAAAACCTGTTTTAATAATGCGTCTCTACTGCTCTTGGCAAAAGCACAAACCTTCAGAAAAGTGACAAAAGCTTCTGGAAAATTTGAGTTGCAGTTAAAATTTTGATTTAGAGCAAGCAGTGGCATGGGGAACGCAGGAGAGCATAGGAGTGTGTTTTAACATGCTGCTCTATTGATTATACATACATTTCCACTTACTATATTTCACATCACATCCCTTGAGTCAAAGCCAGACGGATTTGTCAGTGTTTAACCTCTTCATGACTTTCTGTCTTTACTTGTTTGTCATTGTTCAGAGCTTCTGGTGTTTCTTCAACACTTATATTTGTGTGTACTATATTGTACATCTTACTAATGCTGCTTATAACTGTGCTTGTCTAATGCTTATGGGCTCGCTGTCTACTTACTGTCTAGTGTGTGTGCCATCACAGGTCATCCTTTCAGTGAATGTGTGCTGCCAAAATGTTTCTGATTTCCTTGTTAGTCTGTTGCCATTTTGTAATCTGATACCAGTTTCGATCCAATGCCTCCTTGTGACATTTTGGTTCCCTTTTTCATCATCCAGTCTTAGTTCCACAGAAAAGTATTTGGCAAACGTCCCTTTGTTCACATTCTTCCGCGTGTATATCGGTCAAACTTGATAGATGGGGCACATGCAGGCATGTGGTTGGTTGTTTTTTTACTTTAACTGATCAAAAGTACCAATACAATTCACGTAGCCTTTGCCTCAGTGTTGCATAAATATCTTCTTTCCTCTTATACTGTATCAACAATTGTGTTGGTGGCGGGTAGTTTAACAGAAGCCATGAAAGGTCCTCTTGACTCTGCCTCACACCAGAGCATAGGGAAAGTAAAGTCACTCGTCTAGTGTATTGTTGAATACACTATAGATTGTTGTGTAAATATTACACAATCTCGGCCTGGAGTGAACTCCCCTGATGACTCAGATACTCGGGTGAAAGATCTACAGTAATATAAATAGAGGTGTGGGTACGTCTTGCTTGATGCCCAGCAGGGCGTCGTTAGGCCTATTTTATTTGGGGGGGCTGAAGCCCCCCCAAATAATTTGGCATTATTGGATTTAAAAAAAAAAAAAAATTTTTTTTTTTTTGTGGTGTCATTAAATTGAACTTGTTTCTCACAAGGACAAGTTATTTATAACTAACATGCTACATATGTGTGTGCGTTCTGGTTTGTATGTTTTCTCCCGCTTCAAATTACAATCCAATAGCCTATCATACTTAACGATATAAAGTTGACTGTCAGGTCCATTCTCCATCCATTGTGTGCGGTCTCTTTAAGAATTAGGATTTGGGAGTGACGCGGATATGAAGACTAGTTTGTCTTTCCTTTACGAGCAGGAAAATTATTTCTCTTTATTTGAGAAAAGTTCATATTTGTGTTGTCAAATTTCACTATGACCCTCAAATTCTGTCTTGTGTTATCATATACTGAATGCAAGCAAAACTACAGAGCAAAACCACACTTTCTGATTGAACCAATCTATGAACTGTCTGAAACAATGGATATCCACGGCCCCAAAAAAAATTGCAGCGCACTACGCGCACAAACATTACACTCCCCTTGGGGCTAAACCCCCCCCTCCCCCCTTCTTTGAATCCTAGAAATGCCCCTGATGCCCAGATAGTCTCACAGTATCTTGTCTTTGTCAATATCATCTTGTATCAAAACTGCCTGACCGAAAGAAAACATGGAGCAGGCATGGAAGATACTTCCAATTGGGATGCATTGGTATATAGAAAATTCCTGTCCAAGTAAACGAAGCGATATAGATTAAAAGTCTTTCTCGCAAACTGCTGTGAGACAGTGTTAGAATGTCCTACGTTTTGCAGGTATTTGATCTTAAATAAAGTATCGGACAAACCGAAACTTTGACCTGATGATTGTGCTCAAGGCAAAGTCAGAGACACGGAAGTTATTAGGATTCATCATCTGGGAACCATGCACGTCTGTACCAAATGTCATCGCAGTCGACCTACTAGTTAAGAGATTTCAGTAAAAGACACAAAATGAACCTGCTGGTAGCGCAAGAGGGAAAATCGAGGGTATTACCAATATGGTAATTGACATGGACTGTTTGTCCTCTTGGGACCAGGAATGTCCAAAATGTCATGGCACTCCATCCAGTAGTTGTTGGATCAAACAACTGATCAACATTGGCATCGCTTGCATGCCACTAAAAAAATATAACGTTCAAATCTTACTCAAAAACCAATACTTCCCTTGGAGGCCTAAAAGAATTCCCCTCAGCAGTTTTCTAGTGAAGCGCTGAATGTTACAGGCATGTCGGGTCTTGCCAGCTCGTCTTGTTCTAACTAGCCGCGCCGCCTCCTTCCATGATGGCTTGTCTGTCAAACACAACTACTGTATCCTAGTATAATACTCCTTAGGCTATGGTGTGTGTAAACGTGTGTGTTTATAATGTTCAGCATCCAATTGTGATTATTTACCTGTTTTTAGTGAAAACCTATGTATCTCTCCGTCAACTTTTATTTGCCTTTGCTATTTGGTGTCCTGCGCATGTCTGAAAGGTGCCACACAAATAAAGTTGACTTTTCCCAGGGATGCCAGAGCATTGACTGTTGTGAGTCAGCGTGAGTCAGAGATTAACCGAAGCATAAGATTGGTTTGCATTCTCCTTATGAAATGTAAAGTTACTCCATACATGTCGGGATATTTGGTGGGAGCCAGTGCGTGTACATGACTCAACCCATTTAAAGATGAGGAAGGAGGAGGTAATTGTGTGTGTGAGTTTAGGGGGGGAAAGAGGCAGGTATTAACAGGTTTCGGCTTTCTTCCTCTTCCCTCCTTCCCTTTGTGGCCGATTCCCCACTGAAAGAGGAACTTGATATTCTTTTCCAAAGACCCAGGACCTTTGGCACAGACACCTGGACATCAAAAAATAAAACTCTCCAGCTTTCATTTAAAGACGCCAGGTCTGCATTCTTTGCTTCTGTGAGTATGTTTTCCATTTAGTCGCATTTTGAAATGTTGCACGATTGAAAGTCAGCTCCAAAGCTAGTGTTGAATACAATCTTTCTGTGCTGCTGGGAAATCTGAATGACGAGATCCTTGAAGTAACTTCACAACCACGACTTATCAGATAACCGACACGCTGTATAGCTTTGGATGATTGTCAGTCTTGTCCCTTAAAGTTGACTTTTAACATACTACAGTATTTGCAAAACTTTGTTTCGCAGTCAACTTCTGTGGCTCAGAATGGAACTACATTGTGCTCTTGGTTTATTCTTGTGTTGAGAATCTAAAAAGCCGATGCAGTAACCTACTCTCTTTATGCATTCGGTATGTTAATGAATGTGTACGGCACCGTTCAACAGATGCGTTGTTTGGTTTAGGATTGGCAGAAACAAACAGTGCCCTTTAAGATGCATTTATTATATCATTAGGACAAGGTTGATGTTTCTTTAATAGGAGCTATATGAGCTGATAGCAAACAGTCTTCCTTTTGGGTTCAGTCTCTGTACAGTACACCTAATGCTGTTGATGATAAAACAACTTGTTACTCATGTGGAAAGAATAAATGCAACAAAGGAAAATCTAATTTTGTCACATGGCAAGATGTACAATCCTTGACGTTCCCTACACCTGCAGTTAGGCTGTTGGGAGAATTTGGTCATTTGAATGTGTTGATTTAAAAGTCAAATTCATCTGAGGGTGAGATGCCGCACAACAAGCAGGTTGTCGTGTGTGAACAGTGGACATTTTTAAGAAGCTGTCCCATTTACAGACTATCTTTAGTAGTCTTTAGTAATACTTTTTGTTATTGTTTTACATACATACAAAGAAAAAATGTATCAACAAAACTATATTGAATGTGTATATATTTGGGGATTATTAAGATAAAGTCTGGACTTTACCAATAAGGATGAGATCCATTCAAATTAAAAATCACTTGATACCTTCATGCTCACTGATTAGAACATCCTCTCAAGGGGGGATCGCACTCTTTATTGCATACAAAGTGTGCATTTCTGTCTGGGACCTGAAGGAAACACTGTCTTTAAATGGTAGTTTGAGCACAACATAAACACTGAAGCCAACACTGTATGAAATGTACCAAATTTAAGTTAGCAAGGGGAGAAAGATAGTGCTGAAATGTGATTTCACATGTGAAAAGTTCCACGCAGGACAGACGATTGGTTGGTGGTAAAAGATCCGATTGCCTTTATTTCTATTAAATGATCCTTTACGAAGAAGAGTGAAACTGAATGTTAAGGGGGGGTACAGTTAAACATACTTGCAGACGTGTTTGAGTTAGCCTGATCTCAGGACATCCATTCGAGCTATACAGTCTCTTCTCTTTGTTGTGTGACCCCATTGTGTTTTAGGGTGTGGCTTCCCCCCCATTCATCTCTCTCCTCTCCAATTCTCCTTCGACTTATCCCTCCCTCCCTTAACAGTTCAGTGTTTCCTCCCTTTCCTCCATGATGTCCACCCCTTTCCCGCCTCCCCAACCGGGAGGCATCGACTTCACCCTGCCAACCTGTGGAGAAACTCTGTGCAACGACCACGGTACCTGCGTGCCTCCTCTGGGTGGCGGCGCCAGTTTGGTGTGCGACTGTGACCTGGGCTACCGGGGGGAATTCTGCGAAGACACGGTCAACGGGTCCTTGAGTCTACCGCTGACCCTGAGTGTGCTAGCCGTCATCTTCGGGGTGCTGATCTTGGCTTTCTTCTTGGCCAAGTTGAGGCAGAGGAAAAAGAAGAGGAACAGGTACTGAAATCTCAGCGGTACTCTGTTGAAAGCTTGTACGTTAAAGGTTTTTGAGGGAATAGTTTCAATATTTTGGGGGAAGCGCTTATTTGCTTTCTTCTCGAGATGAGAAGAATGACATCAATCTTGTCTGTGCTTTAAAAAGGCAGCTGGAGTCAGGGTGTGGTTAGCCTAGCTTAGCATGAAGACTGGAAGCAAACGGGAAACAGCAAGCCTGGCTTTAAAGTGATAAACGTATGCACATCAACCTCTAAAGCTCTCTAACACGTTGTGTACTGTTTGTTCAAAGTTTTTAAGTTTTTTTTCTATATCTATTTTGTCTATAAATTACACTTTAAAAGTAGTACTAAAAGGTGACTTTTGATTCGGGATTTGAGTGTGGATGAGAGGAGGGTAGTGGAGCAGATCAGAGAGGGAGAAGGGGACCTGGTTATCGAAGGCTTTGTGAGTGAGGGGGAAGGACATTGAATTGGATTTGTTGTTGAGGGAGAGTGGAGTTCTAGATGGTGAGGCAGAAGTTGTGAGTGGCTGAGGGATTTGGGGCTGATGACGATCATCGCTGATATATCACAATACATTTTGAGTAAGTTGGCTTGCATCCATGACTTGCTTTTCAGTGAGATAGTTGCTCAGGGTGGAGTGGGTAGCAGTGGTGATGGATTTAGTGTAAATGTAGAGCTGGATGTCATCGGCGCAGCAGTGAAACATATCCACACAAATGTAGTCTTGGCACTTAAGCCAAGCTTAGTCGATCCTGACTCAAACACCATATTTATGAAGTTAATACTGATCCTGTCACTTCACTCTTGAAAAGAAGAGAAAAAGATGAACAATTCCGAACACTCGGTTTCTCTTTCAAACAGGAACCTGGTTTGTTTGTGATATAGAGAAGAAGAAAGTGATAATAAGCATAAGCACCGATAGATTAAAAGAGCAACCGAAACTTCATCAGCATAGAATCCAAAGAATCTGGCTTTTTTATTGAATTGTAAGGGATTAATAATGTTTGGAACGTCTTTTGAAGAGTCTCTTTTTTTATTGCATGCTGGAAGCTGCTATTTGCTGAACATTTGTTCACATGTTGGCACAACACCGAATACATTAACATGAGATGATGAAATGTTCACAAATGAACTAATTGTGTGTTTTTGTCTGTTGTCAATAGGAAACATCTGGCAGCAAAACAAGGCTCCAACATTGTTGTGTAATGTTGATAAATCTCCATCATACCCGAGGTAGACATACGGCTGAAATGCTTTACATGTTGTGTGGTACAGCCTGGGATTTCAATTTGGGTGTCGATATCTGACTGAAGTATAGAATGTAAAGTGTGTAAAAGTATCGGAATTTGATTTTAATAATTTCATTATTTCATCATTTGAAGGAAAAATTATTTCACCAAAATCAATTACGTGTGAAAACAAACTAACTTTTGGAACTTGTGTATTTAAAGGTGCCCTGTAGAGTTCAACAAGCCCCCCCCCCCCCCCCCAAAAAAAAAAGTAACAGGGGCCATCACTTGCTCCATAGCAGTACTGGTCAAAAATTCCGCAGGGTGCTCATTGATTGCTGACACCTTAAGTCTGTGTCTAAATGTGGATGTGTGTCATCATCATTGGAAGAGAAAAAAATGAAATAATGATCCTCTCGTTCTAATCCAGGTCAACCATGACATAGACACAACTAAACGTCCACCAGCATCCTTCTCCAGCACGCTTATCGCGAAGTTTGTTACATTTTGTAAAAAAAAAAATAATAATCATTCTTGCAGCATCAAACTCAAAAACTGAACTGAGCTTTAACGGGGTTAACAGTGACACAACTTAACTGCAATAATTATGTTATTATATGAAAAACTTAAACTTTACAAAACCTTTTTTTTTTTTTAAATGTTTGTTCACTTTAATAGTAATAATTTAATATATCCTCAGTGTTAATTATTATTTAGAGTTATTGTTGCCATCTAGTGCTAACAAACAGCAATTCAACATGTGTCACTCTGCAAGAAATGAAGAGACTTTTATGGGCTAAATGTTCATGTTGTCACAGTTTCAATGCACAATGAGAAATGTCAGTCTGCTCCTGATCAAAATCTTCTTCCTTGATGTGTGCGGAAGCTTGTTTACATAGATACGCTGATTGTGTCCTCTAACACTTGTTATACTTTACGTAAACTAATGCAAATGTTCACCTGTCAGTTGTTCTCTTTTATTAAAGGAGTAGTGTCCTTTAAATACAGGGAAAGCGCAGGTGGCTGCTATACGGTGATAGTGAGCGGTTCTTATTGCCATGTTGTTGTACTTCATGCGGGTGTTGCAAACCAAAAGTGGAAGAACTTCAGATGTTTCCACAGCAATTTATTTCACAAACCAGATTTGATTTGTCTTAAATCTTTAATCTCTACTGAGTAATCACGATACTCTCAGGAGCACAGCCAGTGTTAAGTGTTTCTTTTTTTTTTTTTGCTGTATTATCTTATTTTATTGTACATTTCTGACTGAATTACTATGTTTTGAAACTGCATGTAGATTTATTTTGATCATGTGACAGCATGATGAAAATGATAAGGATGAGTTGGGCATACTGCGCATGTTCATATTTGTATATAAATGGATTCTAAGTGACCGAACAGTTTGTTTGTCATTCTTCTCTATGGGATGTGATGGGTTAGTTTGACAAAAGAACAAAAAATACACCCTGTTGACGGCTTTGTTTCTTTTGAATATACGTCTGATTTCATTCGAGAGAATGACAAAAGTAATGCATTTTTGCTCAGGCCCTCGGTAAACTACCACAACTATGACGTTACTGTTGATTTTCAACGCTGCCACACAACATTCCATCTTGAGTCGTATCTGTCACGTGAAAGCTAGAGGTGACCCGGTCCTGACAGAAAAAGTGTGCTTACCGAAAGAAAAACAAGTTGCTTACTTTTGCAGGAGAATGTAGGTCAATAACTCAAAACTGAAATGTGTGTGCACACCTTCCCAGATCCTGTTATGCTTCATTTTACAATTCCTGTCGTGTTAAAAACCAGATTTTATTTCATTGGCTCCTGGCTTGTTTTTTTAAATAGCTTGTAGGGTTTATTTTTAGCAGCTAAACTATAGTACACGACTTTCTGGTGGTCTACTTACTTAGGCCTCTGTATTCCTTGCATAACACATGGGTCATTGATAAAAAGTGTTCACCCATGTCTGTCTTGGGCCATTACGACTGCTGCTGGTAAGTGCTAGCAACTATTGCCTTTTAATTAGTTTAGAAGTTGTCATGTTAGCGCTGTGCAGACATAGCCTTGCAAATGTTGAACAAGCTGATGTGTGGATAAAGTGATTGGTGTGTCCATGCCCCTACAATTGTCAAAGGGCGTCTATTCTTATGGACTATTTCATTGGCCTGTATACTTTTAATTATAAAGCCACTCACCAACACAATCAGGCAGTTAGTGCACATGTCTAACACAAGCAACTGTCTGATTAAAATACCATCTCTGCACATACACTTTTCTGTTCTGTGTGTATGTCACACCAAAATGATGTATACATAACCACTGTATAAATGCCATGTGTAAATAGTATTGTGTCCTCTTTTGGTCGATATTGATAATATTTTCCACGTCTTTTTTTAAGCAAAGTAAAGATGCATCCTTTCTTATTAACATGAATTGTTTGCAGATGTGCAGGACTTTACATGAACGACAACTGTAGCTCTTTATTTCAATACTCTTTTATCAGTTTGTTTCACAGCAGAGTCCGTTAACTTAGTTTTAGCTACAGTTTGCAGCTATGCTAGCCACTAGCTTAAGTAAAGGCTATTTAATGGTCTGATAATATTATAGATTAGTATATAGTATTTTTTTAAATATTATCTAATTTATATAACAATACAAAGATGAGTGTGCGTCACTTTTAAATCATTACTAAGTTGTTCACATCTTCTGCTACAGGTTGTCTATGTGTAATAACCCTGACAACCAACATATGTCTCTGTGTGTGTTGGGGATGCACCAAAACATGCACCGCTGCCTGTTTAGCATCTTTCTGGGATCCTGTTACACGATAGTATCAGGTTCAGTGTTTACTAAACTCTACCGGAACACAGACTTGGAATGACTGATATGCAATTATGCAGACGGACTGGCTATTAACATGCATCTGTTACAACAAGGAACATAAAGGATCTGCCTAAAGATTGATACTAACTGTTAGTACCAACCGGGAAGTGTGCTCATTAGTAACCAACTCCTGCTTTCCTAGTAATGAAAGCAGGCTTTGAGACTGCAGCTTTTTAGCAGAAAATCTGCTTTACAAACTAGAAAACGTGGGTGTTCAAAAAAAACGTGTGTGACATAAAGGTGCATTGGTTGCATTATGGGAAATGCAGGATCCAGCTTTTTTTTTTTTTAGCTTGACCCATGCTAGAAACTCAAATCTGGATCTGATGTATTGTTTTGCTCAATTCTTTAATCCATCTCATGAGAGTCTCCCAACTTTATGGAAGTGCAATGCAACTTTTTTAAAGAGCATGAGGCTTCAAATAATAACTGACGTCTTTTGTCAACATTCACCCCACTTATCTTGGACCGTAATTTCGTGAGTCACTGCATTCTAGGCGACAATTTAATAGACGGTAGCTTGAAACCCAACCCAAACCCAACCCAATCCCTTCTTGAATCCTTTTTCTCGAAATCTGCTCAGATGCAGAAGCATCTTTTTTACCAAGAAAGTTAAGAGTTATTAATCAAGACTAACGTTACTATAGCTGGCTTACTGATATTATTTCTCCTGCATTCATGGGTTTTTCATTCCAACCAACTACTCTGAGTTACCACGATCAGAGTGGTTGTTAAATGTACTATTTGTTAAGTTGTTTCAACACAAATAACCATATTTCTCTTTCTGATACTTGTGTTTACATCAGTATGAGCAGATGCACTCATTATGGCCGTCAGTGCCAGTTTAAAAACAGCTTTTCTTTACTTTACTCCACGTCTAACTGTGGCATTCAACAGGTCCTGCAGGGAGAACTGCATCATGATTCCTTCGGGGGCCAAATTAACAACAAAAGACTCTCAGGGATCTATAGAGGGACAATTGTTCACTACAGTGTTGCCTTGTTTGAGATGTTAGGCCAGTTTAAACAGAAGAGGTATAATGTTGTTCGACAAGATGGTGAAAGAAACTAACCTCTCGGACCGGTCGGGCAACATTGTGTATGTATGAGGTGACGACTGAGCAGACGGGGAGGCATATGTGTGTTTGAATAGTGTCCCTATGACTTCTGGTCACGGATGATAGAATACAATACTTCTCTAAGATTTTAGATTCTTACTTTTATAAACTTTCTGCTGACAAAACATTTAACTTTACCCCCATTGTATTCATGACCGCAGCTATTTCCACTTATCAAATATCCTAAAAATCAATTCATGCACCTCTGCAGTACAATATGTATTATTTATTTACATAAAAATGGATAAAAACATAGCCCAAAAAATGTGCCAGTGTACACAGAAAAAAAAAATGCAAAAGGTTCCTTACAGATGAGAACTATTTACAAATTTATCTCCATGTTTCACCCTCACAATAATACATAATTCTTCACTTCCACTTTTTCCCCCAGTGCAGTAATGGTAAAGATGGGATGAATTACTGCACTGCTTGAATCACACAACTATCCTGTATCATAATAATGTTAGAATGAGGCTACCTTTTAGCCCATAATGAATCTCATCTGTAGCCACATTAAACTGCAGCCCTGGCTCTGCCACTCACATCATTTAACACTTATGCCTTCAAGTAGCCTATAACTTGTCCTAATGTTGACACAGTGTAACACTCAACGAGACCTAAAGTGATTCTGCTTCACTTAATAGTGAGTTTACAGGGATTTCACAATATTTACGGTGTTTGATATCTTACCACTAAAATAGCCTATTCCTAGAATATTTCATATGGTCACAAATGAATTGAACTTTATGTTATGAGCATGTTTTATGTTATTACTATAATACTCCAGAATATTACAGACAGTTTTACTAAAGTGGGTTAGATTTGTAATGTTATGAAATCATTGAGTAACTACCATTGCTTCTTCCTAGAATATTTCCCACTCTCAGTCCCTTCTGCAAATTGCTGTGTCCGTCTCTAGGTAGTTTTCCTCGTGCATAGGTTTTTTGTGTCGTCTACATGGAGACCCAGATGTGTGACACGTGCTTCTCATAGGTCGGCCTCATAGGGTCTGCCGCTGTAGGAGGTGTTGACTGACGGGGCTGCTGGGCTCTTGGCCCGGGGGAAGGACACATCCTCATCCAGGGAGTCCTTCGAGTAGGGAACGCTGCTGGCGCTGCTCCTGGGCCGGCTCAGGCTTGGCACTTCAACTCGTCTCGCGGGCTGCTTCTGATTTCTGAACCGGGGGCCCGTGACCTCCTCGACGCGTGTCTCCCCTCGGTTCTTTCCTCCACAGCAACGGCAGATCCCGATGAACATGACGGCGCCGCCCAGGATTTCGAATATCCCGCCGATGTAGCCCAGGATGATGCAGTAGCCGACACGCACGTTTATGCGAGGGGTCAGCGTTGAGATGTCTTCGAGGATGTGGGTGTACCAGGCGATGGGTATGATGACCATGACTCCTGAGAGGAAGATCAACAGTCCGCCCAGGCCGGCCACGACCCATTTAGGCCTGTCTCTCCAGCAGCGGACCCCCGGGATGGCCACGGCCAGCCCGATCAGAGTCACGATGAGGGAGGCCACCATCAAACCCTGGGCGACCTCGATGACCTGGTTGCCGAAATACAAGGTGTCCTGCAGGTTACAATTAATCCTCGTGTCTGTCGAGGTGGACCTGCAGATCTCCCAGATGCCTTGCTGGATGAACTCATTTACCGGAGTGTTGGGGAGGTCGTTGAGGGTCCTCCAGTTTGGTGCCACGGTGGCTGTCAGGTTCAGGATCCATCCGCAGGGAGCCAAAACCATCCCGAAGATCAGGATGCCCGGGGTGCGCAAAGACAACCGGATCCACTCTTGCGTTGATCGTCTCGGCATGGTTGCCGTTGCTTTTGTTACTGTTGCTGATGTGTGTGTGTGTGCGCGTACACCCAAACTGGTAATCTAATCTAGACAGCTGAGCGACTGAGTTTTGACAGTCCCAACAGCTGCTCTTAAGAAACAAGTCCGACTGAAACCTACTAGTAGGCGGGGCTTTAGCCTTGCCCGTCTGCCTCAGTCCCCAAATAGGACAGGTGTGGCGCTCAGTGCCGACAGCTATTTCATCTTCACCTGCAGCAGAGAGGACGGGAGTTTCGGCCAAGCTTTTATCATGCAAATATGCGATAAGTGATAAAGAAGAAGAAAAAGTAGATTTTTCGTCGTGCCTGTGTCATCAGCTGATAAAATGATATAAATGATAAAAACTTCTGTATTTATACCCCTTTGATTAATAAGATTGTAGTCCTCAAATCCCGATTAAATTACTTATTAAAAAATAATCTAAACGACTCAGATGAAATATACTGTATGTGTCTGCCTATAGACTTATACAGGCCACCACATAAACAATCACACAATGATTAATAGGAGCTTTGCCACATATATTGATTTCGTCGACTTAAAGATGAACGTAGTTTTATTTTGTCTAAATTTTGTTCAACAGGAGCCTTAACAACCTATTTAACACAATGGTGGTTGGGATGCAATTAATACAATGAAACAAGGATGAAACTTTTAATTAAGTGGTAAATCAAAGACACGCACTTCAGACTGCTATTTTTGCAAATTTAACTTGTTTATTTTTGGACGTCTTCATTACAAAATGCATTAGCTTTCCCAGTGAGGTAATCAGCTTTGGAAGACCAAGTCAGACTTCATGATAAAAATGGAATGTAGTTGTGCAGGAAGCACAAATACCGTTCTGCCTCGTTGCGTTTGTCTTCTCGTCCTCTCTCCTTCTACATATTTGTATCTGCACATCTGTCTGTTTCTATTTACCTCTTTGTTTATATCGCCGTTTCTCTCTTTCTGACCACCCCTGCTCTTTTGGAGGTTTCCTCTCAAGTCATTCTGTTATCTCCATGAAAGTGGATTATTCACAAATGCTACTAAAGTCCCTTCATAGGGTAAAGTAGTTCAATGTGATTGATGCTCAAGAGTCCGGACATGAACAACATCAGTGTGCAAAGACCCATACAGCTTGCGGTGTGAGTGTGACTCTCACACAAGCTGTTATCCCACATGAACGTGATTAAGTTGCTAATGAAGTGAACAACCTGAGATTAGCTGATGATACGCCCAGAGACTACATTGTTTAACCACTCCTCCATTTTAAGTGGTCATCAATATCCCATTCGATTTTTACTGCTTAAGTTTTGTGATTATACCTGCTATAGAGTTACCCTCTTATAACTTTTATTTTGAAAGACTGACAATAGGAAAAACCTCCTATTTCAGTAGGAAGTTGAGTACACTGGCAACCGACACCTGACCAGCTGAGTTTTTCCATTATCTCTAAATGTGTTAAATTCACACGAGCGCACACTGGCTGCACAAATTCAAACTGTCAAGTCGCATGTTCGTGAGGGCGTTGGGGTTGCTTTGTGTTGGTTAGGAATTGTTTTTCAGGTCCTGGGTTGAGCTTTGACACACAAAGAGCCGCTGAAGGAAGTATGAGAGGTATGTCAACCAACCGACCTGACGGAAGCTCGCATACTCGTCCCGTGACATAACAGCCCTGTTTTATGACTTCTACAAGCTGAAGCATAGTTGTAGCAGTTGTCACCGCATGTGATCAGCTGTCACATCCCTCATTTACTTGCGGAAGAACACATAGAAAAAACTACAGAGGATCTATTGTGAAACATTGTATATTTCCATGGCTGTTTGGTGCTGATACTAAAAACCCCACTACTACTACTAGTAGTAGCCTACTGTGGCAGATGTATTTTAAGGTGCAGAAAATGACAGATGATGACTTCCGGTGATGAACCAGTTAGACCTTTTTGGCTTCAAACTGAGATGATGGCTTTTCAAACACACCCTCCACAGTTGAAACAAAGCTTGAAAAGCTCTCTGCTCTTTTATTGACAGTTTTGATAAGAAGCTCGTAAGAAAACGTTTCTCTTCTTCTTCTAGCTCATTTTTTTAGATAAAATGTTCTTTTAAGTAAATTGTTTTTATTCCATTTTTGCCCGTTTTTGGAATACTACTTTTTTTGTGTCATGTTTTCTCAAGATAAATAAAGAAAAAAAAAAGTTGTTTAAACGTGTCATATGTGTGTATACAAAATAACACCACCTGGAGATTAAAGGAGTTATAAATTACAAATCATGGCTGAGTTAAAGCTTTTTTAATGTTTTTATTTCTGCATGTCACCATGATGCGGCATTTTTTTTTTTTTGATGTTGTGTCATCTACATCCACACTTTCATTTGTAGCACATTTGTATTGCAGGTCTCTTCACAATTAATAATGTATTCACAAAGTGCTATTATTTATTGGATAGTTTGGTCCTGAGCATTCGTCATCACGTATGAGCATGAATTGTGTACGCCATGCATGTGATCCATTTGAAGAAAAGTATAGAAATTCAATTTTTTCTACTTGAGAAATTGTTGTCGATGAAGTGTTAATGAACCAAGAGGAGAAAAGACTGATACACAACAAAGGGGCAAATTAGTTTATTGCAAATCAAAAAGGACAGACCACTCTATTTACTTGGTTTTGTTCAGAGAAACTTATGCTTATATCTTTCAGGGTTTATTCAAGTTTATGAACAAAATAAATGTTGCAGCCTATCTGCTGTCATCTGGTGGCCAATTAATTAAACTATTACAATATTCTGTTATCTGTATTAAGTGTCTATTTCATCATGTTGGGGTAGTTTTTCATCTGGGTAAATGGTGTCTTTCTGCAGTACAAAACATGCAGCTCAGCTCAGGAAAACTGTACATTTAATTGTCAAAATACACAGATTGTATGTTGACGTATACAGTAGTCTGGGATATACCCCTTAGATTTTTTTAATGAAATGTGTAGCTTGAGTAGTGCTGAGGTGGACTATAAAGACCAGTGTGGAAACTAACATGGCAGAGTGGTGTCGGCTGAGTCACCTGTCAATCAATCAAACACACATTACTTTAAGCTTCTTTGATTAATTATTACAATAAAATAATAGTTTTTTTTGTGCTAATACATACATTAGACAACTATTAAAAGCAGCGAAATTAGATCTTTGTAAAATGTTATTTCTGTAAAAAGATAAAGAAGGGTATGGTATGTATTTATTTTTCATATGGTAACATAATGTACTAGTTTAATGCTACATCTTGTCTGTACACTGTTGTATAGTTTGTCATTCCTGTTGTGTAATGTTGTATACATGTTGTGTAAAACGTTTACTAAAAATTCTATAGTCACACATACAGTTCTATGTGCAATTTTGTACATACTGAAATTACGTAATTTGACGGTATATTCTTATATTACGTGTTTTAGGTGTTTGTTGTATTTGCGGTGTAACAGCTCCTGTATCCTGAAGCTATTACCAACAACCTCCACTAGATGGTAGTATTGTGTGCAGCCAGGCCAGACATCATTCAACTCCTCTACTGCTAAAATAACACCTCACATATTAACATAACATGGACATTGACTCAACAAAGTCCAATAACTCAATTGATTGTATCTGCTAAGTATGCGTCATAAGCTAAATGAATAGTTTAATTCATTTTGCTACATAACTAGCACACTTGAGAACATGTAAACTCAGTACCACCAGGTGTAGGCTGCATAAACACAACTCAAAATGAAACATAAATAGAACAAATTTAAGATGCATACAATGAATAAATAAATAGATAAAGGTAAACACGTTTCATTTGTGTAAAAGTTAGGCCCAACGTTCCTATATTTTCATTGGGTTCTCCTTTTGAATTAGAGTAAACATGCAAATCCCTAGCTTTAAAACCTCCCAAAATAATTATTATTTTAAATAATTTCATCCAATAAGTAAAGGGGAAAACACACATTTTGTAATACAAACATTTTACAGAGAAAAATAAAACACTTAAAATGAGATGAATACATTTGTGTAAACGGTCAAGAAACCACATTTTAAGAACGTATTTAGTCTGTAGTTCTGCACACATATGATGTTCCTCATGAAGTTATTCTGATATTTTACTAAAGGTTGATTAAACCGTTTTGGAGAGAGTCCATTCATGTAATCTCAGTAAACCCCGGAGCGGAAGTTGGACTCTCCTGGGCAGGAAATTGTCGGCAGTGTTTTTGTTGCTAGTGGGGACTGTTGTGTTGTGAAAATGGCGACGCCTCGTCGCTCCTCTCAGCAGCAGCAGCAGCAGCAGCAGCCAAACTCCCTGCTGTCGTCCCCGCCCCGCAGCTCCTCTCGCCCTGCCACCCCGCTTGGCTCTCCGCCGACACCCACCGACGATGCCACCCCGCTTACCCGAGGAGGCGCGATGGAGAACAGGGTTGACGGTGAGGGAACCCCTGCTTCTCCCACCACCACCACCACCTCCCCAGCTCTGGCCCTCACCGTCAGCAGCAGCAGCAGCAGCACTAGCAGCAGCGCTAGCTCCCCGACAACCACCGAAGGTAGCGGGACCAGCCCCAGCTCTACGCCCGACTCCGGCAGCGGGGACGCGGGCAGCAGCAGCAGTAGCAGCGGTAGCAGCAGCGGCGGCGGCGGCGGCGGTGGTGGTGCAAACGGGGCTTTCAGGGAGCTGTTTGAAGCCTGTCGGACCGGGGATGTTTCGAGGGTGAAGAAACAAGTGGATGCGCTGAACGTGAACGCAAAAGACATGGCAGGACGTAAATCAACACCCCTGCATTTCGCTGCAGGTAAACATAACGGAAATCACCATTTGAAGAAACGTAATCTTTTTCAGTCCGTCAATGCAGCTGCAGACATGCTTTCAGGGCGTGGGAGTGGCCAGCAAGTAGCTAATACACATTGGCAGACATTAGCCATTAGCTGCACAACAACAGTTTTCAGGATAATGCAATCAACGGTTCAGTTAATTATCAATAGCATTAATGTAACAGTTACCATGCTGCACCCATGTTATATGTTACACTACTGGTTATTTAAATCTGGCCTAATGCTGACTTTTCTTGTCTAAAACAAATGCCCCATCCCTCTTTCTCAGTTGGTAAACTTTGAAGTATTTGAAATTGAGTATTAGTATTAATTATGTGTTAATGTTACTAATGACCACATAACAGCAGAAAGTGGCTTTGAGGATATTGCACTGTAATGCGTGTGGAACAGCTACTTATTATTGTTGTAGTGAAATGATTCCCAACAGTGTGGAGGAAGCATCTTTTCTATGGCTGCCATCCAGTGTTGTGCAAATAAGGCGTCGCTGGGTCACATCAGAATCCCAAATAATACAGGTGTAAAGGACAGGTGTGGGTGCAACAATTCCATCATTTCAGCGGTAATGTTGCCCTTTTTCTTAGAATAGTCACCAATAGATGGGAGGACAATGTTCATTTGTTGAAAATGTGGAAGTTATCTTCAGATTTGTGCAACATTTGAGTAGAAACATACTTTAAAATAATCAACGAAGGGGCTGAGATCTCAGTTTATGAGTTCATGACGGATGTCATATTTAAACTTCATTTTTGCTACAAGCGAGACATAAAGAAGACTCAATCATCTCGACAATACATCATAATTCATTTTTTTCATTTTATTCCTCTCTGTACTTTTTTATGGTCCACGGCCATTAAAAAAAAAAAAGAGCTAATCTTCAGTTCAGCTCAGCTCTTCAGCTCCAGACTTGACTGCTTTTAATTCTTTCATCGGTGCAGATAAAAAAAAAAAAGAAGAAAGACTTTGCACAGCTGTTTTACATCTCAGGCCTTCTTAATCCCCAGCAGCTTGACGAATGAACCGATTCTCTCGAGTCCCGCGGCACGTTTGTAGTGAAGACATGGCGAGCTTCCCTTGTATGGTGCGTTTCCCAAACAGCTTGTCACGTGTGGCTCACAAAACAAATGAACAAAATGTATCAAAAAATACGTTTTTAGAGGAAACTATTAATTATGAACATGAGACAGATACAGCAGCCCGTTGTTTCAGCTGCTCCTTAATTCATCTGCCGCTTCTATCAACATCAATGACCAATTCAGAGTATCTGGAAACTTCTGCCAAAGTTGCGGATGTGATGTAAGAAGTAGTTTCATCTGGACGTCACAGTTCCAATGCTGTAACGCCGATCTCCTTCTTCTTTTTGCTCTCTCTCTCTCTCTCTCTCTCTCTCTCTCTCTCTCTCTCTCTCTCTGATGTCTATCTCAGGTTTTGGGCGGAGAGATGTGGTGGACCACCTGCTCCAGACAGGCGCCAACGTGCACGCGCGGGACGACGGGGGTCTGATCCCGCTTCACAACGCCTGCTCGTTCGGTCACTCCGAGGTGAGACTTTGCACAGCGACCCCTTTTGATGAAGTAGTATTCTTTTTTTCTTTTTCTTTTTTTGACTGCCTCTGCAGCACAGTGAGTTTTATTCACAAGAATTCGGTCCAAACATGCAAATCTGCTCTGTGACAGATGTGCTAATGCTTTTCATCTTCCCGGCCTTTAACCACGGTCGTCAATGGAGTAGTAATGGAATTTTAGAGCTTTTCTCTGAGAGCACTTTGCAACCACGTCAGGAGAAGCGCAGTGCTAATGCAGCTGTGTGATCACAGGGATGATCAGCGTTGTGATGAGAGTAAACACTGTCCAAACCGAAACCAATCACTCAGCCGCTGCTCAGAGGCACCTCTGAAAGCGGCTGTTTGCCTCTGGTTTATGTTTTTTTTTTGTTGAAGTGTGATTTTTTTTTTTTTTTTTTTTTTTCTTTTTTTTTTTTTTTTTTGTAGTGGAAGGTCGGGTGTTTCGGGGTTATAACTCTGCCGGAAAGTGGAGGAGTAAACCCTTAGAGTTGGGAACAAGTTGCTGCGTGCAGTAAAGGAGTATCTGGCCGTCTTATGACACGAGTGAGGTCAAAATGGAGTCTGAGATTGACGGGCACATTGTGCATTGCGTCGGACTGTTGACATTTTAAGGGAATGTGTTAAACTGCAATAGTTTTTAACCTCCGGTTCTGAAAAGTGAAGCGAACACGGAAGAGCCTTAAATTTGCATTCTGTCTCAGAATGGTTGCAGAAAGAAGTCCGGTCGTGTAGAAGTCAATGAGTAAATAAACCTACTTCTGACTTCGAGTTATTACCTCAGTAAACATTAACATCAGTTTATTTCTAAAAGGCTAAAAGTCTTCTTCAATACAGCATGATGTTCATTTAGTGAATGATGGTCCCATTAGAGACATGGCGCTTACGTCCACTACTTACATACAGTCTATGGATGTAATGTATGTTGGTGAAATGGATGAATGGATGCTTTCTGACAAAGCAACACTGATGCACTGAAAATACTATGTAACATGAAAAGAAAAGGTTTTGTCGAACAAAAAAAGTGTATTCCCTAATTTAAGGTAGTAAAACGAGTATCATTTTTTAAAAACTTCCAAATCTCGGGTATTGTGTTTGCACCAGAGTCAGAGTTTTCCAAACTTGCTTGATTAAGGCCCACCAACTTGAGTAGGGGAAAAACAACCATGAGGGGGGAAACTTGTAATTGGAATTGTATTTTTTTTTTGCCAAACAAAGAGAAAATGCAGATGTTCTGTATGCTGTTTTCAGGTGGTGTCCTTGCTGCTGTGTCAGGGGGCCGACCCGAACGCTCGCGACAACTGGAACTACACGCCACTCCACGAAGCTGCCATCAAGGGCAAGATAGACGTCTGTATAGGTAAGCACCGACAAACACGCCGCAGATTCAAACACAAGTCCATGTTAACGTGATTTGGATGCGTCGGTGTGTTTACATTAAATTGTCTAGGGGCATTTGGAGTTTTTTTTTTTTTTTTTTTTTTCTCTCTCTCGCCATCTGTTGACCCGGTAAAACTGAATTGGCCGTGTGAGCAGAACAGAAGCGTGTTGCTAGTTACCCCATTGCTTCCCGGATTTGCATCGTTCTCCGTGGGCGCAATAAAAGTCAGCGGTTGCTCTGTGGCATTTCTAAATAGGTTTCTAAATTGTGCAGCGGGTGTCGCCGTGGTGAATTTATGCGATATTAAATTCTCTCTCGTGTTCGTTCGGGCCCCTTTTTGTTTTAATTGTCTTCTTCTCCACCGCCCCACTAATTCACAACCTGGAGCTCCGTATAATCAATCAATAATATAACAATCAATGCAATCAATTTTTACAAACTATAATAAACCAACTGCTGACTGTTCTTTTCCATTCAGCATCAAGCAGCAAATAAGCTGCAAATTGCAATTACTGTGTTACTGCCTATTCTTAAGCCCACACGGGGGACAAAAGAGCATTGATTTCTTCGCACAATATACAAAGAACTTACAGTATATGAGCTCCCGCCAACGTGGGTTCATCATTTTTAGAACAGAAACAACACCACGGGATCAGTTCACAGCCCGAGGAAAACCTGAAGAAGGAAAGATCGGCACAGCACGACGACCATCTGAGCGGTAAAGTCATAGGACAATCTTTTATGATCTTAATGGAAAAGCGTTGCTCAGTGTGAGCAGCAATAACGGATGACTGCGATGATAGCCGGCGTCAGTGTGGAGTGCTGAGAGCAACCAGGAGGAAAAGCTGCTCCTGTTATTTTTATTTTTTTTTATTATGTCTACAGCAAGCTACGGCAGAATGTCAGGGCCCTCGATGACTGCGTAGAAGCTCAGGGCTTTGTGGAGCTCTGATGATTTATGAAGCATTTGACATGTGTGTATGTTTTCAATAATGCATGCGTTGGGGTTTATCTCTTTCAAATGGCTGGTTTAGCTTTTCCAGGTAATATAAGGCGATGTGGAAATGGCAGTAAAATGCTTAGGAACGTTTATTTTTGATATGTTGTGCATGCCAGTGTTGTGTGTCTGACAGTTGATTTTCATAGTATACGACGACAATCTGAAACCAATGGATGTATGAAAAGCCCTGTGGCAAATGGTCCGCAATAGTGTTGCGTGAACAGGACTTGTAGGGAAATATTACTGTTTGAATCGGTGATATTGTTGAGGACATTACAACAACATGGCAATGCCATTTGTATTTCTTTTTTTAAATGTCTCTTTTGAACCAGGTCTTCGCCATCACAGCATTAAGTCTCTTTTCTCTGGTGTTATTCAGAAAAGGTTAGTTTTGGTTTCCTGTCCTAGCGGCACAGTTACAAGCAAACCAAGGCATGTAAACAAAAAACAGCTGACCTCTTGACGCTTGCTTATTGGACAGAGTTTTGGTGGCCTGTCGTCCTGCCAGGTTACAGATTTGGCAGCAGAGTGAGAGTCGAATCAAAGTCTGATTCATCCGTAACTTCGGCTCGGCACGAAGGACGCTCTATCCTCTTCGTTGGTGTTCACGCAACTTGAGTAAGGAGTTAATCTTCTATTGCCGGACCTGCATCTCGGCGAGCTCGAGGTCTGGAGAAAATCTCATCAACAAACTTGGGATAAGAAGATCTTGGAAATCCTAAAGCAGCCATGCGATTGGCTCTGAGTTTAATAATCCGCCGCCTCCATAACTGTCTGTTCAGTACACGGTGTCCTCAGCTCTCCAATGTTCTCATTTCACTGGTTATCCATACCATAGGCCAACTGAGACTCCACCCAGATGTCAGTTAGGTTAATGACATGTAAATGCTGATGTCAACGGTGTTTGGTATTTGTACTTCAGGCATAATCACTCATAACCTCAAACCCCTGCTTTTTGAACGTATCTGTACGTGTGTTATTGAGGGTCCACTATTTATTACTTGGTTGAAATGACTTGCGGTATGCCTCGTCCAGGGGTTTTAGTTTAACTTGCTAAGGCCACTGTTAGGTGGCAGGATAAGACGGGTGCATTGGTTAAATTACGATAAGATGCTGTCAAATATTTTAATTAAACGCTCTATTATTGTTTGATGAAATATTCTCTAATAAAAATTGTGAAAATTGCCTGTTACAATATCTCTGTGCCCCAGAAGGGGGGCTTCAAACCAGCGATTTTGTTTTGGACAACTAACAGCCCAGAACCCAAAGATATAAATAAAAAAACAGAAAAGCAGTTTCATTTGAGAGGCGGAAAACAGTCAATCTTTGGCATTTTTTCCTGGATAATTGACTGAAACAAAAAGTATATTATCTATTTTATTTCTATTGATCAATATAGTCTCAGAACGACTTCCGGTGTAGACACCCGGTCAGTTTCAGATGTTTAATGCATTTATTTGTCGGCTCAGTTTGTACTAAAAGCAGCAGCACAGGAAAAAAAGTGTTCCTTATCTTATCTTTTTTTACGTTTGCCCAAATCATTGCCTTTAGCTCTCTGTCTAAGTGTAAAAATGTCAAAATGAAAATATAGACCAACTAATATTACTTATTGATACTTATTATTTCCCTAATTTACTTACTAATTAGACAGTCGTAAAATAATTGCTACAAATCTGACATTGTCCTGAAAACTAATCCTGTCTAAAAAAAGGGTGGTTGAGGTTGTCCAGAGAGAGCTATAGAAGGTATTACTGAAAAGTCGTGGCCATTAGAGACAAAACTGACAACGCAGAATTAGAAGTTGACAAGCAAATTGATTGGGAAACAGCAGTACAGTCTGGATTTGTGAACTACTCTAACCCGTATACATGTGTGAGTGCCGTCATTTCGCTCTCTGCCTCTCTATTGGCATATCTTTATCTTCTCCCCGTTGGGGGGGGGGGGTGTGTGTGTGTGTGTATAGCATTGGTGCAGAGCTAAATCATATTTTTGTGGTGGGGTGACTAAGGTCTGCGTCAGTGCTAGGGCAGAGGCGCATGTATGCATGTATGCATGTATGCATACACGTGCACACGCATACACACACACAATCAATACAGGCGAGCCCGGTTATCCTCCTCCTCTATCGTCCTCTCTGTCGGGTTTCAAGCGGAGTAGTTATGAGATCCACACAAGTTCAAAGGGCACGTGCACCGGGAACTGCTCCGCAATCACAACAGTTGGAAGTGAGATGGAGAGGACGACGGTGAGAGTGTTGACATTAGAGCCCTCAAAAGAGCGTATTTACCAAAAAAAAACCCCAAAAAAACACTGAGTGCAGGCAGTTTGTTATTCAGCTCATACCTGTTCAGTAGTCGCATGACTCTGCCCTCTCTCCTTTCCTCTACTCCTCCCCTTCTCATTTCTTCTCGTCTCCCTTTTCCTTTCTTTTCCTCCCCTCATGTCTCCTCTCTTCTCCTCCCCTGCTTCTCATCTCCTCTATTCTCTTCTTGTCTCCCTTTCCCTCTTGTCTCCTTTTCATTTATTTTTCCTCCCCCTCATTTCTCCTCTCCTCTTCTCCTCCGTTTTTACTACGCCCCGCTCTCTCTCTCTCTCTCTCTCTCTCTCTCTCGCTCTCTCCCTCTCCCTCTCCCTCTCAAGCACACAAACACTCTCGGTTTGTTTTGCTCTCCCTCCCCTCTTTTCGTCCTCTACCTCTCCCCTCTTCTCATCCCCCCCCCCACTCCTCTCATCTGGCTCCCCGCTGCATCGCTCAGTCAGTCGGAGAGGCGAGAGTCTCTCCACTCGCACTGCCTCGCCGCTGCTCGCTGCCTTGACTAGCCGTGGCAACCAGTCTCTCCTTTCCTCACCCATCCGAATTCCTTTTCACAGGCTTCCCGCGCTCCTCCATGGAGGTGGTGTTGTGTTTTGCAGCCGGTCACGTCGCCTCTTTTTGCGAGGTCCGCCGTTTGTCTGGCGGCGTGGTGTAGCGTAGCTTTCGCTGCTGTTGTTGTGGCATGTCTGTTTACATCAGCGGCATGGCTCGCAGGGCAGAGGCAGCCAGGGGCAGCCGAGAGAGCAGCGCTAGCAACAGAGGTGGAGCGGCCGGAGGAGGAGGTGGAGGAGGAGGAGTAGGAGAGAAATGCGAAGCAGGACGTGCAGCAGGAGGCAGAGGTGGAGGAAGAGGAGGGATAGCAGAGGAGCAAGTGGGAGAGAAAGGAGGAGGTCCGGGGAGAGCAGTTTACGGAGCAGGATGTGGTTCAGCGGCAGGAGGAGGAGGAGGAGGAGGAGGAGGAGGAGGAGGAGGAGGAGGAG
>NW_022280046.1:3334332-3342917 GCF_004355925.1 Anarrhichthys ocellatus
GAGGAGGAGGAGGAGGAGGAGGAGGAGGAGGAGGAGGAGGAGGAGGACGAGGGGGAGGTGTGTGTCGGGGAGTTTGCATGTCAGTCCAGGAGCTCAGCTACTGTCTGTGTCTGCCCTGTTGTACAGTGTTGCTGCAGCACGGAGCCGACCCCAACATCCGCAACACCGACGGCAAGTCCACCCTGGACCTGGCCGAACCCTCCGCCAAGGCCGTCCTCACAGGTCAGTGTCCCCGTCTGTCTGTCAAATGCCCCCCACACACACACACACACACACACACACACACTCACACACAGAGGTCCGTACACATCTGTATTTTTTGTTGCAGATTGTTTGTTTGTCTTTCCTGTTCTCAGTTTCCTCTTTGCCGTTCCTCTCTCTTTCTGCCTTTTGCTTACGCTGCACTTTTCCCACCTCTATCTTAATGTTAACAGGTTGCACACACACACACACACACACACACCATTCCTTTTATTCTGTCCAAGGCTGCAAGCAGTGTTGCCTCTCGTTTCCGTCAATCTATCACCTTCCTTATTTTTTTGCAAGGCTGTGCTCCGCTCATGTGCTCACCACGCATGTTGTTCAGTCTTTGTGTCCAAAGGCTTGTTCGCACATCGGTCATTCCTTCCATTTTTCTTTTGTTTGGCCTCGCCTTTATCCAATAATCAGGGGTCAGAGGTGTTTGTGTCTCCGCTTTCCTATTTGTTCTCATTCGTCTGGCTGAGGCTGCACTCATTGATCAGCTACTCAATAAACTCACTCTCTGTGTTGGATTTTGCTCTTTGTTTGTTTATGTCTTTCTTTCTTTCTTTCTTCCTTTCCTTCCTTGTGTTGTTGAAAAGTCGAGGAATAACCGACACAATGACACAGCAGACCTTGACTGAGCAGAGTTTTCTTTAATGCAGCACAATGCTGCAAACCACAACAAATTGAAAATACATTTAAATGCCGTTTAACAACTGCAAGAACCCCACACCTATCCTCATCCTCCTCCTCCTCATCATTCCACTTGGGTTTAGGCTGCAGAAAGAGGCTTGACAGGCAAAAAAAAAAAAGAAAAAAGAGCTTTAGTGGCCAACATGGGACACTAAAATTCTGCGGTGAAACTCGGACTGCTGGTTCCTTCATTGTAAAAAAGCCCTTAAAGGCGGCAGGGCCCAGTACACCTATTTAGTGGTAGAGGAACCACTTGGACACAGTTACGGCCTTTATATGATGCACTAATAAAAAAAACAAAAACAATATGGCTTTTAATTGTTTGTATATTTCTGTTCATTTTCTCCTTGGTTAGACAGCTGAAAGTACAGACGCAGATGAACTTTTTGTGGGTTTTCCAGCCTGATTTTGTTTTATCTTTCTGCAAATCAGCACTTTGCATCTTCTCTTTTGACTTTTCTTCTTCGTGCTGTATTGTCTGTGCATGAGTTGGCTTATGAGTTATGAGCGCTTATCTCACTTTCTCTTCAGATGGGGGAACGTTTGAAAGACATTGTTCTTATTGAACTAAATTAATCCTCTTATTTTTGTTTTGCCTTGCAAAACTTCCTCCATTTACACCACGTTACATCACCAATTCCCATCAATCCCCTCTGTGGTAAATGAGATGAATGGCGAGATACCACAGCGGCAAAACATGTGGAAGATATATTCGCCGCAGCCAGTCTGTGAAAAATCATTGTCCTCGCCCGCTAGAATTGAAATGAGGTTGTTCGGTGCCACATTATTGAACATCGCCGCATATTTTGCAGTTCTCCCCCTTCACCCCATCTCGGTACTGGCCATGATACAAGTTTTACAATAAAGCTGTCATGGAAATGCGATTCATGGGCAGTAAAGCTCGGTGATTTAGCAGAGGAGTAATTGATCTTAGGCTGTTTGTGATAGAAAATGTTAACCAAACATTGCAGACTTATTCTTGTGTGTGTGTAGTGACTCAAGGCGGCTAATAGTGTAAACAACAAATTGCCCGAGACGGACCCAAACACAGTCCTGCTTACAAATTAGAGCTGCGGCTATGTTGTGTTTTGTTAATTGACATCAAGATGGCTCAAACTGTGAGGGGTATCTCCTCTGGGGTGGGGGGGACGGGGACACGGGGGATTTGAAGGGGAAGTGAGGAAGCTGAGGGAGAGAGTCTTAACTCAACGCTCAAACATGACTCGCACATTTTTTGACATTATCCTTATCCGTCCAAATGTTCATCCACTGTTATCCGTCCAGAAATCTGTCTCGATATAGAAAAAAAACGATGCTTCTCATAACTCCAAAACTTGTGTGTAGGAGAACTGTGGTGACGCGAAATAGCAAACGGCCCCGTCTAGAGCCTGAAAGTGTCCAATTTGTCCATTCTGGGCTACTGTAGAAACTTTGCGGTGCTACACGGAGGACTTTGTGAAGAGGTTCCGCTCCATATGTAGATATAAAGGCTCAGTTTAAGGTAACGAAACACAGGTTCAGGTGATTCAACGCTAATAAAAACATAGCTATGTATGTATTATATTCTAACAACAGATTCCCCAAAATCCCACACACTGGACCCTTTTCAAGCCAATTTACCTGTGAGAACCTACTAGAATTGGCTTCAGTGGGCTGCAGCTGCCTTCACACATTACAGTCATTTACGAGCAGATTTTTTTTGTCTCAAAGTGAAACAAAGGTCTTACCTCACCAGTGACCTTGATTTATTTTTTGAATGGAAATACATTTTAAGCAGATTTATGATGCCCCCCATCGGCCTACCCATTGAATCTTAAAGCTCTATAATGGAAACAAGGGCTTTGGGATGAAAATATGTTTTAATTTTCATAAATTAGCGGCTGAAATTGACATTTTTCAAGACATTCTAACTTGTCATAGTTCAAAGCACGGGTGTAATTAATAACACTAATAATGGCTGTGTTCCATTCAGGTGATTCATTAAGCCCATGCCAATGAGCAGGCATGCGTAACACCAGAACTGGATCACCTAACTTAGAATGCAGCCTTACCTGAGGTTATTAATTAGCTGGGCTTTTCCCTGCTGTGGCGTGTCAAAAGGTCTCCTCTGTGACACTGGCAGGTCAGAGTGTCGCCACACGATGAATGTCGATAGAGTGCGGTGGTTAGAGCGTAAAATGGGACTGAATGCTCATCGTTTACCTAAAGTCCAAGCCTCCAAAAGCAGCAGATGGGTGTGTTTTTTGAAATTGTAATGAAAAAGACAACAGTTAAGACATTAACGAGGGCCGCTAAATGTCATCTGGCGTCTTCGCCATCTGGCGTTTCCACAGGCATCCGCCGGTGCATTCGGGTGAAAACGAGCAGTTAACAGGGATACCAGTTGATCCACAACACCAGCGCGGTGACTCCCCCCACCCCCCGCCTCCATCATCGGCCCCCGGTCCTCCTGCGGCGGTCGTTCAGCATTCCACCCGTGCTTCAGATTTGACAAATTTACCGCACCTCGTTAAGTAACGCGAATTATCCTCTTAATGGCCGGCACTAATTACCTAAACTGTCGTCCTGTTACATTGTCTCTTCACCCAGGAGTGATTCCACTGTTCTAATTATTGTTGGCGGTGATGCATTGAACACGACGTCTCTTAAAGACTGTTTCATTATCGCTGACGTGGTCAGGTTTTTGGTAAAAGTGGCAGAAAATTCAAGCCAAGCCTTTAAACAGTCTTTCCAGGAAAAAAAACAACAGTTTAAATATGAACATATGAGTGTTTGTATTTGTAGAAAGTGTACAACCCTCCACAGAGACACCCTGCATTAGCCTTTTCTCTTTGGTCCTATACGCTCTACGATTCAGAGGTTCTGCTCCATTCCTCATCTCTGCTGCAGCCCCGGCACAGCTTTCAACTTCAGTCGGCGGTGATGGAAGTTTATATTGACCCATAAATAAGCTCTGCTGCTGTGCCACATCCAACAAAGTGCTCTCAGAAATGATCGACTCTGTTCCCCATTACCTGGAGATGTGGAACGTAAAGCTGGGAGAGAATTAGATTTGTTTTAGGGGGGAGGGGGCTTCGAAACAGGACACAATAATTGTTTTTTTTTTCAATTTATTTGATATGAATTGGGTTTGGATAGCTCACACACTGCATATCAGTCAGCAAGGCGCCATTAGTCTGCAAGGTTTTCGTATATTCGCATATCGCAGGGCAGTGTTGATTGCCAGGCTTTTCTTTAAATCCTCAGACGCCTCCCAGATGTGCCTTTATCAGCAGAACTCTGCAGTTCAGTCCATTGCAAGTATGAGAAACCGTCATTCACACCACGGCAAGGGGTCGGACTCACAAGCACAACTGTGACATTCGACGCCAGAGGCCCGGGTACGGTTTCATGGATTTCAGCTCATTGAAAATCTGTATGCGCGGTACAACCCGTCACAATCTGCGGTTGCAATATAAGTAGCGCAATAGATGAGCATTTAAGTCTGTTAGAAATGCTAATAGTCATTTACTCTGTTGTGCCTTTTGCCGTGCAAAAGCCTAGAGAGTTTCAAGTTAATGATCTTGTTCCTTATCGGGTTACAAAGGACAGCATGCACAGATCTGCTGTGCGATTGGCCTATCGCTAGATGGTTACTGGCTCCTGGAGCAAAACACCGGATGCCCCCCCCCGATACACATTTATCAGATGTTGGAGTGAAGCTGCTGTGTTTAGATCTGATTCATGGTGCTGCGTCAGTGTTGAGGAATGCAAGACAAATTAGTATTTTGCTTATTTAGTGTTTGAAATCGGAAGTGAAAAGCTGGCCGTTGCTGGTAGGTGGGTTTTGCTACCCTTTGGACGGAGCCAGGATCGCGGTTTCCTCCTGCTTCCAGCCTTCACGCTAAGATAAGATATCCGTCAAGGTTCCTCCACCAACGTGAGAGTTGTTTTTTTTTTTTTTTACAAAAGCCGGGAAGATTTCCCAGAAATCCCGAATATCAGACTGCAGATAAGTAATCGAGAGAAACGCACGTTAATGATGTGAAAAGCCGCAGAAGAGCTAACTTCGGGAAACAAAGGGATCACCGGGAGGAATTTTTGCTTTGAGCCGTCTTTCCTGTCGTCAGTGATTGATCTTCCTCTGGCCATGCAAGCAGTGATTAGGACACTTTCATCATGTTTCTGCCCTTGACAATTCTCTCCTTTTCTCCCCCTCGTACCTCCATCGCTTCCTTTTCGTCACTCATCAATTACAACGTTGTATAATGAGCTTGCAAGTACAGCATGTACCCCATCCGCCCCTTCATCCTGCCATCAGCCTTGGTGTCGATCTTTCCCTATGACACGTCATCTATAGTCTTTGTCCCTTTGCCCCCTGCTGTCTCTCAACCGTCTCGAGCTCCATACCAATCGGCCTCTCCATCTTTTCCCTCTGGCATTTGTCATTTATTCTCTTTCTGCTCTTCACTCGAAATGTCTCAATCCGCCTCATCCGCATTAGATCTCTGGCAGTGACATGATCACATGATGTTATTTCAGCCTAGAACATAGATTAGCAGTTTCAACATGGTACCTGCATTCAGTGTTGTAAGATGGAGGTTGGTGATCATCATCACTGCCAATCTATAATCGACTTATCTTCTGAACTAAGGCTGTTTCTCCACTAAATTTCAGACAACTACTTTGAGATCCTACGAACTAAACAAACTGGTGAAACATAAGCTCTATGCAAATGAACTGGTAGAGGTAATTTATGTGATAATCTCTCTTAGACTTGTGTCACAAGGTATTAAGCCCTCATTGGGGGGTTTTGTCTGCATCTTTGGTATTAAACTCTCGTATCTTTGGTTGTGTTTTATCTCAAATAGGAAACAAACTACGTTATGTAAAGCAACACAGGTGTTATTCAAAGAAAAGAAGCGAGGCCCCAGGTGCAGCAGCATCAGGCTTTTAAAGGGAATGGGAGGTGACATTTCATTCATGTTGGGTCAAAACACACCTGTGTTTATTTAAGAGAATAAATACAACCTGTTTGGCCTTTGCGCCAACATTATGCGCCATCTAACTAACAAAAGTGGATTTGGACGTGGCCTAGATGCACTTTAGTCTTCCAGAAGTAAGTAAACCTCACCCACTGTTGCTACACGTGGCGTTTTGTTCTCTTGCTGCACACCGGTGTCGGTTCAAGTCAGCTATTCTCTGTGCTGACTTCAGACGGAGAAGAAAACCCCGTCCACATGGTACAGCGTTGTCTGGCACCACTCATCAGCCAATAGGAGGAGGTTATTCATTTCTCTGCTTTATGGACGTTAGAAATGTCTTCCAGTAAGCCCGTAGCTTAAGACGGTAAATAAAGAAGAGAATAATTCATTGTTGCTGTGTAATAAAAAGGAGAGAGAGAGACACTGGAAGAGATAAATAGAGACGGAAGAGAGGCGAGCACATAGAGAGTGAGAAACAGAGTCCATTAGCTGCTATTAATTACCTCGGATTGGTATTCACAGACTAGCTGCTTCTGAGCCTCAGAGAGATCAATTCTCCACTCTGGAAGTCAGTCAACACACACACACTTTTCATTGCTTTGGCCTCTCTTGTATTAATGTGTCTTTAACACATTCCCTCTCTGATACGAACAAATCGGCTTTATTTCAGTTGCACTGTGTGTCACGTTGCCTTTTTATTTTGGGTTAAGTGCCAACCAGATGGTACGATAGCCAGTCTGGCGTCCAGTGTGAGGTTTCACACTCCGTGAGTTGTCGGTGTCTTCGCGAAGTTGTGTTGCCCCCTTTCATACGTGAGATATGGAAGATTATCTCCTTTTTAATTGCCGGCCTTGTCTGCTATGTGCCCAGCATTATCAAACGTGCTTTATATTCATTCAATTCATTCATCCGTTCATTAAGAAAAAGAAACAATATTCAAAACCATTCATTTACTAATGCGTTGGCCAAATGTATTAAATAACTATAAAATAGATGCCCTTTCATCATTAACTATCGTCATAATTAAAGTGTGGTTAAATCCATGCATTAAAGCATATAACTCACATTTGTAAGATAAATGTGAGCTATATACTCTCGTTTTGTTCTCCAATTACCTTTCCTTGATACATCCTATTACTTTTTCTGAAGCAATGACCTAATTGCCCCATGACAATCAATTAACTCATCGTCAACTTATTCATTCTGTAAAGCATGTTTGCACATTTTCAGTTATAGAGGCAACCCAATTTCCTGGACTAAAAAAAAAGAAAGCATCGGTCTCACTTCAACAACATGTCAAAGTTGGCCTCACATTTGGATGTCAAACTTGGGAACTTGAGAACTGTCTCGAAGAGAACTTGACGTCGGAGACGGGACAGTATTTTCTATTTGAGTCGAAAAACATTGGTTAGCTTCCAGATTTGACAGTTACAGTACGTCTTCCCCAGGTGGTGGAAGATTTTCAGCTTGGTGTCCGGCTGCAACTTGGATCTTTTTTTCGTCTCCATTCTGTCACGAAGGCAGAGTGTGGAGAACTTGAAGAGGCGGAGTGAACAATTGCCGAATTAAACACGATTGAACACTGTGGAGTTTTTTTTTGTCAAGAATCCCCCTGTTGTCTTGTCATAGTTAGCTTTTCATTCTCAGGAATGAGTTACAGACGGCAATAATAGGCTGTCCTCGACTACGCCTACAAGGATGTGCTGATACGAGATGGAGAGAAAAAATCTCTAGAGAATAACATTGCTTTCAATCGTACTGCTTTGCCACAGTGCAGATGCTCATTTCTCTTACTCTCTTTGTCATTTTGCTAATATTGTTGCTACTTTCCTTGTACTTTTACTTTGTGGGTGTTTCCCGGTCACATCTAAATCATTATAGATTATTTTTCTGAGTTCAAACGCTCATTGGCAGAATAATTTATGACCGAAACTCGGGGTCGCAATCATTGACTTGCAACTGCCTCCCAAACAGCAACTGACTGCACTACTGGCATCAGTGTCTCGGACTACACCATGTCTCAGTGCTCATCTGCATTTATGAAGTGCACTGCCATGAATTAATAAAGAGAATTGCCGTACTCGAAACAAGAATCTTTGCAACTCCCAATGTCTCCCAACTCCGCTTGACCCCATTTAAATGGACAGCTAAATGACACCATGACTTATTGAAACTGAAACGGTGAAGTCTTGGATAATCTTGGTGCAAAACTCGAAGACAAAGTGCAAGGCTGTGCTCCCACGCAGGGCGACGTTTACGGCTTCTGCTGAGCCAACTTCCACCCCGGGCATCTGGCGGACGGCCAGACTCAACCACAGACCACGGTCACCCCTGACAGTAAAGCTAAAAAAAAACAAAACAGGTTTGAACTGTTAATAAATCTCCATGAAACACAAATAGTGATGGATGCTGATGAGAACAGACAAGAGAGAGTTGTGAAGACTACGTGCCAACAGGACAAGGCAAGAAAAGCCATGATTTGGGATGAAGCAAATGGGGGGGAAAAGACATCTAAAGAGAAAGATACATTTTTGTTTGTGGGAGATCCTTTCAGAGATATAAGTGGTAAGATAATTAAAACACAGTGAAATCAAATGATTCTACATGTTGGGGGGGGGGGGGGGGGGGGGGGTTTTTTTTTCGACCCGACGCCAGCACCTCACCATTGGTTTTTTTTTCACTGGC
>NW_022280046.1:3343017-3350953 GCF_004355925.1 Anarrhichthys ocellatus
GGGGGGGGGCAATTGATGTTTCAGACAGCAATCGGAACTGCTTAAACTGGATTTCATTGAACTGGCCTTGACTAAATGGACGCCCATTTTCTTATTAGTAAACCAGCGTCAACGGTCGACAGAGGGATATATCTGTATCAGCGGACTTTTATCACTAAATACATGACCCGGAGTTAGGTTGAGCATTATGCTCTTAGGTGGTCCTATTAGCTGTTCCCTCTTTCTTTTTGTCTGGCAGGTAGTGGGCCGTGGCTTATCAGTTAACGCGGCGGCTCAGGCTTCTGGGTAGTAGCATCCATCAGGCGATTTTTGGTGCCGAACATCTTTCAGATTGAGAGACTTGACACCTGAGCCACTTTTACCTTCGGCCTTGTGAAGTGAACACCTGTTGCCTCCATCTTTGTTTAGTTTTGGACCAACAACAACAAAATCTTCAGAGACAACGTGCTCGAACGTGATTGGTCAATACTACTCAGACTAAAAACGGTATCCCGAACTCTTCCAATATCAACATTGTCCTGAGATTCCTCTACCCGAACACATCTGAAGTCATAGAACTGACCGTCCGTTATTGGGTCAGCCTGCGACCCAATATGACGCACCCTCACACACAGCGGTCAGGGCTCCAGGGAGACAAAGCGGCGCAGCATCTATGTCAACGTGCCGACGACCGACTCATGGATCGCCCTTCCAAGTCTTAAGCACTTGGATGAAATGTGCAATACAAATACACTTGCCGTGCCTTTCTGGACAGTATCCTGTCGTCTTGTCATAACTGGTACTAATCCAATTTTGTATCATCTCTTGGAATCAATCAGTGCTTGTGTCCACCCTGCACTGCTTTTGAAGCTCTGCCTAACAGAAGCTTTGGGAAGCGTTTGTCCTCCTGCTGTTGCTATGCGACTAGCGGAAAAAGAGTTTGAAGCGAGTTGTACTTTGACAGTAATTGCGTTTGTGTGTGCGTTTCCATTAAAACTGTATTCCCGACATGCTGTGTGTGGAAGGCATGCTGTCATCAAGCACTTCCACTCTGTTGTGACTAAAGAGAAAAAGAGAAAAATTGTCGCTTTGAAGAGAGGTCCGCGGTGGGCAGGCAGCTTTAACTTAGCAGAAAATTAGCCGTCTCTCTCTCTCTCTCTCTCTCTCTCTCTCTCTCTCTCTCTCTCACAAGGGCCAGCGAAGAAAGTAATGAGAGATTTAAGAGAACAAGAGAGAGGGGACTGGAAACGGGAGAGAAAGTCGAAGAATGAGGGGAGGAGGGGGAGGGGAGGAGAGAAGAAGCACGGGGTAAAAAGGAAGAAAGTGGATTAGATGTTGATGGAAGGGAACAAATACACAGAGTGAAAGCGATTTAAAGGGGAAAAGATGAAGATGCTTATTGGCCCGGGTGACAGACAGAACAGAGAGACGAATTGATGCGACGTCATGTCAATGCCAAGAAAGTGGAAGAGAGGGGAGCTCTGATCGGTGTGTACGTTAACAGCCTAATCATGAAGACAAAGAGCCGCTGTAGCTGCTCCGAAGGCTTCGTCCTTCTAATGCAGCGGGAGCAAAGGCAATCTCGTGTGTGTGTGTGTGTGTGTGTGTGTGTGTGTGTGTGTGTGTGTGTGTGTGTGTGTGTGTGTGTGTGTGTGTGAGAGAGAGGGAGGCAGGCAGGCAGGCAATGTGAATTCCTGTGCCTGCGAGGCCAAGTGTGTAGCTTTCCTCCCCTTATCGGTGACATGCTCATTGATTACCATGATGACTGCTCTTCGATTGGTCCCCAGTGATGAATGAGCCCTAGCCCTATTTCCAAAATGACCCAGCAAGAGGTGCAAAACAAAGTGTGTGTGTGTGTGTGTGTGTGTGTGTGTGTTCGTTCGTTCGTTCCCTCACCCCATTCAGGACATTTTCCTGCAGCTGAAATTGCCTAGTTTTCCACACGGCTGCACAGCTCCACAGCACGGAGAGAGTTAGCGAGGCCAGTCGGCCACTGTGCAAGAGGAGACTGAAAATTTGGTAAATGAAGTAAAAGTAAAGAAACCAAGTACTGACCTGTATCTCCTGGATGCGGAAATCTTCCGGCAAAAGTGAAAGGACCTGATTGGACGCCTGAAGCCGGGGCTAACGCTTTGCTTGAAATGCACATATCGAAAACGGTGTTGGCCGTCCTATTTGAGAGTTTGCTGAATTGTTTGTTGTCGTCTTTGTAGCCATGGTTGCCTTTGCCGGGATCATCAAACGCTTTACACTTTTACAAGTTCTCCTATAGATGTGAGGAGTGTTCTCCATTAGATCACCTTTCCATTTAAAAGGGAGAGAAATCGTGACAATATTGACATATCAATTGCAATGTTTTTCATTGTCTGTGGTGAGTCATTGCGCAGAGCAGGCTGGACCGGCATGTGTGCGGCGGACTACTGAGGAACCGGTTTGTTTCTCCTCTGTTGTTGCGTGACTCCTGTTTGTGTGCCTCACTCAGGACAGCTGCAATATGATCTAATCTTATCCATATTAATTTGTCCTTGGCCAACTCTGCTGTTTTTCTTGTTGTTGCTCCTGAGAGGAGGAGGAGCAGGAGGAGGAGGAGGAGCAGGAGCAGGAGGAGCAGGAGCTCCGACCTCCTTCCTCCTTCCTCCTTCCTGTCCTTTTGTATCTGTTTAACGAACAGTGAAGGGAATCCATTCTGATGGGTTGTGGCTTTTTTCTGTTTTTTTTATTTTTTTTTGGCAGGCATGCAAACTACTTTCCTGATACCATCGTGAATTAGCATTTTTTTTTTTTTTTTTTTTAAATCGTTATCCAGGAAGGCCTCTCGCAGCCCTCAGGGGCAGTGTTGCTCTAGCTGTTAGAGGCAGAAGCTTATAGGGAAGGAGAAGTTTAAAATCATTGGATGTTTAATCCCGAACACCGACGGGCCCTCCGGGGCGGCGCGCTATTTTGGACTTTGACTACGGAGGAAGTTTGAGTTCGAGGGAAAAAAACGTTTTTCGTCAGAGCAAGACCCAGAATCCTCTCTGGCATAGTGACTCACAAAAATGCTTTGCAGAACTATCACAACATGGGGATATACGTATACTATAACAAATCCCATGGACTCAATGAAAAACTTTGTGTTTACCTCTGTCTTCACAGACCATTTTCAATTGCCCAGTTCAAATAAAGCCATTTGGGCGTGTCCACTGATATTGTACAACAAGTTTAGACGGGTGTACACTGACCAAAACGTCCAGCTTCTTAGGTTTACCAAACCCAAAGAGGATGGAGTGGGTGGACAAAAAAACCACACAGTTAATCTCTCTTCGGTGTTCTGCGTGAAGCAATTAATCACACATTGTGAAGTACGCAGAGGCAGTCGGCAAAAGGGGCCCGAAACAAACACCTTCTTTCATAATTTCCGCACACCTACCCACCCCCCCCCGATTGGTCTCAGCGTGCACAGGTCGGCCTCAGCAGTTGCGACCTTGCTGAGGTTCTAAGTGGATCACTCAACTCCTGACTCAAAGCCCAGTCATTGTATAACAGCAGATAAACTGCTACTACGACAAATGATATTTGATTTAAACACACACACACACACATATACAAGCAGACAGCTGGGCACTGAGGCGACTCATGGTCCAGTCAGCATCAGTCAGCATCATCTGTGCTTGTACAACCACTTAGTGTACACACACACACACACACACACACAGAACCCTAGGTCCTTGCTGCATGGTCAAGATATATATAGGAGTGTGACGGTTTGACATTGACTTGCACGACCCTGGAATCACACCCTTGCATTCACATACGCATGCATGTACACACACACGTGCCCACCCACACCCACACACCCACGTATGCATGCAAAGGAATACATGCTTTCAAGCATACAACAATTTGAATTCATAGGGTGAGCGCCGGTGTCTACTGCACTCTGCCAAGGGAGTGACGTGTGTGTGTGTGTGTGTGTGTGTGTGTGTGTGTGTGTGTGTGTGTGTGTGTGTGCGTGTGCGTGCGCGCATAATATCATCATTCAGGAGGCAGCTAGCCCGTTCCGAGCTTTAACCTGTCCTTGTCTGTTCTGTTTGGAGTCAGCAGGATTATCGACACTACACACACACACACACACAGTCAGATGTGTTCATACATACTTGAGTACATACATCCTCCTCTGTCTTATGCCACATAGCTGCATTAAGCTTTTGGGATAAGTTGAGTCAGTTCCTCGCCTTCACACATCCTTTGTGTGGTTTCTTTTCATCTCTCGTCTGTTGTCACTGCCAACATTAGGCCTATTTAACACTCACGCCAGGTCGGGGATGTGTTAACACATCATTTTAATCTGGCAGCACCGGGTCCAATGGCGTGATATGGACTTAAAGTTCAGTCACAAGGAAATTATAAGTGTCTATGTCACCTTGTTTATTGTTTTCCATCCAGTAATTAAAGGACCATACTCTTGGATCGCATGTGGCAGAATTTATGTATTTGGCGACTCCTGGTGGTAATGAAGTCAAACTTCAGCCAGATTTAAATCATATTTTAGTGTCGCAGCTCCCAACATTGTTCTGTATGTCAGAAAATACTGCTAAGTCTTTCTTGTTAGTCGGTTATTTGCCCGGTTCTTTGTCAAACGTGTGATTATGTTTTGATGTGGTGTGGGAAGTGGCAGCAGATTAATAGCCGTACTAACCCGTCCTTGTTTTCGCGTGCTGTTTGTGTGAGCGAGAGAGAGAAATTAATTCAAACTGCTGAGTCACAATCACTTCAGCTCTCAAAGCATGAATAATATTGGAAGCAAAACTGCAGCCGAGCAGAAAGTATGTCTGGTATTGGCTACAGTTCATTTGCAGGACGGCAGACTCAGCTGAACATACGCGATATAGAATATGTTTCTGTTCAGGTGTAAGTTGCACTCTGATTGAATCGGGGGACCGAGTCGCTCCCTTCCTTTCGTTAGTCATAAATCATGAAGTAAATCTTTCCCTTTAGATTCCTGTTGAGACTTTCGTGTGGAGGTGGAAATGCACGTTTGACGGGTGAAAACTGTGGGATTGAAATCGCTTAAAATATTCTCTTGTTGTTGTTTAGAAAGCCACTTCTGCACAGAGAGGTGCGTATCCCCGGTGACCCCGCCCACTCCAACTGTGACAGATAGCTAAACGCAATGAAGTTCAACGTGTCATGACGTATTTAAAGCTTAAAGCTTTCCTCCCAACTCTTTCTTATTCTTCTCCATGAGGAAGAAACGTAGTCCAATGGGGGAAAAAAAGGAAAATAATACTAAATATGAATACATATTTGTTTGTGATGCACTTTAATGATTATGATGATACAGCAGCTTTAAGGACCGTGACTGTCGGGTGTGTAGCCTGAAACGATTGTCTCAGTACACAAATTGGTTGACAAGTACATCATCTAATTCAGCGTCTGTACGTTTCTCTCTCTCCTCTCTTTGTATTCATATTTTTCTATCTCCCCCCCCCCCCCGTCTCGGTCTCACCCTTTCTTCTTCCCCCGACTGTTCCGCCTTAGCCTCCCTAACACCAATTATACTGTGTCAAATCCATGCATGTCAGTTTCCAGATCCCTAATCATCCCTTCTCTCTTTCATCTGCAAATCCTTTGTTCCCCCCCCCCTTCCCCTTCTCCTTCTCTGTAACCTTTCTTCCGCGCTCCTCACCCTACCCCACCCCTCCGTCAGACACACACGGCCCATCCTCCTCGATCCTCTTTCCATTTATCTGTATCACCTTTACTTATCCATCTTCCTTTGAATTTTTTTATTTATTTCCTATTTCAATTTGATACCTTCCTCTTTCCCTCTGGCCCCTTTTCACAGATGAACCGCATTGAGTAAATGTGCTGGCAACGTTATATATATTGGTTTTCATGAATAAGCCCTGAAGGCACTCTTCAGTAGAAGTTGCAAAGATAGTCTTACTCGGTTGGATCTCGTCTCGCCGCTTTTAATGTACTCAACCCAGATTATTATTTTTTTAAATGGCAGCTCATAAAACATACAGTTGACGGAGGCAGGATGACGTTATTGTGTTGCATTATGGGGAAGTGTAGGATCCAGTGTTTTTGGAGCTTGACCCTTGTTGGGGACAAAACGTCAGGAGTCATTTCCGCTTCTGCTGCTTCAGTTTTTTTATTATTATTTTGAGACCTACAACTTCATGACAGTAATGACGCACAGAAAATAAACTAGAGGATCAGGATTGTTATACAATTTATATTGCATTTTCTTTTGGAATCAACAATTGGCAGTCTTTTCTCTCAGTTTCCCAGGCAGAAAAGACACATACGTGTGTGTGTGTGTGTGTGTGCGTGTGCATTGTGACTATAGATAGGGGGGGCAGGGCTAAGAGAGGGAGAGAGAGCTGGAGAGAGGGCGACTGAGGTAGGGGGAGGGGTTTGTTTATTTCAGTTGTGTTTTGTGATGGTAACTGCGCCTCCTGAGCCCACAGGAGGAGAAAAAATAAAGCAGGGAGAGAAAGAGAGAGACGGGGACAGACATGATGCTGAACAGGGGAAGATGGTTGGCGGTATGAGCGGCAGCCGGGAGACGGGAGACAAACGCGGCAAAGGAGGGACGGATGGACGGACACACGGACGGGTAGAGGCAGAGCGCCTGTCAGTCCGCCGCTCGTCGCCCAAACAATGAACGCGCTGTGGTCGCTGCCGGCAACGCATCGCCACGGCAACCGGAGCCAGAGGGGTGCGCACTGTGCGAGAATGGCAGAGAAAGAGAGGATGAGAGGGGGGGGGGGGTTGTAAAGAGAGAGAGAGAGAGAGAGGGTGTCTTCTTCCCCCAATGGACAGATCTGTGTGTGTGTGTGTCTGATCGTGTGTGTGTGTGTGGTCGGTGTGTGTTGGCGCCCACTTGTCTGACACTATGATCTTCTGCAACCATCTAGGTGAATACAAGAAGGATGAGCTGCTGGAGGCGGCGAGGTGAGTACCAGACTCTGCATGCTCTTTGTTTTTACGCCTTAATAAGCTTTTTCCTACTTTCATGCTCCATCCTTTCATGTCTTTCCTCCCCTGCTTCCTTGTTCTCTTCTCTTATTTCCATGCTTACTTTCTTCTCTGCTCCTCTCCAGTTTCTGTTTCCCTTTTCACTCACGTTTGTACTTGTCCCCTTTACTCTCCTCCGCTTCCACTGTTTCGTCTCATTTCCTCTTCATATTTTCATAATTTTCCTCTCGTTTTCTCTTTTGTTCTTGTTTTTATGTTCGTCCTTCTTCCCTTTTCTCACTTCTTTGTTACCTCCCCTTCCTCTCTTCTTTGATCCACTTATGTTTTCCGTTTCCGGTCCTTGTTTTTTCTTGCTTCCTCTCCTCCCTGCATTCTTCATCTCTTCATTTCCTGTCTTTTCCTCTGTCATCCTTTTTCCTTGTTTCCTCCTCTGGATTCCTTCTCTTTTCTGCCTTTTTCCCCGTTCTTGTTTTCGCTGTCTTTCATTTCCTTTCCTCATCTCCCCCCCCCCCCCCCCGTTTCTTATATTGTTTCCTTTTTCTGTCCTTTCTTCTCTTCTCCCTCCGTTTCTTCATCTCTCGAGCTTTCTTCTCTTTTGTTTGTATTCCATCATCTGCTGCTGCCGCCTTCGATTTCCCTTCAACTTGCATTTCTGTGTGTCAAATGGTTTATTACTCGCTCCTTCTTTCCCTCCATCTCTCTCTCACACACACACACACTTACAGTCAGCTCCTACACTAGTCATGTTTTTCAGATCGAGAGAACATGTGGGCCAGGGACACTTGTGTATTTTGGAGGCATGTTATGGTTGCAGGCAGTGCATGTGGGCAAAGTGTGTGTGTTTCAGTGTGCTGCATGTGGAATGCCATAGCTTTCGTTTGGGATTGTGTGGGTGGCTGAGCGCTCAATGGCCCAACAGTGTGTGTCTGTCTCTCTCTCTTCTCTCTCTCTCTCTCTCTCTCTCTCTCTCTCTCTCTCTCTCTCTCTC
>NW_022280046.1:3350963-3356758 GCF_004355925.1 Anarrhichthys ocellatus
CTCTCTCTCTCTCTCTCTCTCTCTCTCTCTCTCTCTCTCTCTCTCTCCTCCCCCCCCCCGGCAGACACACACACACAAGGAAGCAGCTGGCTTAGCATAGCAGTACCCCAGTGTATTGTGGGGTCAGCAGGCTGTTTAAGTGTGAACTGTGAACCCAGTGTGCCTCTATCACAGCTGAGCTGCTGACTGGCTCATACCCCATGCCATTTTTCAGAGGAACTTCTTTTTTTTTTTTGTGTGCGTGTGACTCCCACACATTATAGGATAATGTTTTTCTACGATGTTTTTTCCCTTTTTTATTTGTGGCACAGATAGCATCCTTACACAGTGGTACAGAAGAAGAGTAGGGCTGCTGCACAGCGAGCCCGCCTCTGTCCAAAGGTGGCAATCCGCTGCTCAGTGCTTCCTCTTTATTTGACAAACACGAGAGTGCCCAAAATGTGGACCTATGTATTAATATGTTTGGGTTCTTGCTTTTGATTCATATAGTTAATTGACTATAAGATGCTGAGCTGTGCTGTCCAAACATCTATGAAACAGACAAGCACACTCAAACACACACACACACACACCACTGTGTGTCCTTCGTCCCTGTTAAATCCTCGAGCTGCTTGCATCGAAATGAAGGCTCCCTTGTGTAAGGCTACTAGCGGGAGGATGCAGCTAGTTGAGCAAGAGGAGGAGGGGGGGGTAAAAGAACGAGGGAGGAAGGAATGATGAGGCAGAGCAGTGGAGGTTAAGGTGGAGAAGAAGAAAGTGAGGGTGGAGAGGGAGGGTAAAAGGGTAGCAGAGCAGCAGGTAGAGTGAGAGGAGAGATGGGGAGGATGTGAATGTCTCTTTTGGTGAGTGAGTGAAAGAAATAGAAACAAAAAGAATGGAGAGGCCCAACCACCCAACCGACCGAAAAAACAAAAGTAGAAGGAGAGAGGGAGAGGAAGGGAACATAGGAAGAATAGAAGAATAATCCCTTTCTCTCCATCTGACAGCTTCTTCCTTTACGGCTGTCACGGGGATGATGGTTGGACTGGCCGCTGCCTTGGCAACACACTCTCCTGGTGGTAACTCAATGCCAGGGCAGTGGGCCTAGGAACCAGGAAGCACGCCTCAACAACATAAACAAAGTCTTAACTCCACCGCGGCTAGGCTAAATGGCTGTTCTCTAACAGATTTGTTTAGCTTGTTGCGGTTACAAGAAAACACACACACACACACACACTTCGATCCATCCTTGAAACATATCTTTATGTCGGTCTGTTTCTGCAGATGAAAGTCTTCTTCTTATCTCATTTCTCCTTGTTTTCTCCCCCACTCTCTCCTTGGCGAGGAACAGTGTTAATCCTCCAATGTCGTTGGATGTTTTCTATCTAATGTGTGTGTGTGTGTGTGTGTGTGTGTGTGTGTACATTTGCAGGAGTGGAAACGAGGAGAAGCTAATGGCCTTGCTCACCCCCCTCAACGTCAACTGCCACGCCAGCGACGGCCGCAAGGTAAGAGGAAAGAGTACGCAAAAAAAAAAAAAGCACTACATAGAGTTCACACAGAGATATGTGTCTCGCATATTATAGGGTTTTTTGTTTTTATTCATGTGCAGTAATCACAAAAGAAGTGAAAAAAAAGATGAATGTGTTTTCCTGGGCACCACAAACGCTCTGATGTTACGCTTTGTCTTATTAATATTCAAAGCTTTGAGTTTAATGAAAGTAAAAACAAACTAAAGCAAAGTTTTTAGAGTCGGTCTCTTGTGTACGTCGCCTCTGTGTTACGCGTATATAATCTATTTCTAATTAGCTATATGTTGACAAGAACCACAAATGTGAGTTTAACAGCCAGCTAGTGGTGCACTTGGGAGTTATTAGATTGCAGAGTGTAGAGTGAGACTTAGTGCCGTATTACACCTTGTCCGCTTGATTAAAAAGTTTTGTGACCGTGGCCTCCGCTCATGCGTCCCCCGGGGGAGTCCCGAGTCTCAGGCTGAGCTCCGCCTGGTCACAGCAGCACGTCTGGCTCATTGTGACTAATTAGGCCCCGGGATGAGTAAGTGCATATCCCACAGTCCCCCATACCGCTCTCTCCAAACCTGACATAAGCGAAGACTGCTGCCGACTAGACCTGCAATGATTAGTCGACTAATAAGAATAAACACAAACGAATTTTCACTTTTCATGCAAAAAATGGCAGAAAATAATGTTTTCAGTCCCTCAAATATGGAAATGTCCTGATTTTGTCTGTTTCATATCATGTTAAAGGGAATATCTTTGGTGTTTGGACCGACAAAACCAGACATTTAAAGACATCACCTGGGACGGGGTGGACATTGCTGTTATCTATTGGTCGGTAAAGCAGAGCCCCTATATTTTATAGGTTGCTATGACAACTGCTGGTAACAGCAGGGAGCCAAAGGGAGCTTTTTACTCCGTACCTTCGGTAACCGTCATATAAATGCAGTCACAGCCTTGAAGATGCTCTTTCCTATAATTATGGGTACTTGAGTGTCGTTGATGGTGCTCAGCTGCTGCTTGTAGCCATCGTATCTCCGGCACACCCATAATTGTGAGGGAACATCCTCCAGGCTATTATCTGTGCAGGTGGCCTGCTGGGGATGTGAAACCCCAACGTGTTGTTTGAAACTCTCTGGAGATGCAGGGGGTTTCACACCTTGAAGCGTAATGGTTCATTAGTGGATGAATGCAGCCTAAAAGCTGTACTCCTGAACAATCCGGACGTGTAATACTCTTTAATTGCTCCGACTGGAAGCGGTCATGCACAGGAGATGGAATATATTTCCATGGCAGTGCGGATTTATTCAATTTTTTTGAATTAATTTCACTTACGGGGTTGATGGGGGGGGGGGGGGGGGGATTTATATTCCCACTGCTAACAGAAATTATTCAGTGAGTTTAGCGCTATAGCTTTATGTATTAGGTGAAAGTGAGTGGCAACCAGAACTTTCCCACTTGTCATTCTCGTCCTTTCACTAAATCCACGAATGGAAATCAGTCTGCTGGTAAATATGAGTGAGCAGCCATCAACAGCTTTTATTTAGATTCAGCTCAGACTTAGTTTGACCTTTTTTTTCTTCTATTTTTTTTTTAAGGTAGGGTTCAAATAAAAAGCCTGTTTTGGTCTCTTGATTAGTTTTAAGTATGATGATATTGGGCATCTTTCATTGTGTGACGAGTGTAAACGGCAGTCGGAAATGATTTAGCGCTGACAAAGAAGCAATCTAGACAATGTCTTCTGACAAAGACATAAGTACCACACCATTATATTCAAACATAATAGCTAGCTATTATGAAACTTAATAGGAAGTGATTTAGAGTGGGACAGAATAGCTTGACTCAATAACAATTTTGCAGATTAAATGCAGGCAAACATGCTAAATATGACACTGTGGGCCGGCACATCAAGCAACACTCAGACACACGGAGACAAATTGTTAAGACGACACTCATGATAATCATGGACTAATAACAGAGCGTGGCAGAATCCTAATGATTGGTAATAATGACGCTTCTCTTTAAATTGGGAAAGAGCCCCCCCCGCCCCTTTCTTCGTCTCTCCTTCATTTTAATTAGAAGTGGCACAGGCTCTCCGTCTCCCCTCTTCAACCATGCAGTCGCATACAAACACACAAATCTGAAGCATAAATGTTGATTGCAAATGCCTCTTGGCTGAATTCAAAAAAGCTCAGCTTGTACACACATACACACCCACACACACACACACACACACACACACAGGGCACACATGAGAAGAGAGAGAAGAGGAGAGCCAAGAAGATGGAGAGAGATGCTGTGTGACCAAAAGTACGTGGACACCACTGTACTGCACTGTAGTTTTGTTCTGGAAGGGTTTGGGTTTGGCCCCTGAGTTCCAGTTAAGGGAGCCCATTAATGTTGAAGCAGAAAATACTATTTCAGACAATAGTGTGGCAACAGTTTGGGGAAGGTGCTGTTCCTGTTTCAGCGTGATAATAAGGCCTTCGTGCACAGAGCAAGGTCCAATTTAAGAGATGGATTTTCCTAGTTCGGTGCAAGAGAACTTGAGTTTTGAGTGGAGGCTGTTATGGTAGAATATCAGTCCGCATGTCTGTGGAACCAGGTGTTGGACACATATGGGTGCATCTAGCCGTTGTCTGGAAAACAGTTTTTCCCTCCACACTAGTGAGAGCTTTTTGTTCTTATTGCACTGCACTATATATTATTACAGAATACACTACAGGCAACAGCAGTATAACTGTGTGTGTGTGTGTGTGTGTGTGTGTGTGTGTGTGTGTGTGTGTGTGTGTGTGAGCACTTGATGATTGAGGGCCCATCAGAGTGGGATATTATTAACACAGCTGAGTGGAGAGCGTTATCACGCTGCCTCTATTGAAACCTACCACTTACTCCCACGCACACACACACACACACACACTTACACACACTTGCTCCTGCAGACATTGCTGCCTCAGGAAAAAAAGTCTGTGCTTTCTGACTACCCATTGCACAAATACGTACATACACACACACACACCCAGTCTCTTTTGTTTTTTCTCTTCCTGCCTCACTGACATTATGCTTCCAGCACCTCCAACCTCCGACTGACTGTCAGTTTTTCAGGGAATATATTTCATGTTGTGGACTCTGTTGATCTCCTCGTGTTGTGAATGTGTGTGTTTGCCTTTGTGTTTGTGTGCTTTTCGTGAATATTGTGAATTTTGGATCGGTATCTTATCAGTGAGAATCATCACACCCACCAGCGTCCTAGCTGGCACGGATTTCAAAGACACAGGCATGAAGAGCATGACCAAGATTCAGAGAGAGGGAGAGGAAAGAGAAGAGAAAAGACTTTCATTGAAGCCTTGTTTAAATGTTGATTATAGGAGCTTATCCTGCTGAGACTGTTTACCATCCCTCATATGTCTCCCAAAAAGTCAACTTTTCAGGAATAGAGCCCAGTGGATATTTGACTTTCAGAAATCTGTTTACGTGACGGCAATGTTACGAGGAAAAGCTGAGCTTTTTACACTGCAATCGAGTGTAAATGTCTTTTTATTTCGTTGCTGACATCTCCGCATCGGTAAAACAATGCGCCAGCACGCCTGGAAACTCTCCCGCGGATCAGAGGCGAGGCCGCCGCGGCTCTCGTCTCGCTGAAGTTCGCTAATGTTTACACATCCGGACGATCACAACACAGGCTCGTAGGAATGGTGTGTGTGTCTAAACCTGACGCCCTGTCTGAAACAAATAAATAGAAATATCCAGAAGCATTTCAGATCAGCAGTTTTAATAAACTTGTGTCAGTGACACATTTAACCTCTCGCTTTCTCGCAGGCCCGTGGCATGTTGTTGTTCGAGGGAGATGTATGCAGCTGCAGCTCTTTGGTGCAAAGGTAGTTTATCAGGTATAATCACAAGAAAGTTTAGTTGCGATTCATAATTGGATTATCTTTTCAGACGGAGTTCTTCTCACTGAAGATAAATTGTCCTGCAGGGTTGGTTAATTTGTTAGTTCTTCCTGGGCCAGGAGGTTTGACTTTACATTAATACGTATGTTTTGTTCATGAAAATTCCCCTTTTGCCTGATTTAAAACGATAAAAAATATGATTAGGTCATGTCCCTTTCTGTTGCTTTCGAGTGTTGTGTTGTTGTTTTTCTGAAGTTACTTTCTGAGCTGCTCAGCTTTAAACTTTTCCGCGGAGCCCACAGCTCCTTGGAAAAGTCAGTGTTTATAGCTGAGAGGCTGAGCAGGTAGACCGCTGATGGGTGTGTGTGTGTGTGTGTGTGTGTGTGTGTGTGTGTGTGTGTGTGTG
>NW_022280046.1:3356768-3359255 GCF_004355925.1 Anarrhichthys ocellatus
TGTGTGTGTGTGTGTGTGTGTGTGTGTGTGTGTGTGTGTGTGTGTGTATGGGTGTGTGTGTGTGTGTGTGTCAGTCTAAGGAAGAGCACACAGGTTTGCTCATATGTTTATTGATCCAGTCATCTGACACTACTCATCTTGTTGACGCGTCCACCTGCTGAAGTGCAGCCCTGACCCGAGTACTGAGGCGGCGCTCAGAGTCGAGGACAAATTAAAGGGACGGTCCAATGTTTGTTTCAACATGAAAAGGTTTTGTCGTTAAGCCACCACTGCTCCTAATTATTTTACATTAACTGTAACTTATCCTCTTATTTATTTTTATCTCCTAAGTCATTGCGTAACCAGAAAATCTTTTTTAAATTAAACCTATCATTGCACTGCTTGGGGGTGGGTGGTCCAGCGTCTTCTCAAGAGAGGTCTAGTGAGAGATGTTGGAGAAACGTCTAGTTTCTAATTCATTTTTCTCGTACTTATCCGAGCACAGAAGGACTTTCTTCACAGCACAATATGTTCATCGCCACAAAGTGCATTTTCTGAAAAGGATGTCTAGATTAAAACAGACGAATTAATTTGCTAATTGATGCTCAAACCAGTGCAAAGGAGACTACTGGCAGAATATTTGCTCGTTTTAAATTCTTAAGAAAAGACAAAGATAATAAGCTGTGTGTGTGTGTGTGTGTGTGTGTGTGTGTGTGTGTGTGTGTGTGTCGCTTTAAACAGACGAGTGGATGAATTCACAGGTTCATGAGCTCAATAGGACATAGTTTGGTCCTGCAGGTGCGAAGATAAGAAATAACATCACACACGCACTCATGCAAACGACACTGAACAAAATGGTCCAAATGCGTCCGTTCACCCTCGCGGATAGATCGTGTCTCATTGCTATGGCAACTGCTGACAGCTAGCAGTCGCCGTTGTCATGGGAACAGCTTGACAGGCTCATAAAGAGAATAGGAAGGGAGCAAGGGAGTGAGGGAACGGAGGATGCAAGAGAGGTTAAAGAAAAATGGAAACATCTCAAAGAAGGAACCGACACAGCAGCGGATTACACCCCCGTGTGTTTCTACATTGTTGAATCTACGTGTGTGAGCGATGTTTGTGGTCCAACTCATTCTTCGTCACGTTTTCTTTACATTTTTTTAGACGGTTGTGTTTTGCTGTTAGATGACCAACGTATCTGGTACAGGAGGAGGCATTGCAGCTACCAGTCAGATGGATGGTGTTTCTTTGGAGGGGGAAGGGAAACATAAAAAAAGAAGACGAATGCTACCGAGGGAAGTCGGACAGAAAGATTAGTATTTTCCATCTTGGCTTTAACTGCATCTCTCCCTCCCTCTTTCATTTTCCTCCCGTGTCTGAACCCCCCCCCCCTCCCACTCCACCCCCACCTCCACAGAAAGGCTTTTAGGTGATTAAAACATAACAGAATGTTTTCTATTTTTTTTTATTGCTGTTCACTTTCAGCGTGTCACTGTGAGTGCTGACTCCCTCTCTTTGAAATATCTTCTACTAGGTTTTTCCACCGTCGGGCATCATATGTCATCATGTATCAAAGCACTTTATGGATAGAAACACCAAGGGATCGGACACTTGCACCCAGAGAACAAAAAGCTGAAATATGCGCCATAAGCCCAGAGGACTCTCGTTCTCACATCTCTCGGTATCTTGAATACATATTTCACTTTTTGTCATTTCACAGTCATAAACTGTGAGCTGTCGTAAACAGCCTAATCCACATTCTCTAAACTCGCAGCGCTGGCAGCAGCAGCAGAAATATTACGCTCGTGTAAACACGGGGACATTTGAAGATCCTCCTTTGCGGCTCAGCCGAAGTGCTGCACTTTCTTCAAAGAGCGTTCGTTAAAATCAATTTTTCATTCTTTTCCTTCTCCGTGCATCTGAAGGGTCGCTGTGTGACCTTTCAAACAGTAAACATACTGCAAAAAAACAAACAAAAACATCTTTGCGTCATAGATTCAGTGCACCAGAAATAAAAGAGAATGCTGCAGCGGATGGACTTTGGAGGATGTTTGAATGTATTGTGACCAGATAGATAATACATGGGGGACGCTTTTGATTAATGATGGCTGAGGTCAGAGCCGAGGATCACAATACAACTTTCAGCTGGAGCTGCTTTTATATGACTTGAATTTAAATGAGCTGGAGAAGGCGAGACAAGACTGACTCACTCACACACACACACACACACACACACACACACACACACGCAAATGCATGTACCCACTGCTCTCACAGGGTTGACAGATTGAGGAGGCGGAGCTTAAACCCAGTCTGACCCTGGCAACAACATCATAGTGATGCAACAGTACATGCACACTGTGTGTGTGTGTGTGTGTGTGTGTGTGTGTGTGTGCGTGTGTGTGTGTGTGTGGCGCCTAACTGGTGACTCACTGGCAGCGAGGTTATTAGTATGTAAATGTCTGAGGACCTGATCACTGGTTTACACGCTACGCTGTGTTTCCCCCC
>NW_022280046.1:3359355-3366093 GCF_004355925.1 Anarrhichthys ocellatus
CCCCCCCCCCCCCCCCCCCGTTTTCTTTCTATCCACAATTTGCAAGAACGAGTTTGCAGAAGGATACTGCATTTCAAATGAGGATGATGACTAACTGTGTAGCATGTCCTGGTCCTTCCAAACGCTGCTGTCACATCCTGTAAATATGAGTGTACCATCTGTCCACCCAGCTCTGCCTCACTGCTGCTGCTTCACATCTCAACTCAGAGATCACTGAAGATGATCTATTTTTTTTAAGGATCGCCTCTGACATCTGGCCAGTACAGCACTAAGCAGGAGATGGGCTCAAAGAGAAATGGCACCTGGAGCTACGTTTCCACTTTACGTCTGATTGAAAACCCTGTTTTCATGGAAAACAACAGTTTTTCAGACCGAAGTTGAAGCTATTCCTTCTGTGAGAAGAGGTCCAGTATTGTGTCTGTGGAAAGTTTTAAAACCATTCTTCATAATTTACAAAATAGGCAGCCAGCAGTGAGAACACGACCATGTTCCCTCATGTTGTTTGTAAAAAAAGTTGTTAGTTAGGCACTTTGTAAACATTATTTTTTTTATGTTGCCATGGTTTTGCATCATGGCTTATGAAATAATGTAGTAGTCTGATTTATGAAGGAGGAATCTTTTTTGTAATACGTGACCTGTGAATCACCTTGTTATTGGCTTCTTAAAAGAAAGAAACTCCAACACCAGTGTGTTGATCATTCAGCTTGTGTTTTTGGCGACATTAATGTTTAATATCCCAGAAAGCAGTCGCAACTGCTGGTCTCCTCTCTTTGCACCTGCTGCTGCCCCCCCCCCCACCCCCCTGCAGTCACGACTTGTGTTCATCTTTCAGAGCATAATGTTGTTGTCATCAGAATCACTTGGGTTGCGATGACATGACCGTATGCGTGATGTTGAGGGATTTTTCCACTTCTAGAGATGTTCAAACCAGATCCCGGGGGGGGGGGCAATGGTGCTGATGAAGCGAGTCGTGAGTTGTCACCTCATTGACCGTCGGCTGTGCGGACAGTTCAGCTCACACGCGGATGTTGACGCCGGAGCTGCTGAGACAGATCTTGTCACATACCTCCATTGGGGGGGGGAAATATGTAGAAATGAGTTGATGATGTAACATCTAAATTAGGTGGAATATGAATGTATACAATCTATGCATGCGTAGGTTATTGTATTTAAGAGGAAGGATGAAGCCCTTTTCACATGTGAAGTTCACACAAATTCTTCCTCCTTACACTGCTGGCTTACTATTTGTAAAATCTCCAAAATTAAAGGTGGCATTTCTTTCTAAAAACAGTCATGTAGCAGACAATTTAACCAAGTTTCCAGAAAATCAGCAAAAGAAAATGCAAACTACTGTGCATTTCCATCCACTACCATTATGCAAATATTAGGACTTGTTTCATCGAGATAGACAGTTGGTGTTGCTAATTCCCCAGTCCAGCGCCAATAAATAAATCCAGAAGAAGACGGCACAACAAGATGCCGATGAATTAAAAGCCAGCCAGTCAAACCTCAAAGCAGTGTGAAAAAAAACATGGCCGGCCTTTATGTTTGTTTCATGTATTAATTGGAAGGAACTGGAAGAACGTTACAGCATCTTTAGTAAAAGGGAAGCTTCAGTGGACGTGTTGGTCACATGCTTCATGTTCGTCATGATTCATTCTGATTCTATTGCACATTTCTTGCATTTTGTTTTTATCGATGCACCTACTTTTCCACTTCAGCCATGCGTTTTAGTACGTTTTGAGGGCAAATAACTGGTCTGTCAGCTTTTCTGGAATGTGGACCGACTTTTAGCACGACCCAGACTGAATGTCTCCTAAAGACTGCAGGCCACCTGTGTGAGCGGCACATTTCGAGTTAGCTCATGCGTGTGCTATCTAAGAACTCTCAGATCCGCCCGCTCCACGTAGCAGCTTTAATCCCAGTCCTATTCACAATTTGATCCCTAGTACATCCAGTGATGTGAAATGGCTTTTATATCATGACTTAGAGGCATAGATGGGAGTGGGTGTCACTCCAGCTTTGAAGAAGAATGGGCTTTTGCTGAGCATACGGAGGAAGCACTGCGTGGAGAGCTGAAGCCGTCTCTCCTCAGTCCCATCGCGAAGCATTCAGAGCCGCAGCTTTGGTGAAAAATGGGAGTCGGGCTTTATAACTGTGGACTGATTCATTCAGCGTTGAAACAGCCCATTTTTCTCTCTTACCGTAAGAAGCGTACTGCTCAGTCAGAACCAGGATGTGTTCCTCTTAGCAGCCTGTGTCTCAATGATATGCTGTAGTGCTGTAGAACAAACGTGTGGGCTAACATTTGCCTTTATATTTTTCTCTCTTTTTTTCTACTCCCACTGTCTATCCTACTTCCCCCTTCCTCTTGTTTCCTCTCCCCTTGCTCTTTTGGTCCCTCTTTGTCTCTCTCTGTGGTACCTCCAGTCCACTCCGCTTCACCTGGCAGCAGGATACAACAGGGTGAGGATAGTTCAGCTGCTACTACAGCACGGAGCAGATGTTCACGCCAAGGACAAGGGGTACGTACAATTAAATGAAAGTTTAAAAAGGTGGGGTTTGAAAGAAGACAGACGATTTGGCCATTGGAAGAACTAAATGTGTAATATTTCAGTGGTAGTTGGTAGCAAGTAGGCTGGTTAATATTTGTTCAACAGTGCTTTCCGTAAAGAATGTGGGTGTTTAGTTCTGTCTTTGATTATTAAAAAATATTTATTTATTGAGTTATTATTTGGCATGTAAAAATGTATATTTATTGTTAATAAGAGTTCTGTTTTGTGTGTTTCTTCTTCCAGTGGTCTGGTGCCTCTACATAATGCCTGCTCTTATGGACATTATGAAGTTACTGAGCTGCTGCTAAAGGTACACACACATGCTAGCTCGGCATCTACTTAGGCAGTGGCAATTACTCTTAATTATAATATTTTAGCAAATAACAAAGATGGAAAATGAATCCCAATAGATTAAAGTTTCACTGTCTTTGTTGTTTCATTGAAAACAAGACGGATATGTTCCAACTATACACAAGTCTTCAACAGGGTATTTAAGGACTGCCTGCTTAATCCCTTTTAGGATTATTTAAAATAAATTCAAAGACAAATTGTTCCCAACAATAGAAAACATTGCTCTTTTTCATAATGCTTTCCTGCCACTTATTAAGCCACCGTCCCCCCCCCCCCCTTTTTTTTTTTTTTTCTTTCCAGCATGGGGCGTGCGTGAACGCCATGGATCTGTGGCAGTTCACACCGCTGCACGAGGCGGCGTCTAAAAACCGAGTGGAGGTCTGCTCTCTGCTGCTGAGCCACGGGGCCGACCCGACGCTGCTCAACTGCCACAGCAAGAGCTCCGTGGACATGGCGCCCACTCCCGAGCTGAAGGAGCGACTCGCATGTGAGCGTGGTGCTTCATTTACATAAACTGCAGCGCTGCTAAATGTGTCACGGTGATGAACTAATGAGTAGGATGTGTTTACAACCGTCACGTTTGGAGCAGTTGATTTGAACTTATTTGAGCGTTCCGACAGTAGGGAATGTGAAGCTCAATCTTTGGATAAGAGGACTGTTGTTTTCTGCAGCTGGATTCAGGCGATTATGGGTTTGAAAAGAGACAGTCGACAACAGTTCCAGCAAATTTAAAGTTTTTTATAGTAATCCGTGATAAGAAACTGCTTTCAGTTTTAGACTGTAAGTTGGACAAAGCAATACATTTGAATGTGTGTTTGAAAATTTCACAATATATTTATCTTCTCCACTGTTGCTTTTTTAAAATACTGGTTTTTTTTTTGTGTTTTTTTTTGTGTTTGATGCATCCCCATGCGTGTGTATTCTTAATTGAGCATTTTGCTGATGTCTGATAGCTTAATAAAATACAGGGTGGAGATATAATTGAAATAATTTTCTTTGCATCTGCAGAGTCAAAGTAGACAAGACAAGTCTTTGTCTGCAGCTCTTTGAAAGATAATTAGCGATTTAGCTCTCTCGCTGCTGCACTTGTTGCTTTATCTTTGTAATGAGATGGATGAAAGCAAAAAAAAAAATCAGATGCCACATGAATCATAAGCCATTCTGAGTTTATGTACAACTAAAGGACAGTTGCTGCTGTTAGTTGTTGGTTCTTTTGATTAGGTTGCTGCAACAACAACACACAAGATTTGTTTTTTTCAAAGCGGTCTATTCTATATAGTATTTCTTCCATTCCATATCTTTTTTTTTCACAAAAAGTAAAAAATAGTTTTGGGTAACAGGCTTTGAATAAGTAGGTAGGACAGGTATAGTATTTTAAATAACAGTTTGACATTTGCTTCCACACTGAGGCCACTCGCTGTGACGAGGGCTCAAAAGTAGACATTTCTTCATTTTAAGGGTAATCACTTGTTTCCGCTCCAGCACACAGACTGTTGCATTATAAGTTCAATCATTAGTTCGCTGGTAAAAACTTTTGAAGTAATGTCTCTGAAGTATTGGATGCTGCAGGGTCACCGCAAGTGAAATAATCTATTGTTGTGGTCTGGTGAGAACCCCGTGAAGCGTCAACAGTTGTTCATTCAGTTGAATAGCCAGATGCTCCTTTGTGGCTTCAGATGCTTTTGGGTTTGTAGGAAATCTGTCAAGATACACTCAAAATTTCACTGAACCCGAGGCTGTTTGCTCCTTTTCCTCACATGTCGACATCCTGTGTGTGTGCAGATGAGTTTAAGGGCCACTCGCTGCTTCAAGCTGCTCGAGAAGCTGACATGGCCAAGGCTAAGAAGACCCTGGCAATGGAGATCATCAACTTCAAACACCCTCACACACACGAGACCGCGCTGGTGAGATGGACACACACACACACACACACACACACACACAGACACACATACGTAAGCATTTCACTGCACACACAGAGAATGAAACACTGGTGCCGAGATGCTAAGATGATGTTTCTGTCTGTGTGTTAGCACTGTGCTGTAGCATCGCCGCACCCCAAGAGGAAACAGGTGACGGAGCTGCTGTTGAGGAAAGGCGCCAGCGTACATGAGAAGAATAAAGAGTGAGTGCTGCTGTCATCTGCTCACAAACACAAAGTCAGATCATTATCATATTTGTATACACGCTGTCAACAAAAATAGTGATCTGCATTTTGTACAAAAACAAACTGACTCTATATTACTTTCTCCTCCTTTTCTCTCCTCTTCTCAACCTCTCTCTGTAGTTTCATGACTCCTCTCCATGTGGCAGCAGAACGGGCTCATAATGACATCATGGAGGTGCTGCAGAAACATGGTGCCAAGGTAAACCACAGTATTTTCATTGTCATATATCATTATATGTATATCCACCTGCCTATTCACACATGCATTTAAATTGACGTAACAAATGTTTTTATTTAGCTCTTTCTCCTCCCCGTGTACAGTGCCTATGAAAAGTATTCACAGTGTGGTTGTAATAAAAATAATACTCTTTTAATGTCAAAGAGATGAGATCTCTACGAAGTGAACAAAACTATAAAGTAGTTGTTTGCGTAATTGTTTCCACGACCTGAATCATGAGAGTTTTAACCTCGGGTGACCCTCAGAATTAAACAGTGTGGGTTTACTTTTAGAGCGGCCATCTTGGTCTGATAGACAAGAGTCATACAAATTTTAATTTCTGGAAACAACGTGTCTTCTTTTGCTGCTATACGATCACTATTGAATGCGTATAAATGTAAATACGTATTATGCACATATGCATGTAAATCTGGGTCAGAAAACAGAGACATGACTGAACTTATACTCAAACATTTTACCCATTGGTTCAACAGATTGTTCCCTGTACCATATCTGGTTGATTAGGCCATTGCAATATTGTAAATCAATTATCTTTATCGGATTTTTCATCAACATGATGAAGTACCCTGAAAATTGACAAGTTTTCAGAGTGCTTGCTGATTATTGTATCCATAAATCCATCCGTATTTTTTTTTTCCACAATTGTTAAACCTAGCTATATTTACTATAATAACTAAATGTAATTTCTACAGTATGAAAGAAAAAATGAAACATCTACCAGGATCATATTTGACTGATTTGGCACATTTTGTTTTGGGGCTTTTCTATTGGTTATAAACAAAGTTGACACACACTTGAATTGGCAGAATCACGTATTTATTTACAAGTTTAAACATATTCCAATATCTTTTTTCATTGGTATTTTTTGTATAATATTTCGGCTTAATGTTTAACAATCTATAAGGAAGATTACAACTGTTTTGCCGGCTGGCATCAGCATCTCGGATCAGAACTTCCCTCCAGACTCATGATTACAGGTTGACAAAATGTCGTTACTTCTCAACTGAACCAGACCTGCTGTAGATGAAACTATTTGAGGGGAAATGGACTCACCAGATAATAGAGATGAGCAGTTTAAAGAGTTTCTGAAGGTGGATTTGTTTTTAAAGAAGGGAAACAGTTTAAAGAAGGGAAAAAATGCTCCCGAAGGTCCTTTTTTAAAGAGTGGTCAGTCAAAGGTGTTTGTGTTTGCAGGTGAACGCCGTGGACACGCTGGGTCAGACGGCGCTGCACCGCGCCGCGATGGCGGGCCACCTCCAGACCTGCAGGCTGTTGCTAGGATACGGGGCGGACGCCTCGCTGGTGTCCCTGCAGGGCTTCACCGCCGCTCAGATGGGAAATGAAGCCGTTCAGCAAATACTCAACGGTATGCCGCCCCTCTGTGTGTGTGTGTGTGTGTGTGTGTGTGTGTGTGTGTGTGTGTGTGT
>NW_022280046.1:3366103-3385942 GCF_004355925.1 Anarrhichthys ocellatus
GTGTGTGTGTGTGTGTGTGTGTGTGTGTGTGTGTGTGTGTGTGTGTGGGAGGCTGGGTGTGCAGGTGTGTAGGTGGCAGCTGGCAACAGCGGGATGAACTGGGATTGTTTTTGAAAGGTCGGTGTTGATACTTTCAGACTGAAGGTGCAGAGTGAGTAAAGTTAAAGGCAGACAGACACAACTCACCTCCACTGGCTGAAGCTTTATGTTCACCGTACAGACATGATCTGTATCAATCTTCTCATCCACCTTTTCGGTAGAAAAAGGACAAGCATAATTCCCCAAATATCGAACCACTCCTTCAAGTAGAGCTGCTGTGGAGTAACCTCGAGCACATCGACATGGCCTGATATATTGGCAAAACTTTGTCCTTATATTCTCTTAGTTTTATCCTCAGCATTGTAACCACCAATAGGACAAATAAACTTTTAAAGAAACATCAGTCACTCACGGGGACTTACATCTAACGTCATCTTCTCTCTTCACCATTCGCATACATTTACGTTTTAACGATCATTTGTATCTTTTGCCAATGTTTGCACAGAGAGCTTTTATTCCAATGTTCTCCTGTACCTTCTGCTCTGTAGAGAACGTCCCGGTGAGAAACTCCGATGTCGACTACAGACTTCTGGAAGCGGCTAAAGCCGGAGACCTGGACACCGTCAAGGTAGTTCGGTTAACGTTTGTCACATTTTGAAACTGGCCGTTGACATTGTCGCCTGCTTGAGAGTTTGAGTTAAATAAATGTGAACAGAGTGTAACAATTACAAAGAATCAATTTAACTTAATTTAGACAGAACACACTCAAAGGGGGTGTTGGTGTGAAAGGGTTGAATGAGTGAGAATTAATTCCCCTACAAAGCGATCCATATTGCATTAATTTAACCTCAGTATTAATGACACTGATCGTAGGAAATAATTTGCTCTCAGGGAGCAGAAATCTTTTTTTTAATTGCCTCATTAAGGTTTGGAAATCATATGGAATCCTGTTCTGAGAAAGTTTTTATACGCATTTTATAAACCCTGAACATGTCTGAGCTGACATTCCACAGGTTATAGAAACACATGATGAGCTCAGTGGCTGAGAAGAAAAACACAATAAATCTATGAGTTAGTTGCCCTTAAACAAACCTAATAATCTAATCTGTAATAAAGGACTTTCATTCATGTGAAGCACTGATGCACAACAGAAAATAAGGAGCTATAGATGGGCTAAAAACATGGTAAATGTGACAGTGACTCAATGTAATTGTGGCACAGATTATCGTGCCTTTATTTTATTTCTTAAATGAAACAAATTGTCTTGACCTTTGTGCCTGCTCTTGTTGCTCTTATGGAGTTCTGGTCGCATTGACTTTTCTTAAATGTCAGGTGGATATTGTTCGGCGTGAATGAAATGCTTTTTGTTCGTGTCTTTGTATTTTTGTCCACATTGATCCGAGTTGAACAGCAAACCTTTCTTCTTTCTAAAAGGCCAAATGTTCCCCTCTCATGGGATTGCCGAGCCACGACACGCTGTGTAATCGCAGCAGTTTGAGTTGCACCGGGGCCCACTCGTGCTGAACATGTAGGCGCTCAGGATGCTCTGTAATATGCCTCGGATAAAAAAAAAAAACACCCACCAAATGTCGGGAGCTGGTGAGAATCCGGCAAAGAATTTGGCGTGGAGTGAAAATCGCACACACACACACAAGTACACAGACTTGAGTCTGGCTGAGCTACTGATTGACGGAAGAAAAATAACACTTTGCTCCGTTCCTGGGCTGATTCCTGCCATCTGTGTTCAATGTTGAGGAGGTTCAGACTGTGACTGTTAGAAAAGATGGTCACCCTCGAGGGACGGGTCAAAGAACAGGAGCATACTTAATTCAAAGCAGCTGCACCTACTGTATTTTAAAATATTATTAAGAGGATGAACATAGTGGAACATTTAGCAGATCCAGAGCCTCAGACACGGAGCTAATCAACACTCATCACGGCTCCGAATAAATGCCAATGCTGCTGCGTAAAAAGCTGGATGTGTGTGTGCTATTAACTTGTTGTTCTCAACTCGTTCCAGCCCCCCCGCCCCCCCAGTGGCCGTTAAATTCAGTTGTTGCAGGTTTAAATTTTAATTGCAGACTCGGGTCTTTTTAAAGGAGATCCATTAACTGAACTGTTCGCGGTTTAGAGCAAATGGAGTTTGCCTACGTTGTCAATTTAATTTTCTGACGATCAATTTATGGATTAATCGACCAAACATTGCAGCTTATCACCGATATTGTTGTTGGATATGGAGTCTTCTTTACTCTGTACCTTTATACGTTTAGATTGTCAAAGGCTAAACACCTATTGGGATACAGTGTACACAGAAATTCTCGACTCTCTAAATTGATACAAAATATATGTTTAGATAAGTATGTTACTATCTCTTAGTGACAAATATTCAGAAACTCCAGCACAAACATAGAATTGATCCTTAAATGGCACCATGTCGTCCCGACCAAGTCTCAATTCCCACAAGTTTAAACGTACCCGTCAGCTTCTTTCAAAACTAATCACATCATTTTCATTGTATGCAGAGTTCAAATTCCACCCGCTGTGGCTCATGCTACAGTTTATAACACTTATTTTTTTTCAGAAAGAGAAGCAGACACTTCCTTGATGGCAGTTAATGTGAAGGATAGTAGCTTAAGATTGAGGAATGCATCTGCCGGCAGCGTGTTTCATATCATAGGACACTTTTAAAATGAATTTCCCACCGTGTCTCCTCTCTAACCAAGGTGTAATTGGGTCTATAACAGAAAAACAGCAGCACAGTTATTTTCTGTGAACAGCAGGGTAGCCGGCGTCTGCCTCAGTTCAGCAGACGTGAATCAACTTCAGTTAATAACTTCAATATTGTTGCTGTTTTTCGCTAAACCCCCCCCTCCCTTTTTTCACATAATTCATTTGACAGACATATCTTTCATTATATATCATGGTGGGGCGGGGGGGGGGGGGGGGGGGGGGGTGCGCAGAGGAACAGTATTACTCTTTTCTCTATTTTCTCTTTCTTGCGGTCTATCAGAAGGGCTGTTTGTTCGTGTTTGAAGATGGTTTTGGTTGATTATGTTTTTGAGGGAATAAAAAGGATGATGTATATAGACAAACACTAATTTGCCTCGAGGGACTTTAGCATCGGAGACCCTCTGTTCTTTACCCTCTAGGTACATCTCAAGTAGTCAACATGATCAAATATGGAAAATGTCATAATAAGCAAAGAACAGTGATGCCAACTCCAAAGAAAAGTATCCTGCTGAGAATCTGCAAAAATTCAAGGCAGAGCTGAGAAATGTTCCCATTCAAATTTGTATGTAAATGACATTTTCTCTCGTTATCACAGAAAAAGGGTGTCCATTTCCTGCCCGTTTTACTTCTCTCAATCTTTCAGATCTCAATTATTCACTGCGACTCATCGTCCATTTTCAGTGAGAATGTGGTGTTATTGCACTTGAGCATTTTAACAAAAAAAAAAAAAAAGCACTGTCTCCATGTTCACATTTGAGTTGATGAAAAACCTCTTGAAATCATCTCATCTTTAAATTAAATTTGTCTGTCCTTTTTAAAGCCTCATTATAGATACAATAATTCACTACGTGGCTGGTTATGCAGCCAGATATCACAGCTTCATCTTTTCATGGCTCTTCGGCTGATCAGCTCCTTAATTGGATACCAAATATTCATTTTAATCTTCACTCTTTTGTCTCCGTCTCTCTCTCTCTCTCTCTCTCTCTCTCTCTCTCTCTCTCTCTCTCTCTCGCACTCTCTCTCTCTCTCTCTCTCTCTCTCTCTCTCTCTCTCTCTCTCTCTCTCTCTCTCCAGTCGTTGTGTACGGCTCAGAATGTGAATTGCAGAGATCTGGAGGGAAGACACTCCACTCCCCTTCACTTTGCCGCCGGCTACAACAGAGTGACGGTGGTGGAGTACCTGCTGCACCACGGGGCCGACGTGCATGCCAAGGACAAAGGGTGGGACTCTTGAGTTATGGTTTAATTTATTTGAATTAGAAAGTTATAGTAAAGATATCGAAGGTCATCATTTCTAATAACAGCTGATAAAATAATAAAAGAAACAAATTCTCTGTGTGTTTTCCCTTCACAGTGGCCTGGTTCCCCTCCACAATGCCTGTTCGTACGGTCACTACGAGGTGGCCGAGCTGCTGGTCAGACACGGAGCCTCCGTCAACGTGGCCGACTTGTGGAAGTTCACGCCGCTCCACGAAGCTGCTGCCAAGGGCAAATATGAGATCTGCAAGCTGCTGCTTAAGGTCAGACCTGCGCTTCCCTCCTCCTAATGCCTAAACTAACTTCCCATGCCACAAATGCATATACATTCATGTGCACTCACTGCAATGTAAATCAGACTAGTGCTGCATATTTAAAGCAGCAGAATCAACAGTATAGAAGCCTTTTTCTTTGAAATAACAATAACGACAGTCCCTAAATAATCCCATCAGGGGCCCATGAATTGGCGAGAATTTCAGCCCCGTCGGGATCATTTCTGACCAATCAGGCTACAGCGCTGAAAGTATCTGTTGTGTTTTTCCTGATCGTCACATCTGGCGGAGGCTAAATGAGTCCTGTGAAATGTTGCAGTTTTACGGCTGAATGTGTTTTTGTTTTTCCTATCACGAACACCTCCAGACACGGCTGCACCGGCACAGTGTTGTTGCCATATGGGGCTGCATAAATCATTATTAGATCAACGCGCACTTCGCACGCAGCAAACCAAACCCGTCAGCTGCAGGGAGAATGTGATGCATAAAGATTTTTAACTCCGATTCCCTTAACTTTCCTTACACAATGAGATTAAGTTTGGAGCAATCTGTGTCGGATTCATTGAAGATAAAATATCGAATTACCCAATAATGAAATTAAATATTTAAAAAAACTTAATGTGATAAAAGATTAGGCAAAGATACCACAATTTGAATTGTTGAGTCAAGAATATATTGGAACTGGTCAGTTAAATATTGTAATTAACAGTATTGCATGAGGTGTCACGTGTTTACAGAGCGGTATAAGAAACGAAGAGAGATCAGCAGTGAGGTAGTGCAGCCGACTCAAGAACCTAATATGAGATTGACAAGGTCAGACGGACAAAGTAATAAAAAAGAAACTAGTGCACGCAACAGTTCACTGCAGCAATCGTAAATCACTTTGAGCCTAAATGCAATTGAACAGTGCACGTGTGTGTGTGTGTGTGGTGGGTGGTGCAGTGGAGTTACTTGTATGGCTGTTATGGTTGAGTGGAGTCGGCAGTGCTAAGGAAGGTGACATCTCTGGGGGGAAAAAAAGCAGTTTCAGAGTGAAATGGAAACATACTTGTTAGATAAGTCACGACTGAAAGAAAGATCTGCGTGGAGCGATCGCGAGACTGTAACGTTCCTCAAATGAACACAGGAAATAAACATAAAAGCCATATTTCCATCACGTTTTCCACCGTCTGAGGTTTGATTAGCGCTGTTTTCATGATGTCACATCGTTGCGGCCTCTCTCTGCCGTTGTTTAATGGTTTATCTTCATGCACCCAACTCTTTACGTCTGCATAACAGTAGTGGATGGAAACGCACGATAAGTAGCATTTTCTTTTACAAAAATGCGGAGGTGAAATCTATTATTTAACATTCTATTAAACAGTCTGTGCGAAAGGCAAGTGAAACGCTGTACTGAACGGATATTGATTCAAATTGGGGAAAGGAGGTTTTGTTTTCTTGAAACACATTGTGGTTATGAGGGCAATAGTTGTTCACACTGTTAACAGTTGATAGTTTTGATGATGATGATAATATCTTATAGTCAGATCAAGCCTGAAATCTTGCAAAGACAATATATTCAAGACCGCTCAATATACATTTGATCTTGGATTAAGCTGCATATTTAATTTTAGGATTAGTGCTTCAGTCTAACCACATTCAATTACGGAACCTCGTATCTACAATTTCATGGTAACAATTTGCATTCACTGTTCAGGACGTGGTTGGGGAACAGAGATGTTCGAGGTGTTTCATCAGAATACTTCAGATCGTGTTGATTTGTGTATCCGTGCGACAATTGTCGGCATGGAAAGTGAAAAGCATCCCTCCAGTAGAGCGCCAGACATGGTGACGGTGTTATTGAAGGAGCGTTGAAGCGGTTCTGAAAGACACTTAATGTTGTTTTTTTTCCACTTTTAACTTTTAATTTGACGCCCCATCTGTAGTCGCTTGCTTGTGGCAAGCGGGGCTACTCTGACCGGTCGGTGCTCACGATGACCGGTGATACGCCTGAGCAGCTTTGTTTATGTTCATCCAGCACAAGGCTCGCTTCTCTTAGTGGGAGTTTAACACAAGGGATTGTTTCTCCTCGTCTGGTGTAAGCTCAGCCTGGTGTGTAGCCTCACGTGCAGATAGATCACAGTAAGTGCTCTCAAATTAGCCCTGGCGATACAGAAGGTCCTTCAGGCCACACTTTCACTGATCTGATGGTTGCAATAAGAGGTCTGGGTGTCGACACACACACACACACACACACGGATGATCGATTCTTCAAGGTGGTGGGAAGCGTTGGCATTTTTCCACTCTGGTTGGAAAATCCTCTCATTTTGCTAAGCCTGTGATTGTTTATCCTTGTGTTCACATGGCAGCGCCCTCATTTCCCCTTTTGGCGCACACACATGCACACAAGTAAGCCGAGTGTTCCCGCGCTTTGGGTGTTAATCTGCCACGGCCTCGGGATGCAACCGTTCTCTCTTTTCGAATAAACTATTCCAGAGTTCAGCAGTAGGTTTTTCTTTTGTCTGCTCCGTTTGTTGTCAGCTTCGTCTCGTCCCCTTTCTGTGTTGGATTTGTCTCTCAGAGTAAAACTCTGTTGCGTTCGCTCCCGGTGCTGTGATATTCTGGACCTTTTTGTGTGATTTACAAAATGAGTATTTGCATTTCCTTTGTTAGGAAAAGAAGTGTAACATAATGAATCTCTCATCCAATTAAAGGACAATCTGCCGCGTTAGCGCTTGGCATGAAAGATGTGAACTCGCATGACTTATGATCGTGTGACGTATCGACGTTTCGCAAGCAGTGCGACATATTGCCATTTGGTAGCGTTTGCCATATGGTATTGGATGGATTGCCATTCTTGTTCCCCAGATGATGAATCCTAATCACTTTGGTGATTCCTGATTTTTCCTCGAGCTACATTTTGGCTTTTAGAGAAACATTCTCAGGGGCTTTGACATGAAATTGTGGTTAAAACATTACATTTTCCTCTCAAGATGAGCAATTCACTTTTCATCTACAGCGCCGTCATCAGGTCAAACTTTCAGTTTGTACTTTTAAGATGCTTTTATGACAACAAATCCCATCAGCCTCAGTGCTAATTTGAGGTTAGCGCTAATTAGCAAATGTTAGCATGCTAAACTAAGATGGTGAACATAACACCTGCTTAAAATCTGCACGTCAGCATTGTCACTTTGAGCATGTTAGCATGCTAATGTTAGCACTTACATTTGAGCACGGTGACTAAGTCCATCCTCTTCATAGAGCTGCCAGCATGGCTGTAAACTCTTATTGTTATTTGTAAAAAAAAGAAGACAAAAAAAGGTAAAATGCATGAGCCAGAGAACTTGTTCACTATTGTAAATGGAAATTCTTCCACAAAACCGACATGTATTAATGTGTAAAAGTTCCAAATTATTACTGAAATGGGTCTCTTTTATAATTTTCCTGGATAGCGAATAAATTAGAGTGAGAATATGATTACAGCAGCAGCAAAGAGAAAGGAAAAAGTAGGGCAGAAAAATCTGATTATGGATACGTAAAAAAAAACGTTTAAATAGGGAATACAGGCATGAAAGATGTATAACGGACAGTTTCAGGCCAGCAGGGGACACCCAGGGGAGTTGTCCCACAACATCACATTTTAATGAGCAGATTTTCAAAAACCTACAGTGAAGTGACAAGTTAAACCGCAACCTAGGGAGACAGTTGAAAGATGAAAATGTCTGCTTTCCAGCCCATCTCCAGGGTGTGTGGTGTTTTCCACTTCACTGGATGTCCTGTCTTCACCTCTCTACCTCCTTTTTTTTTCGCCTGTCTCTCTCTTCTTCTCTCCGGTGAATTGCCTTCATCCTCTCCTCGCTCGTCACTTGTCATGGTCTCTTCCTCGTCGAAGTGAAACGCTTCCCCCGGGGGTTCAAATGATAAGGGATTTTGGGGAGTGATATTTTAAAGAATTTGCAAACATAGTTTTGTACCACCATTCAGTCTTAACATTTTGTCTTTGTTACGAGAAAAAAAAAAAAAAGTTCTGCATTTTGATCGCAAACACGGTCTGCGATTTATACTGAACTCCATTTTGGCCTCGTCTCTCCAGCACGGCGCAGACCCCACCAAGAAGAACCGGGACGGGAACACGCCTCTGGACCTGGTGAAGGACGGGGACACCGACATCCAGGACCTGCTGAGAGGAGACGCCGCGCTGCTGGACGCCGCTAAAAAAGGCTGCCTGGCCCGGGTGCAGAAGCTATGTAGCCCCGACAACATCAACTGCCGGGATACGCAGGGACGCAACTCAACGCCTCTGCACCTCGCAGGTGATATGCATGTAGAATCACAAACACACACATTTACAGCTCATTTTAATAAGTAAGCACCTCCCCGGTTATGTAGATCTCACTTTGCAGACTCATTAAAATGAAGTCAGATGTTGTTGGAAACTGTTTTGCTGAGGTTTGCAAGATTTAAGCCAGTTTGTACATCGTATATTTGGTGGTGCCAATCAGTCTAGCTATAACTTCTCACAACCTTCCTGAGATTTTGGCTCAGTACGGTGCCAAGAACAAGGCAATAAACGCACACAGCTAAAATCTCGAGGGGGAAAAGACACCTTGTTCGTAGACAGAGGGGGCATACGGTTTAGCATGCAGATCCCTTTTTTTCACTCAGGTGGCTCTTCTGGAACCACACTTATTTGACAGTGCTGCGTGGCTCTATGATAGAAATGGGAAAAAAAGAAGCTGACTTTAAATAAGTTCTACACGGCACAGGGAGCCAGCGAGGGGAGGCAAAGATGAAGGCGATGTGTCGCCTCCTTTTGTTTTTGTCAAGAGCTGGGCAGCAGCGTTTTGGATAAGCTCGAGACGGCCGGCTAATTTATGGCGACGCGACACTAGAAGCTACAGTGTACTGCAACGACCTTGGATCTCACGCAAACTTGATAAAGTTCCTAAAAATCCTGATGGCAGAGATTACCGCAGTTCTTCAAAGGTGCACCTACTCATTCATTTATTCAGGATCAGTAATCATGATAACATCAGCCTCAGAGATAACAAGAACACCACTCTGCATAAACACAGGACAGAAAAATGTCTTCAAACCGTATCTTAAAATGTCATAGCAAGGAGGGTAAATATTTAGATATTCTTTTTATCTTCCTGCTTTTTACATTTTCTGCACAAACTCTGACATGACGCGAAGATGACCTCCATGCACCACGAAGGAATATCCGGACAGCTTGTTTAAAGTTGGGGCAAAGTGTGGCGCCTTGGTGTTAGATGAAGTCGCTCCCCGGTGGAACACTTGTTATCCTGAATTGGGAATTGAACCGTTGTCGTCGGGGTTGACGCCTTGGCCTGTCTCTCAAACGACTTTTCCTGCAGTGTTTCTCCGTGTACTCCTCCTCTGGTGGGGAAGAAGATTGTCCTTTGTCTTCTTCTATGCGTTTCATGACCTAGGCTAGCTTTTGTAAGATGATAAAGAATTAATAATTAGAAAATGTTTTGCTGCATGACTGGCACTTTTAAAGTTGAGAAACTGCTGAAAAAACACTTTGAAGGTCTGCCGGTGTTTTTTCTTCTTCTTCATAGATCTGACCACTTAGACACACACCCACGCACCCTCTGCCTTGATGTGCTCGCTTATAAAAGGAAAAGATGATTATACGCTGTCACACTGTAGGCCGACATGTCTCTTTGTCTTCCCTCCTCTCTCATTACCTGACTGCGTTTTTGTTTCTCTTCTTTTTTCCTCTTTTTATCTGCCTCTATATCCCGACCACCATCTGTCTTTCCTGTCCTGCTGTGTTGTCCATACAACCACTCTCTAGCTGGCTACAACAACTTGGAGGTAGCAGAGTATCTGTTGGAACATGGAGCCGATGTGAATGCACAGGACAAAGGAGGGCTGATACCGTTACACAATGCTGCCTCATACGGGGTAAGACACACACACACACACTACTCATATTCAATAAAAGTGCTGAGACAGAATGTCGAATTAGCTTTTACTTGATGGGAATCATAATTAATTAACATCAATTTTTTTACATTTTCTTTTAGACTACATGATGAATTTTAAAAAGGATGGAAAGATTTGTATTTACAATTTGACATCCTGTCCTTTCATTTGTCTTGTTGCACACTCCAACACTGCTTATTCTGAAGTTTGCAACATTTATGAATTCATATTTCAGGCTTTGAATCCATATCACGGGGGGGGAGAGGGGATGCGTACAGCAATTTCTGAATCTTCTAGCTTACGTCTACTTATCGCTGATGGGGGCTGAAAAAGTGCAGCTTCTTGCTGTCCACAGCTCAGTTGACGCCTGCAGATATGTCACATTCTGTTAGTTGTGTGGGACAGTAAGAACCATTACTCCACCATTATTATTATTATTAACCTTATTATTACACTGAGGTTCTCTGAAGACATGCATGCATGTGTGTAGTTTTTCCTTCATCTGGAGTCCTCGGTTGTCTCTCTCAACCACATTTTGCTTACAGCTTGACAGCATTCTGCTGCGGAAAGAGTCATGAAACACATGTTTGAATGAAAACTTGATGAGCTCTGCATTCTCAGAGATTCACACACACATACACACACTTTAGCATCCCCCACTGGTACTCAGAAACAAGCTGCATTCTGTTTGACGCTAAGATAGCAGTTGGAGCCAGACGATGAGGGAAAAGAACAGGAAGGAAAGGAAAGACCTGCGGGAAAACAAGAATCATGATGGAGTTAATAATTCACAGAGGTTCTGCTCCAGAGAATCCCACATATTACATTCTTTTCCTACCACGGTGTTTATAGCACTCATTCACACATTTGCTCTTGTGAAATGTTTTTATTTCTGTTGTCTCTTTTCCTCCTCCCACCACCATCTTCTTCTTCCTGCTCTCATTTTTTTCTTCTTCTTCTAATCTCTCCTCTCTGATTCCCTTTACATCTCTCCTCCTCCCTCCCCTTTCATCTCCTGTCTTGATCCCTCTGTGTCTGTCTCCACATCATCCGTCTAGCATGTGGACATAGCCGCCCTGTTGATCAAGTACAACACGTGCGTCAACGCCACAGACAAGTGGGCGTTTACTCCCCTCCACGAGGCGGCCCAGAAAGGGCGGACTCAGCTCTGCGCTCTGCTATTGGCCCATGGAGCCGACCCCACCATGAAGAACCAGGAGGTACAGACGCCACTGGACTTAGCAACGGTACGCGAGCGCACTTGGAAATGTTTCACAGCATTCGTCCTAATTTCTCCATTTTACGAGACTCATAGTTTGTGTGTCTTCCGTAGAGAAGTTCACGTCACGACAGCTGACATTCAAAGGAAGTGAAGTGCAACTTGTGATGATGCAAACATTAGCCCGTAAATCTGCTACAGATTAGAGGACACAGAAAACATGCTGTGTACTTGTCAATGAAGAATAAGCAATGTTATTTAACACTGTAGATGCAGTGAATACTTTGCGGTGAAGTCATTTATAGACCGTCAAGCTGAGCCTCAACACTGGCACTCTTGAGGCACTCCCAAGAAAAACCTTGTCAATCCAACTACTTCTTCACAGTGCATTAAACAAAAGAACGCACAATAAATTGAATGGGTATTATTTACAGCTGCACTACAGCGCTGAACTTTACATGTACAAAAACATTATATTAAGTTAAAAATAGAAGCAGAATTGTTTGTATTAGGTGGAGAATTAAACATAGACATAATGACAAGATGCAGGCAGACATATGGGTAATGTACTCTGTCTCTTTATCTGTTGCAGGCTGATGACATCAGAGCATTGCTGATTGACACCATGCCGCCAGATGCCCTGCCAAGCTGCTTAAAACCCCAGGCCACTGTGGTGAGTGTCCACACGCGTATGAAGGGGTACAGGCGGGCTTTTTAGCCTAAACATTATCATGTGGTGGCCTTGTTATGCGATGCATGTGCACTGTAAAGAGTTGTAAAATATCTGTCAGTTTGTACAACAGTTCAGCAATAACATTTGACATATTGACCCTTTAAACTAAATCGTCTCTCTTCCGCTCTCAGGTGAGCGCAAGTGTGGCGAGTACAGGTGCGGCAGGGGGCGTGGTCATCTCTCCCTCTCCATCTCCGTCCTGTCTGTCTGCAGCCAGCAGCATCGACAACCTGGCCACGCCTCTCAGTGACATCACTGTGGGGGGTGCCACTGGACCAGCAGACGGCGCGTCGGGGTCCGACAGGAAGGAAGGAGAGAGTACGTTCAGTAAGTTGTATGCTAGATCGGAGGCTGGCCCTTCATGAATGAAAACGTGCTGTTAGCATGTGTAACACGCCTGCTGACGTCACTGTGTCTCTGCAGCTCTGCTGGACATGACCATCAACCAGTTCTTAAAAAGTCTGGGGCTGGAACACCTCCGAGAAATCTTCCAGCGAGAACAGGTACACACACACACACACACACACTCTTTTTTTATGTGTCTTGAAGGAGACACAAGTGAACAGCAAACAGTGCGAAAAATTGGAGAGGCACATAGTTTGCAATATCAGTTTTGATAACTAAGATAACGCTTCTGGGTAAAAGCAGACAACCTATCTAGTATTAATATTTAACATTTGGACATGTGTTCTAGCCATGTTGTCATCTCAGAAACTTATTTGTTTATTGTATACTTAAAGCTGTTAATCAGTTTTTTCACTATGCTGCCAAATTCTTTGAAAGGACTTTATTGCTTTCAGGGTTGTATACTCATTCAGTCATGGTTTAAAGTCACTTATTTGTTCAGTTTTCTTTCCTTTGTTTTTATTCTATTTTACATACCTCATGTCAGTCTTCTAGTGGCGTGGCTTTGGGGATGGCAATGTCATTCCGTTGGCCCACTTTGGTCCAGAATGAATTATGTCAACAGGTGGATTGCCATAAAACTTGGTCCAGACGTCTTTGCTCCCCTCAGGATGAACTGTAATAACTGTGGTCATCCCTTTTTATCAATAGCCATCAACCTTTGAATTTGTCCAACAGTTTTAAGGCTAAATGCTCGCAAAGCTAACAACATTCCTATCAGCCTCAACTGTAATTTGGGTTTGTCGATAATGTTTGCTAACATGCCAAACTAAGACGATCTTGGTGAATATCACACCTGCTTAACATCAGCATGTCAGTATTGTCGTTGTGAGGATGTTAGCTTTAGCATTTAGCTCAAATACAGACTTACAGAGCGCTTTGTAAACGTTAATGTGCGAGAATTCATTTGACAGAGCAAGACAGAAAGAGGGTGATGTCGATAGAACAGCGGAGACTGAAGAGGGACACAGATGGACGGAGTGAGAGAACGGGGAAGAAAAATGAAGGGAGAGAGGCTGGCTTGAAGAGAATAGACAGTGAGAGACAAGGAGACATATGGGGTGACAGAAAGAGGAGAAAACAGGTGGGGAGAGAGACGGAAATAGAAAGTGGAATTGAAAGGTGACAGTGGGCAAAAGGCTAAGCACAGAAAGAAGTGTGGTAGCAATACAGAGAGAGTGTGTGTGTGTGTGTGTGTGTGTGTGTGTGTTACATTCAATATTAGTTTCCCTTAAGGGAAACGAGCCATCATTAATATTCAGATGAAGAGTGAGATGGAGGTGAGTCAGCTCGGTGTTAATGGAAAAATGTATTTTTATGAAAACATGAACAAGGACTCAATCATGCCAAAGATATATACATAGGTTTAATGGATTTTACATCATTACAATACACTTAATTATTATAAAACCATACTTTTTTACTCATTCTGTGGAATTTACAATATGTTGTTCAAAGTCAAACCAAGAACACAAACCTATTTCAGTTGATCTGTCTATTGTTATAGAAGATTAGTAGAACACAAAGTTGTCAACATAAAGTTTGATCAAACGGTTTATACAGAAACGATGGCGATGGGCGCTCATTACCGTCTAGCTTTAGCCCGCGCATGCAGAGAGAATGCAATAATGCTGCAGCATTAGTAGAGGGGAATAAAATACGTTATTTAGTTGACTGTTCCAGGTGGCAGATTGCTCAGACGCCGCTTTCCCACCGCCGTGATGAAATTGTAAGTTGGCAGCTTGAAGCATCCGCCTGTGGTGAGAATCGGGCGGATGTGTCACTTTCATTTGTTTTAAGTGATTACTTCAAATTGGGTGAAAGAAACCCGTACAGGCTTCTGCAGAACTTTTGCGTCTCTTTGCTGTGATTTCTCAAATGAATCCGGGGTTCTTATATTAATTAGTAATAATGAATGTCTCTGTAAACACCCAGCAGACTATCTAGGCCACGATGATTTATACCTATTACAGTGGTGACAGCAACACGGAGGAAAGGAGGTAACAGCTGAGTTATCTCTGCCTCCAACATGAATCTTGTCTCTGCTCTCCCTGAAAATACTCCCACACTTCACCATCATCAATTTGCATATCAATCCCATGAAAACTGCCAGTCATTCATTGACCCTTTCTTTATGCTTCTGTCTCTCTTTTTGTACTGAATATTTATCAGACCCTTTGTCTCTGCAATATGTCTTAATCATTGAACTCTTGTATTTATTGTTGGCTTTTTTTTTTTTGCTGATCAGATTAAACTGTTGTGTTATTAAGTGTGTGCAGAGCTCTACCGTGAAATACATTAGAACAACAATGTGTTTAGTTGTCGGATGTATAATTAGAGGTTTGGCTGGAATAGTTATTGAACATTATGATAATAAAATGTTCTTTTCCTTGCAGTTTGCATTCTTGTGGCAGAAGATAGACAGATGAGCAAGACTGACATGACTGCTTTGTTGTTTCTGGGCAGATTTCGCTGGATGTGCTGGCAGACATGGGTCACGAGGAGCTGAAAGAGATCGGCATCAACGCTTACGGTCACAGGCACAAACTCATCAAGGGCATCGAGAGGCTGCTGGGAGGCCAGCAAGGTCAGGAAACACACAAACACACCCATATATACCCTATATCAGATTGACTGTATTGAAACTAATATTTAGTGTTAAAATAGACAACGCTGGAAATGTTAAAACATATGAATGTGACAGATTGTCTTCAACACAATCAAACAAGTTCTCCTTCTAACATAAAGTTGTGTTATCTAGTAAACCTGCTTCATCACAACGTTTAGGTTATATAGGTGAATACAGCTGTTATTGGTGATTTGAAGAAAAAGAAAAGTAATTTATCCTTTCTCTGTTTCACTTTCAAAACCTGTGTTTATAGGTGCAAACCCATACCTGACGTTCCACTGCTCCAGCCAGGGCACCGTGCTAATTGACCTGGCACCGGACGACAAGGAGTTCCAGTCTGTGGAGGAGGAAGTATGCAAACACACTTTTACACACACAACATAGATTTAGGTTGATCGTAGTTGCTTTTTTTCCTTCACTACCTGCATGACTTAACAGCAGCTTGGTCAAATAGTTTAAAGCATTTCTTTACATTTTTTAACTGCATGATGTCCGTGATTAGTAATTCCGGACATCTGGCAAAGGAGACACCACACACTGTGCACGACAGACTCCCCATCAGTGCTGTTGCTCCATTTCTCTCCCGTAAATGAAAGGAGTAACTGAAAGAGACAGCAGATATCAGTCTGAGTGGATTCAAAATTAATGAGGACCGTCAGTTCCTAACAGGTAATTTACGCGTAATTTAAACTGTAATTTTTGAAAAATGACTTACACGAGTCCCCCTCGAGACAGCTTCCAATACGAGGTTGGGTTCCTCTGCCTATTACCGGCAGTCATTTCTAGGTCATCAATAATTTCAGTCATCGGGACAATAACTCATTTTGTGAAAGGCAGTAATCACTTCAACCACATCGTGGCAAACTTTCCTCTCATCAGTTTGTAAATCCAGCTGCAGCACTATGCTACATTTATATTCTCTTTTGAGAGTCGAGTCGTCTTTTTTCACTGCTGATGACACACTTTTTGCAGCCGCACCAATTTTCCCACAGGCATTATTTAGGTATCTGCTGCGATTGAATTGAGTTGCTGCTCGGATTATATGGCTCTGTAATCTACACTCAATTGCCACCTTATCCTAACTAACATCAATTAAAGAGACCTGCAATAAATCCTACCAACCCCAAGGTTTTTATGTTGGCTTTGTCCGCCCTGTTTATATCACCGAGCGCCGGCTACATAACAGATACTCATATCTGTGGTTCCACAAACTACATCCTCCAAAATGACCTTACCAATCAGCAGCTCTCTAAAATACTTTCTACAAACTTTAACAGGACTGTTGTATAAGACTGCATTAGTTTTAGCTAGGTGAACCTGTGTAGTACGCAAGTCGGTAAGAGCCGATACACCAGATGACAGAAAATACAACAGGTAACCTGAGATTAAATTGTTAGTCGAGGTGGCCGTTGGATATCACTTCTGAATACGAAAACACTCCTGGGCTTGCTGAGGTAAGACATGACTCATACCTAGGTGGTCTAACGCTGTCCAGAGTGCTGTATGAATCACACCTTTTGTTATGAAATCTGCATTTCATTAGCATGCGTGTATCCCACACGTTCCCCATTTTAATCTTAAAAGCTTTGCGTAAGCGTGTAGTTTTAATGTCTGGTCATTTCCTCCTCAGCTACAGAGCACGATCAGAGAACACCGCGATGGAGGCAACGCGGGGGGAGTCTTCAGCCGGTACAACATCATTAAGGTGTGTACTCACAACACACAGACGCAGAGACCGGTTTTCTCTGTTTATGATCACAAAGTACTTACAAAGTTTGTTTGTTGTTTGACTTTTGCAAGTACACTTTGAATTCTTAATTCCCTCTTCGTTCCCTCCTTTCCTTCCTCTGACTCTGCAGATTCAGAAGGTGGTGAATAAGAAGCTGCGGGAGAGATACGCACACAGACAGAAGGAAATAGCAGACGAGAATCACAACCACCACAACGAGCGAATGCTCTTTCACGGTAAATTGACACAGATGTCGAGGTAGCCGAGTGTTTACACCCAATTCCGTGCAACCGCAGCATCCTGGCGATTCTGGCTTCGGGTCCTCTGTTGAATGTCATGCCTCTCGTACTCCCCCATTACAAATAATGGCAAAGGTCTTGAGCTGATCTCAGCTCCTTGGCCCGTATCGGTCTGTGGAGCTGTAACATTTAAAACGTTTGACACAGAGTATGTTGCATCTTTTTGTTGTGCGATGGACTTGATACGACTGTGTCCTTTCTCCTGCCAGGTTCTCCCTTCATCAATGCCATCATCCATAAGGGCTTCGACGAGCGACACGCTTACATCGGCGGCATGTTCGGTGCTGGCATCTATTTTGCTGAGAACTCTTCCAAAAGCAACCAGTACGTGTACGGGATTGGTGGAGGCACAGGATGTCCCACCCACAAAGACCGCTCCTGCTATGTGTGCCACAGGTGAGACGTCTTTACCATCGTGGCATGTTTCCCGTTTCTTACAACATCTGGTTTATTGTGTGGAAGGACAGAACTACTAGTAAGCACCTGTGTCGCACTAAGTACTGATTCTAATTATCATCAGAATTATGTAGTTTGTTAAAACTGCTAAAGTGATAACAGTTTACTCAAAGATGCTGCTTTCTATACTGAATCCACTTGATTTCTAGATGTGCTTTTGATGGACTCTAGTATCCCACAATGCATTGCATGAAGGAAAACATTCAGCTTTCTTTACTTGGCTGTTATTATTCCAAAGTTGTATTTCAAAGCCTCAGTTTTGACACACTTATATCATTTCCTGTTAGTGCAAAACACATTTTCTTGCAATATACTGTACTACTATTATGTAATAGTGGGCATAGAAAGAGAATAGGATTCACTGTTGCGTGTTAATTATTGATATTAAAACTTACTGTAACATATCATCAGTTCATCACATTACATTATGAAGCAAAAATGTACAAATCAAACACATATATGTGTGCTTACTTTTCAGGCCGATGCTGTTCTGCAGAGTGACGCTGGGTAAGTCCTTTCTTCAGTTCAGTGCGATGAAAATGGCTCACGCCCCCCCCGGACACCACTCGGTTATAGGACGGCCCAGCGTCAACGGGCTGGCGTATGCAGAGTACGTCATCTACAGAGGGGAGCAGGTCAGTACACACACACACACACACACGCTTTTATTAATTGATTCAGCATTTTGTCTATAAGAATCTCAAAAAAGCTGTGCAACGTTCTAAATGCTCGAGAGATGAGCCTAGTATTTAGTTTTATTTACATTTGATGTGCTCTTTGTCCACAGGCCTACCCAGAATACTTGATCACGTACCAGATTGTGAAGCCAGAGACTGTGGCTACGCCTGCTGCCACCTCCGAGCAGAAGTCCTAAAACGCAATCACAGTGGGATCCGAAGAGGGCCAGACTGAAATGGACTAGAACCGCTCTCTGAGAGGAGACTAGAAGTGAACTAGAGGGAGTTTCAAACCTCAGAACCCCCGAATTAAAGTCCCCAGAGCTTGAACGCGAGGTGGGCGAGGTGAAGCGTCGGCCACGCGGTGGTCAGACGACCCTCTGAAACAGACCTGGATGTGTCTTAACAGGAGAAGAAGAGGAGGAGAAGTTTCGGGGTGTTCAAAAGCAGCAGATGGCAAAATCTATCAGATTCGTTCATTAATTGGGTCTAATTTAACTGGTGAAAATGCAAGTTTTTTTGATCAACATCTCTGGAAGTGTACCAGTAAGCGGATTTTTTAAATGTGCAGGCCTCTTGGCTTGATCCTAAAATAAGATTAGTAAAAGCAATTAGAACAGGACACGGTCCAAAGCAAAACAAATGTCCCCGACATTGCACCTTTGCGCACTGCTCATGTAATCTACGCCCTGTTTTTTTTAATGTGTCGTTTTGATATCGTGTCCTCTTTCGGCTTTGTGCATCATCCACAGCAGCAAAACAACACCCCGTGGCCACTTCCACAAACAGCGATTGTCGTGCTGAGAGAACAGAAATCCGGCACATTTTATGTTGCAGCATGTCACATTCTCACCAATGAGGCTCGTGTAAACAAGTCGCGGCTCTCCGTGCTCGCTCTCTCTCTCTCACATCTTTTCTGCTGTGAACAAAGAAGAAATTATGGAACGAGTGTGAGCGGAGAGAAGCAAAAAGAGATTACGGCGGACAAATACCCAGAAGTCAATAAGAAGAAAAAACAAACGGGAGACCACAAATCCACTGCTGCTGCTGCTGCTGCCAGTGCAGGCCACAGTCCATGCTGAGGCCATCCACCAAACCAAGTCAAGAGGACAGCTGCTGCCAGCCAGACCTAAAATCCACACGGAAAGATGTTAAGGAATTGACCAGAAAATCCAAAATTTGGGCAGAGCTGAGTTGTTACAAGCAAGCGGCAAACAGACACCTGACAATAACGAAAAAAATGACCTAAGCACACTGCTTTCTGAGCCTCAAAGGTGCTAAATTCAGAGCATTAATAAGGCATACATTTTGACTGTAAATAGTTAATGAAGTATCTCTCTCTCTCTCTCTCTCTCTCTCTCTCTCTCTCTCTCTCTCTCTCTCTCTCTCTCTCTCTCTCTCTGTGTGTGTGTGTGTGTGTGTGTGTGTGTGTGTGTGTGTGTGTGTGTGTGTGTGTGTGTG